>NC_045693.1:7970060-8277084 GCF_003331165.1 Xiphophorus hellerii
GTATACACAACATCAGACGTCTGCTACCTTAGACATGGAGGAAAAGAACAATACCATTGGTCCAAGGTACTCTATTTAAATACAAGTAAAGTTTACATTTCATTTGGAAATCTGCCACAGAATATGAGCTGCTTGAAGTCTAATGTGAAGCACATCTGCTGGTGTTGGTCTACTGTGGTTTCTGAAGTGCACAGTCAACGCAAACATCTACCATGAAATTTTAGAATTGCTCACGCTTATCTTCTCACAAGCATTATGAAAATGATTATTTCAATTTACAGTTTATGGCACCTGCCCACACTGCCAAAAGTACCAAAACCTCCTGTAATGTTCATAGTATTACAGGCTTGATTATGTAACCTGCCAGACCTTACAATGGAAAGAAGATGAAGGCCGTTATCTAAACACCCTGGACTTTCCAGTCCACCTCACCAGCGCCACAGATTGCAAAGGTCTTCTGTAATATACAAATTTTCCGATAAACTAAATTGTGGCTTTTCATTCACTGATAAGCCATGATCATCATGATAAACACAAATGAACAACAGAAGTGTACCATTCGTCATGCAATGAATCAATTCAATACACAAGTTTTCCTTTTTGAACCCCTTTGCTGTTCTGAATTTAATGAACTTGATTTAAATTATTTCACTGATGGGAAAAATGTCTTGTTTCACTGGCAGATTACTTTACTTATATTTAGTACTTTTTCATCAGTATTAAGGAATTATTCACTTAAAGCAAGTTTCTATGTTTTGCTGAAAACTTACTTGGAAGTTAGTTTTTAAAATACTTGCGCTAAATAGACCAAAAATACTTAGTAAGATTTTGTGTTGTTGCAGTGTACAATTTGAGACTCTTCATGACAACCTTGCAGAAGCCTTAGTAAATTTTTCCTAAATTATGAAAAGTGTTTAAAAATTTCCTGGTATTTATAATAATAATGTGAGGAAGAAATCTGAGATGTTTTGAAAAGTCGCCTCCTTCAGACTTCCTCCCTGAAGACATGCAGAGTTAAGAATTAAGGGTCAGCGGGTTAATCTTTGGGGCATTAGACGACCAGAAGCCATCCAAACGAAAACTCATTTAAGGGTCCGGCTGAGTGCGGTGGGTCATGTTTATCAGCTTAGGAGAAGAAAAATGTCTCTCAAATTAAATGAAGATGTAAAAATTAAATAAATGTTATGCAGATTTGTGTTAGATTTGCCCCTAAGGATAAATGCCCAAATCTTATCCCATGTTACAGGATGTACTGCATCAAATAAATGCAGGGTGATCTTTGAAAGCATCTTCTGAAAAAAGGACAGTCCTAATCCTCTGTTTGGTGTCCATGGAGTTCAGCCCTCCTTATGTGTACCATCAGCCTACAGCACAATAGACAGTCATTCCAATAAAAGTCTGAAAGCCAGTGTGGATATCCGGCTCTCTTTTTCTCCAAACTATCCCTTTAATGGTTTATCCCGCCACCCTTTCTTTTTTCTTTACCAATCCCCCTCTATTTCTCCATATTCTATGGAAAAAAAAGGAATGTCTCAGACTGCGTTTTCCCTCCCAAGTCTTTTTTTCATGTTCCGGAAACATGAGGAGACACGTCTACTGGAGGGGATGAACCTGCTGGATGAGTGTGTTTGTTCAAAACAAGCTGCACCTTGGTGATAGATAGAGGGGTCTCTGGGTTTATGCAAAAAAAAAGAAAGAAGTTAGTCTATAAAACACTTTGTTTCCTCACTAAATTACAATTTGTTGCAGCTTGCAGCTGCTTGTGGCCCAAATCATAAAACCACGATTTTTATGGATAGCTTCCTTCATGTCAGACTCACATATTTAATCATAGTAACATTTACCATAAAGAGAAAAGGCAAAGACATTAGCTATAGACAATTACAATTTAAAAAGTGATTGAAAATGAACAGCCAGCTCCTCTGTATGGACTCCTGTGGTTTGGACTGAAGCAGAGTTTGGTCAGATAGCTATGAAATTAAATACAGAGATTTATGTTCAACCACAGAGGGAATTTCAGTCACTTTACTGACTTATTGATGTTTCAGACTGTGTAGTCAGCAATTTTTGTTAGAAATGCTTTAGTCTATGGCTAAGCACAAAAATAATCATGCCCCCAGCTGATTAAGGTTTCAAATGATTTATCCAAGACGTTTCTGACAGGAGATGAGACAGGCACCTCCTAAAAGATCACAAAGTAATGTAAAATCAGTATCAGTTTAGAAAATATATATATTCATCACTATTTATTTAGAATTTATTTCATGTTTTTAATAATGGACTTTGTGAAAAATTAATAGGGAAGATGAATTTTAATGTAATCATTAAATGGGAAATCCAAAATAGTAATAAACCTTAGATCTGAATATTTAGGAAAGTAAAAGCAAGGTTTTTGGTTTCTGAAGAATGTATTCACAACTATTGGGCAATAAGTAATTCTATAACTAATTAATTAAAGTAAATCCCAAATTTGCAAGTAGACATTTAGAAAATATATTAATAACTAAGCTTTCCCCATAGGCATAAACATGAAATAACATGTCAAGTCTAACAAACAGGCCTAGATCTATTATGATATGTGTTTACACACAATTTTGAGTGTGTGTCTAAGTTGGAAATGTTTTCATTATTTACACGTAAAATCAGCCATATCATCTTCTGCAGCAGCATAATCTACTTTTTACATTTTTAACATATTGTACTTTTTAATAAACTTTCTATAGGTATTGTGTGTCAAATGAACTGCTTTGCTTAATGTCACAAACTCATGCATTCCTGAATTTCCCCTTTGAGGGACAATAAAGTTTCTATTTCTTCTATCTGCCACATCTGTAATATTGTGCAGGATAGACAACAGGCTCTAAAACAGAGTATGGTCTCATTTACTGCTGCTAATGAAACCCAATACCAGATCTGCTGTGATTAACTTAGATCAAATCAGGTAAATCAGTCGTTCGCTCTGCTGAATTAAATCTGTTCTGATAAGAGGAGATCAATGAGCCCATCCATGAACATATTAGGTAGGAAGGCTAACAAACCGTCTTCGGCTGATCCCTTAGACAGATCGCAACGCAAAGCGGGACCATCATTACAATTACAAGTTTCCTTTTTCATTAATAGAATTGCTTCGACATCATGCCATGAATTAAACATCAATTTAAGTAGATTTAATCTGCATCTGTGCTAAGCTTTCCAGTTTTGCTTTCAATCTGAACAATCCAGATGTGTTCACTTATAGCTCCTTAGCAAATTTGTCCAAGTTCTTGGAGCCTAAAACATGAAATGAAACCAGAATGTACTGTTCAGTAATAACATGAGGTGTATCTTCTTGGTATGTGTACAGAAAAAATGTCACTGGAAGCAGGAGAAACAAAGTCAAAAAGAGCAACTCATAGTCTGAGACAAGCACAGGTAGGTATATTTTCAACATTTATTTTTTGCAAATGCAGCATGAATGCCTGCAAAACAGCATCTTAATGTTGGTCCAGTAGAAAACAAAAACAAAAAACACTTGGTTTAATACTTTGTTTTTCATATTTCAATTTTGTCCTAGGAATTTTGAGTGTATCTTTGTTTCAAATGAGGAAGCAGATTGCACGTAGACATTTTCAAATTATTATGTCTTTTACTTATATATAAATATCCAACGAATTTCATTTCAACCGCGGCAAAAAAAAAAAAAAGAGGATAGAAATGGCATCAATATCTAAATACAAAAAGGATTAGATGACTATAAAATGTACAGTTTTTAAATTTTTTTTAACTTAATATTCACATTCATGTATAAAACTTACAAAATCTGGATCTCTCCAAATTTCTAAAAATAGAACCTTTCTGTTAACTGGTGAAGGATTATTTTTAAATTACCATAAGTTTAACGGATTATTCCATATCATCAGCATTAATGTAATCATTTCCACCATCTTGTTGCTGGTTTTTTTTGTACTTTTTTGATTCATTTTTTAAAATATGTAACTCAATAAATTAACATACTAGCGCAGTCCCTGAAAGCCAATACTTAACTGTGTTACTGAGAAAGTGTGTGTGTGTGTTTAACAAAGGGTGTGTGAGGAGAAATATAGGACATCTGTCAGCATAACCTGCCTCATAAATGGGAGCAGGGTGTGGAGGTGGGGGTTGTTTCCAAGTCCATACAAAAAATAATTCATAGTAAATATATAATATATTTTTATACATATTTGAATATATTTACAAATATAGCCAGCACTTTTCATTATATTGTGGATTCTTTTTCCAGAATAATCAGGGAAGTTTATCTAGAGAACTGGAAAAAAAAAAGATGCACCAATATTACAAAATTAACAAGAAAAGTTTTTATATCTGCTCTCCTTGTATTCCTGTTTTGTTAGTCGGTGCTCCATATGTGAGTCCCTTTTTCCTATTTTCCTAGTTTCATGTTTTCTTCTTCCTTTGTTTGTTTTTCAGTTCATACCAGTCCATACATTCCTCCAGGAGTAAACAAGTCTTGGAATGCCAGCCACTGCTACTTGATCACCAAGCAAGTAGTGCTATGGAGCTTCTGGGTAGGAAGATGAGAACCAAAAGATGAGAAAAAGCTGCGTGTTTACATGAGAGAGGAAGAGGAGGCCTCAGGGAATGTCAGTTCATCCAGTCAGTATAAAGGAGCTTCCGTAACGCGCTCCGTCCCCTCCGTTAAGACCTCAAGTGTTCTGTGTTGGTGTGTGGCAGTGCTAGTCCCCGATCGGGTCAGTTTCAGAGAAGGTGTCTGTGCTCATTGTGTTCAGCGACTCTGAGGTTGGGGCAGGCCAAAAGTTGGCTCAGGGTCTGAGCCGGCAGAGGCTCATCTCTTGGCGTTCCCGTTGATGTGCTGGTACTTGGGGAGGCAGGGCTCGTCCGGCAAGGGGTCGTGGGAGAACACGGAGTCGTCGCCGGAGGAGCAGGAGCTGCGAGTGTCAGGGAAGCTGGGGGAATACTGCTCCGTAGGCGCACACAGGTCCAGATATTCCTGAGGACGCAGATAGAGGAGAAAAAGAGTGAATCTAAATTTAGACAAACAAAAAAAAAGTTTGCACAGGATCAAAAGCAAACAGGAGAAAATAAATTGAGAGCTGAAACCGGGTCAGCAAGACCAGGGACTTTCCAGAGGAGGACTGGAAAAGGGCGGGGGGGGTGAGAACAGTATCACCTTCATAATGATATTTATCTGAACCATACCAAATCACCCTGGGAGGATATAAAAAATGGCAAAGAAAAATAGTCTTCAACTGGATACTGCATGAAAATATTTGTAGAAATAATAGGTAATAAATCGAATCTCAGGCTGCTGTCTGATCCAGCAGAGCTAATAAGAAAAGAAAGTTGACCTGATCGCACAGCAGAGCAGTTCAAGATGGGTTGGATGTTGAGAGCAAAACTGGCAGTTTATGTGGAAAAACTGTGAGCCAGCCAAGACATGAACCTGAACTGACAGGCAGGACAAGCAGAACATGAAAACAAAAGGCAGCCAAAGGACTTATTAGCTCTGAGGGAGCTGCAAAAATCCACAACTCAGGTGGGAGAGTCTGTTCACAGGGAAACCATTAGTCATTTATGGAAGAAAGTGATCTGGTCAGTTTACATGAATGTTAATCTTTCTGGCAGAGACACTGAAAACAATGTGAACCTGAATCCCTGCCTGAACATATACAGTCAAAAAGGGTGGCAGTAGCATCATGCTTTAGGATCGCAAGATGACGGGATTCGGCCAGCTGTTCTCAAGCCAAACATTGTAAACTATGTATATACTTTTCTGTAACAAAGGAACTGCTAGTGGACAACTACTAATATTTTAATTTTCATCTCCTAAAGAAGCAGAAAGAGGCTTCTGTTAAGTTTTAGGAGCAGGATTGTTTCCAAAGTCTTGCAGGGAAGGCTGAACATCTGGAAGTTTTTAAAATTAAATTTGAAACTTGAGTTTTAAATTGATAATTAAGATTGAATTCAAGACTTTTTCAGACCATGCATACAACGCATAATTCAACAGAATGTTTCTGATTGAATATTAATGTGTTTAATAAAAGGCCTAGTCAAAGTCCAAATATTTAATTTGAATTCACATGAGTTAAAAATTGATGTTTGTAGAGGCTCTTCATCAAATCCTATTGAGTTTTAGCTATTTGGCAAATAAGAAGGGCAAAAAATTTATACTTTGAGTGTGATGTTACCCAAAAAGATTTGTAGCTGAAATTGCTCAGAGAACTCATACAGACTGACTACAAAAGCATGTAACAATTTTCAGATTCATATTTGGCTGAAAACCACATCTTACTTTCCTTCCGCTTCACTATTTAGCAATACTCTGTTAGTCGATCAGAAAAACAACGTATAGGAATACTTTAGCAGTCGTAGCAAAACATAATTTCCATAAATTCTCTTGGAAACTGGGGAACAATATACTGGCCTTCTACTGCATCCTCTCCCATAACTTCAGTCAAAACAGATCTGAAACCTGGCCCTGAAAAGCTTGACATAAACAACAGGAGATGGTTTGAAAAGAATCAAGAAGCTGGCAGAGCTCAGCTAACCGCCATGAAAAAGGAAAGATGAAAACCTCCAGAAATCCTGTTATTAATTTTTGACTCAGTAGTCTTGTGAAGATGTTTGTGTCTGTTGAGGCCCCCTTTTTCCCCTCTGCTTGTCTTTAATGGCTGTTGCTGGGTCTCATTGTGTGGATGAAGAGTTTTTGGGGTTTTGTAGAAAAAGAGCACTGGCTTCCATTTTCCCAGCTCAACACGAAAAGGCTCATATTACTAAAGATCTCCACATCTGCCAGCGGTTTGGGGTAGAGGTGAAGGAAGGGGGGAGAAAAAGGGGCAGGAAAGGGGAGCTTTATTACATTTCAAAAGTTCGAACTCATAGTTGGGGATTTTAGGGAGACAAAGAAGGGAATGGAAAAAGGGCAACGAGGCATCAATGTGACGACTGGACTGCAGCAGCTATGCTGAGCAACGATCGGATCATCCAGTCATTTCTCAGCAATGGGCCTCATGTCAACCAGGCTCCATAAACCTTCTGGCAATGCTCAGCCAAACCTGGTATGGTCCTGCATGTATCATATTTTGATGTTTCATCACAATTAAATGTCTGTTTGGAAGGAAGGTACATGAATTGGCATAAATTGTGACCACCCAAAGCGAATGAGTTAACAGAGGAGGTTCTGGAGAGGTGTGAAAACCAGCTAGACTCACCTCATTAGTGTTCAGGGTGAGGATTCGATCCAGGTCCTCCACTAGCTGCTTGAAGGTTGGTCTCTGCGATGGGATGGCGTGCCAGCAGTCCTTCATCATCATGTACCTGAGTGAGAAGATATCGTTTTCATGAGGAGTACACCATGGAATGATAACACCGGTACTTTTTCCCTACTTTGTGTTGGTGGACAATTTGTGTTGGGCTAGTCGTTCCTGAATGCAAGTTCTGAGACTGGATTTTATTTAGGTGGATCAAAGTACAGAGGGGTTACACCAAAAGTATGTCACTTTTCAGCTTGCTATGTGTAAAACAATATGGAAACAACTTCATAATAATGTTTTATTGTGAAGTTTATGTTGAACTATTTAGGTGATTTCTAAATGCAAATTGTTGCACTAGATTTTATTCATCACTATCGCAAATTGTATTCCTACAAATTTGGGAAAACAAAATGTCCACTTCACTCCAATACAGAACTGTTCATTATTTTGTGGTAAACCAAGTGAGTAACCTCCAGATGATTGGGCCGAATTAGATATTTCTTTTTACGGGTATCAATGTAAAAGAGGCTGATAACAAATTTATGTCACACTATTCCTATTTTTACTAGTAAAAAATGTTGTCACTTTACAGTCCTTATGTAAAATCCTTAGATATTATAATGAGGTTTGTTGTTGTAATATGAAAAATGTTCAAACATGTGAATACCTTTCTAAGGCACTTTAATGAGTCAAGAATACCAATATCTGATTTGTCTGCCATGTTTGTGCATTTCTCTGTGTATTCTGCCTTTGTTCCTTCACTTCCGAGGCCTTGTTGAGAATTGAGAAACTGTTGGTAAATGATCCCAGTTGTACAGATGCCTGACAGAGTCGCAGAGGCATTTATCAAATGCAAACGAGTCTCTCACGGACTCCAAAGGCAACAATTAATGCTAATTCAGAATATGGATTGGTTGGAAACAATTTGGATTTTGGTGAAAAGTATTAAACTTACAGCTCATTGGTGCAGTTTCCAGGCTTGTCCATGCGATGTCCCTCTTTGAGCAGCTTGAAGAGCTCTTCTACAGGAATGCCGGGGTAGGGTGAACCCCCTAGGGTGAAGATCTCCCACATCAGCACCCCAAATGACCAGCTAGTGGGGAAAACAGGAAATTTACATGCTTTATTTGCAGAAAAGATGTGGAAAGGTGAGATTTGTATGTAAATCAAAAAAGAATCCATTATATGGGAGCATTGGGACCACTTGGCAGATGATTTTCATCCTTTCAGCTGATTAATGGATAGAGGAAATGCAATTCAGTAACATCAGTGGTGTCAATGCCCACTTTCTGTCCTCTAGTGACTTGTGGTGCAAAGCCGCTGGCAGTGTTGCTCGACTCTGATCTCAATGACGCCTTTTGTGCCCAGCTGGCTGGTTACAGAGCCTGGCATTGTCCAGTCGCACCAAACCAAAGCAAACACTGGACCACCCACAGCAGACAAAAGAGAAATAATCAACAAAAGACGTCCAGAGGCGGAGGTGGTGACTACTAATCATTAACTGCTTCCTTGCCTCAACTTCCTGTTGTTGAGCTCCACTTCTCAAATGTTAACTCTTCCTACGGTGGCTTCATTATTGATGCAAACTAAAGGGGTGCATTATTTTGTGCAACATATTGTGCATTACCACAGACTTCAATCATACTGAGCACATGAGTGGTTCAGCAAGAAAAGTCTGCAAAGACATGAAGGTAGGGCATTTATCATTTCTTTCATCTGTTTACACAATCAGCTGGCCAGGTCGGTTCTCTCCTCTATCAGTGCTTTGCATCTGAGCCCTTGTTGACACACTCGCCTCTCCTTTCTGTGACATTTTGTAACCATTACTCAGCTTGTTTAGCCGTCCAAGATGGTGTCCACCTGCAAGCAGCCATGACTTACAAAAATAAACACACAAACTCGGGGGGCTACTTAGCTGACCTGGCATGCTGCCTTAGTGGAGAGCAAAGCACTTATGTGTTTCAGCCAGCTTCAAACATAGATTATGTTTATGCGAGTCATTTAATTAATGAATGCCTCTGTGTAAACAAGGTTAGGACTGAGGACTCATCCATAGCTCATCACATTTAAGTCATAATGTTACGTCATATGCTTCTCCTGCAGGACTTTCTCATTGCTGCCTAAAGGAAACGTACATGTGAATAGTAAAACTATATTGTGTAAATTGGTGGATTACTAGAGATGCACACAAATTTGGCTGGTGAATGGAAACAAAAATCCAATCTACAGCTCAGCCGACCCAGACTGTTGGACAGTCAGTTTGAAAATATGGAATGCATTCTTTATTCAGACAGTCTTTGCAGTAAATGCACCATGACTAAGTGATAATAGGTCTCACTAACTACAACATTCTTTTACTATAGAGGTTGTGACTGAAGGAAGAAGAGTTAAAGGTTTTAAGATTGGTTGGTATCTTTTCCTGTTCTGGTTCTTGACTGAACCAAACCAAAGTGCTATACGGTTGCACTAAGAAAAACGATTCTAGGGTGTATCTGAATCATGAACTACAGACTCCAGAACATTCAGTCTGCTTGGCTGACGAAGGATCTGGCCTACAAAGAGCTGAAATGAGTGAAATGTGTGAAATTTGTTTTATTCAGATTTATTCCCGCCTTTGCCTTGATGGAAATCCTGTCTCCCTCTTCTTCTGCTACAGCTACAAAGACAAAAATCTTCAGACACTAGACCCGCCCTCTGAATCTGGGTAAAATAAGGACACATATGTGGGATGAATTTGGAGATGTCTTTAAATTTGGACACCCTTTTTGTTGCATTGCTGTGACTTAATTGGCTGTTTAATGATGCAGCTCCTGAATTTGGACCCACAAGTCAGATTAACCACTTTCACTCTTTGGTGTGGAAGCAGTTACCAAAAGAAGAGCATTACAATTAGGTTATTTTCATCTCCTGGGAAGAGTTTGAAAATCAAGTCAGAGAAAACATAAAAGGTGTAATGAGCTTTACACTTCAGGAACAGGAAGTGTTCACTGGATGACAGTAGTTGCTCTTTTTATCCTTTTGAGCATTCAAACCTGTTCTATCATGGTGTGTGATGAATTTGTAAATGTTGGCATTCTTTAGAAAATCTTAAGAGTTAAGACAAGTATCAATGGTCTCTAGGGAATACAAGAATCGACTCCGGTTTACAGTTCTGATGCTGACATCCTAAAATGTCATCTCAGCATGTATACCCTGTATTACAGCAACTCATACAATGTGATGTAACGCTTCTCCAAACAAATAGTTTATAATAGCTCAAAGCTAACAAAAAAAATGAACTGCTGTTAATAATATTTACAATAGTAAAATTAATGCTAGTTAAAGTTCCATAAAAAAACAAGGTTGGAAATTGGCCACTAAAACTGATCTGTGGATCTCCAGTGAAGCTGAAATCTGGCTCTCTGCACTTGAGCTGCAATCCTCCGCTCATACCTACACTCTCCAGAGCTGCTCCTCTGAGCTCATTTGTTACAACCACAGAGGGGGGAGTGTCATTGCAATTCATGTATTCATTTAATCTGATGTCATGTATAGATCGCCTGTGCCTTGTGCTGTTTGATTCAGCTCCACCTCCTCCCGCACACGCACAAAAAGCCAATTACTAAATGTGAGTGATGAATCGTAATTAGGGGTGAGCCAATACAGAGCACTGCAGCGACACAAACACACACACGCTCCCTTTCTCCTTAGCTCTCCCGTGTTATTGATTGGAGAACATGAAGGACGTGGTGTGTGTACACAGATACTTTATGTGCACACAACGACCGCAGAGGGAAACCAACTTAAAGCACTTTCCTTACGTTAATTGAGATGTTTTGTGCGCTACTGGTGTTTGGCTTAAGTGCACATAGCGAAAACCTCCTTTTGCTAGGGTCAGCATGCAAGGCATTTATCTAATTGCCACATGCGCTTTTCTGCCGCCAGTGTCTGGAGCAGAAACTTCAAACAACGCTGTCAGGACGCATGAGACTCAAACACCAAAAATAGAGGGATGCTCTCGCTTTGTTCTGTTTTTAGAATGAATACTCTTGATCTTAAATAAAACGAGGAAGAGACAGAGACGGGTCAACGATTCACATACCAGATGAAAGAAAGAATGCTGGAATAAAAGAGGAAGAGGGGGAGTTATTTTGATGGTGGAGCCAGTCCAAAAACGATGAGCAGCAGCATGTATAGAGTTTTGCTGAATGAGGAGAAGAGAGCGAACAGGGGGAGAGAGTGAATGTAGGCCTGAAGCATTGTTGTGTTCAGACATTGGGTAGAGGCCCGAAAAGGTGGGGAGACTTCCGAGCCGAGCCGGAGAAGCAGGAGGAGAGGAGGGGAGGGGTTCTGGTGGGCTTCGGGCTCCTTCCAGATTCTTTGAAGCCAGTCAGATTAGTAACACAGCATTGGCTACAAGTCTAGCGTGAAATCCTCACTTTTGCCACAGACTGTCCAACACCGGTTCCCTATAGCCAATCACCCCGCAGTACCCGAAACCCCCCCCCATCCAAAAATCCAAGATAGCACAAAAAAACTTCATCTCACTTAAATCTGATTGCACAAACAAGGAGCAGTGATCGCACACGCCACACTAGCTTGTCTGTAGCCTTGTACTCACACATCGCTCTGGTGCGTGTAGACCCGGTCAAAGAGCGCCTCTGGAGCCATCCATTTAACCGGGAGACGACCCTGAAAACGCAAACACAGAGGAGGAAGGTTAACTGAAAACCAAGCCATAAGCAATCCTTGGAGTCCTTATTCCGGGCCTCATCAGCATCTTTACAATTATTCACTAAAAAAAGACTGAAATGTGAGAAGAGCCTCGGGATTAAGGATGTAAAAGAAGCGCCTGTCTGGGAGGGGAATTCCCAACGGAGCGTTTATGCTGTTTAAGCAACAGAGGTGATAAACAGGGTCACGGATAAAGAAGAGTTTATCTCTGTGTGCCATTAAAACAGGCCGAGAGGCTAAGCATTCTTGGCAAGGTCAAAGTGTACATTACGTTAATGGTAAACCTAATTTCAAGAGCTGAATTAACTAACTTATAGGTTCAGAGCTTTATTACTACTCACATTAACAAGACATCATATAGTCCACTAAAGTTAAAGTTTTTCTCATCTGGTCATTTTACTGCCAGATCTCATGAGCGCACAAGGAGTTTGAATCATCTGCCGACCCACTCTTCCACCTGAGGTGTGGATCTCTCCAGCTGCTCCAGAGTTACTATGGGTCTTTTGACTGCATCTCTGATTATTGATCAGATGTTCAAAGCTTGGAATATTGTTTTATAATCAAATGCAGCTTTAAAATTCTTCACAATTTTCTCCCTGGTGAGCTGTGTTCCTTGCTCTTCATGTTTGTTCACCAGTGTTCTTTAACAAATCTCTCAGGCATTAAGAGAACAGCTGGATTTATATTGAAATCAAATTACACACAGGTGGGCTTTGTTTAATAACTGGGCAACTTCTGACAGGGTTATTGGTTACATTTTAATTGGGCATATCATGGTTAATAGGGGTTGAACACAAACACACACGAGTCTCTTTGAGATTTTTATCTACAATAAAACTGTATATTATCTTTGTGTTTATAACACGATAAAATGGTCTGAATAACTTTGCAGTGCAGAATACATATAGTTTATAAAACAAAAGCAAAGTAGACATTAACATTTTATTTTGTGGCACCAAAGAATAAAAAGTAAAAATTGATGGCTCAGTCAGATCCTAAAAGATCATCGCTGGAGCCGTGGTTATTGTCCCGGTGCTCACCTCCATCATCATCGTCAAATATTGTTGTGGTTGTCAGCTAGTTCTCAGCATGATCGTGCATGCAGTGAAAAGGCAGTCATGCATATTAAATGAGGATGTGCAGGCTGCGCTGCTCTGTGGTGGGAAAGAAAGACACCACTGGGCCACTATGGAGATGTCAGTTATGTTTAGTCTGCTCCCTCTCGCCCCCCGACTCTCTCTCTCCGTGTCTCTTTCGGGGCTAATTGTGTAAATGTTGATGAAACCAAAAGAACAAGAGACTGAGGGGGTAAACTAGGCATGGTCCGGAGAAGCACTACATTCAGAGCCTGCCTGGGAACCTGTAGCTTCTGCCAAGACACCAGCAGAGGAAAGGGGTGAAGCAGAAAGACGAGGGGAGGGAAAAACACAGAGAAAAGCCTAAACCATGTGAGCGGATTTCACACTGTTTGCAAAAAACACTCTATAACCTAACAACCTAAACCTTTCAGAGTGCAGCATGCATGTTGTGAGAACTTACATTGGTTGTCTTTTTATAGTAGTCAATGTTGTGGACATCCCTGGCCAGGCCGAAGTCAGCGATCTTCATGACGTTACTCTCAGTGACCAGGACATTCCTGGCTGCCAGGTCTCTGTGTATACACTGGGATGGAAACAGTGGAAAAATGAGGTAAGAGGAAGAAAACTGGGATGGTCAAAGTGAGGGAAAAAAGTAAAAGCAGGAGAGGGGTCAGGTCCATAATTATTTGGACAAATACACAACCCCACACAAGAACATGGCTGGAGATGATTCATACATAGTCATGTATACTGTAAATATGTAAAGACCAAAGTATGTGTGCGTGTCAGACAGTCACATTCCAACAGTGAGAGAGAGCGTGAGGCTGCATTTGGCCAACATGGCTGTACCCCCATTGTGAGAACCTCTCAATTCTTCTGCACAGAGGGGCTTTTGTCGTGCAATGGGAGACAATACAGGGATTGGGGCAGGGGGTACGAGTAGTGTTTTCAGGGGACCATGTTCCCACAGGGACGCACAAACAAGCTTCCAACGTAAAACCCTCCTGGATGCTGTTGTTAAGCCCTAAGTACTGAGTACTGGCACCGAGATGTGTCCAAGTAGCCAGAGGGCTGGAAGGTTGATGTGAAAGTAGGACGTTTCGTCTGTCCTCCCCTTACCTTTTGAGATGCGAGGTACTCCATGCCCCGTGCCACCTGATAAGTGCAGGAGACGAGATCTTTGAAGGTGAGCAGTTCATCGGAGACACGGGCGATATCGTAGGAGTACTCCATGCCGGGAGGACGGCGGGCTCTGAGGTACTCTCTGAGGTTGCCTTTGGAGGCATACTCTACTATCACATATAGGGGACCTGTACAAGCACAAGTCACAACAAAACGGTGTTCAAACCCTATCTTGAACAGAATGTATGTAATGTATATTAAATTAAAATATTGTTCCCCTCACCGTCTTGTGTGCAGGCTCCCAAAAGGTTGATGATGTTCTTGTGTTTGCCGATCATCTTCATCATTTCCATTTCTGACACCAGGTCAGAAAGGTCCTTTTCTGTGGCATCGTCTAACAACAGAGAAATTTATAATCAGAAAAATAGACACAACAAGCGTCTCTCTTTAACTCTTTGACTTTAAACTAAAAGTGTGTCCAGTTCCACAGAAACTTGCCTGGAAGGTGATTGTGATTAGGCCGGGATGACAGACATCGTTGGCTAAAGTTACAGCTTCTCACATAGAGTGCAAAGGCTTTCAGAGGTAAAAGAAAGGGTGACGTGGGAAATAAACTTCATTGAAGACAGTGGAAGTTTACCAATACACTAAGATAGTCAATGCGGCATTGCGTGCATTCTTCAGTACCATTACAGCAACTTGAGTCACTGTTAAAATGACTCTACAGTGGAGGAAGGTATACAGGACCTCTGCTGTACCTAATCTTACTGTGCCTTGCAATCCCAAACCAGTCCAGCTCCCTTCTCCTGCTTTCATTAATCACAGCAGCTCTCTTAATGTGACTTGCCTCATTGTTTAGATGCTGACTGAGCGCTACCCAACTGCTGCGTTGGGGTCAGGTATGCGACCGCCCCTAACCCTTACCTATCTGACCCACCTTCCTCAAGCCGTCAGTCAGCAGCCACCAATAACAAGTAATAATGCCAGCCTAAGGCTCCACCTTGCACCTTTGCTGAACCCCAGACTGCAACATGAATCAGCTAAAGAAACGTTCTTATTTCAAGACAGAATGAAGCAGAGTAAATCTAAGCCCACAGGTCTGACCTCAAGTCAGATGTTTAAGAATGAAGTGAGACTTTGATGGTGCAACAAACAGAGACTAGATACAATATAAGATATATCATTTTACATCATATCACTCCTACGTGTTTAAATCATTTTATTAAAATGCAAGCCTAATTGGTCTGAGTTTAATCTGGAAATATGGAGTATACCATAAATCAGTCCTGCCCTTAGCCCCATGCTGCACACTGCTAGTCAGCTGGATGTCTGGAAATATATTCTTTAACTTTGCTTATCTTTTTTCTGATTTTGTTGTTATAGCTGTTATATTTTGTTGTGTTTGTGATTGTTGCAGTGATTGTGGTGGGTGTTGGTAGTGTTGCCCTTCTCTTTCTTTTGCACTTTTAGTCATTTCACATCTGACTTTTTTGAGGTTTAAAATGGTGCCGTGTACCATGGGTCATGCGATCATGTGTCAGGTTGTTATGTTTTACCACTTTGATAATTGGTTTTACATGATTTCAAACCACTTTTCTTTACTCTACCTAAAGAATTTTCATACTATCAAAAACAATTGCACATGAAGTTTTTATCTCCATTTGTCTCTATAAATTATGCAAATACTTAAATAGGACTGGTAGGGTTTTATTAACTAAATTTAAAATTTCCAGGTTCAAAATAAGTAAGAATGAGTAAAATTATAATGTGTGTTGCAAATAATTCAGTGGGGTGAACTGAATATCCCCTTTTGTAGAACAAAACCCAACTTGGCGTATTGAGTAATGTTTACCCAATACGCCAGGACAGGATGTTAAAAACTGCTGTTGAAAAAGTACATTTGGCAAGCTAAGACACTTTCCAAATATATTAAGACATTGAAATCTTCTTCTAATTACTGTGATAACAATGAAACTGTGGTATTTTAACTCATGGTTAATGCACAGCAGAATCTCATAGAAATCCACTCACCTTTCAGCATCTTCACTGCAACAGTGACCGCCTCCTTGGGTTTGTCCTTATCGATGCCCAGAGCTTCGGCCATCACAACTTGACCGAAGCAGCCTTCACCCAGAGGTTTGCCAAGAGTCAACCTAAAATAAAATACAACATTTAAAAATAAAATAAAAAAACAACTGGACACTGATAAGTTCAAACTGTCCACATAATAGGCCTTGCACTAACTCCCACTCTCCAGATATAAAGCAGGAAGAAGTGTGGGATCAAGATAATTAATGAAACCAGGCACATAGCCACACCCATCTTTCATCCTTTCTGTATTTCAATCAGGTTCTGTTTGTGGGAGTGCTTCTTTGGCTTGATGAAGTTTTTGCCAGAACAGTAGGTAAGAAGACACACATGGCAGAGATAATCTCTTAATAAACCTGAGTTGAGCCACTCTTTTGTAAACTATTTATCCTGTCTTGGCATGTTCCAGTATACAATTATAAGTCTTTGCAAAGGAGCAGCTCAGCCCTGACATATTAGCCTGTGATGGATGAATTTCTGCCTTTCTTTTGCAACTAAGAAGTGCTGATGAACCTTTTATTTTTACAATACCAGCAAACTGCAAAGCAGCTCTAGGTAAACCAGATTGGATTGAGAGTCTGCAAACTTCAATTCTCAATTAGCTTAAGGTGTTAGATTTTGACAGATGAATGAATATGCTTTGATTTAAACCAATCCATTAGAACTCGGGCTGTTTCGTGACGCTCCACCCTCCTCCCAAGTCATTTGCAGCCTCAAACAGGTTTTTCTTCCAGCATTGTCCTGTATTTATCACCACCTAAAGTATCCTCCCTATAACTATGTCCTGCGTTGCTCCTTCATAGGTTTGTGGCTACTCTTTCCATTCTTTGTGAGCTGCCAAAAATTTGGAATAATGCTTTGTAAAATAAACCAGCTTTAAACTTTTTCACAACTTTCTCCCCAACCTCTTCTGTCTTCCTTGGTTTTTATGATCCTGTTTGTTCATTAATGTTCTCTAACAAACCTCTGAAACTTTTGAAGAACAGTTGAATTTATTCTGTTTATTTTGAGTCTACTCACTAATTAGGTGACTTGTGAAGACAATTTATTTTGGGCTGTCATCATAAGGGGGCTGAATGCAAACGCAAGTCGCCCTCTTTAGATTTGCTTTGTTAAACAAAACGTTGAAAACCATGTATCTTTTCTACCTATGTTACATGTTACATGCCTGTTACATACAATCTCAATGAAATAAAAGAAAGTTGGTGATTATCATAACATGTGGAAACGCTTAAGAGGTGGAAATATTTTCTGCATATTTTAATTGTTAGCCATGCCATGGGGTTTGATATTTAACTTTACTACATGTTCTCTTGTGACTATTCAGAGCTGAAGCACCGGTCAGGCCCCTGAACATGCCATATAACTTGGTGCTTTTTATTTTGATTGACCTAAGTTGGTCCCTCGCCTCATAAAGCCCACTGTCCACGCTATCTAAACATTCACAGCACAGCGCTAAGCCGAGAGGCCTGAGGCTGGCGCCCTGCGGTAGTAACACAATCCCCTATCTGTCCACTCACACTTGCCACACTCAATGGCAGGCATTCTGTCCATCCGGCCACACATAATGGATGTTATTTTTTTCCTCAGCCTAAACCACAAAAGTTAGCATTCCTCAGCATTTTACAATCCCAACATGATCCTTCAGGCGCTGGAATGACAGGCAGGGCATAAAGACCCAAACAGTGAGGAAGACAGAGATTTATTTTTGCAAAGTTATAACAGCCTCCATTTAGCTGGGGTCATGAATTAAAATCATAAATTTAATCAATCCAGCATGCAAACACAAAGTCGAGCATTACATCAGAAGTGCGGTTTTATTGATAAACAATTTCAAATTTTATGAGCCAGGTTTTTGTTTTTTTTCTTTTACAGGCATTCTAACAAAAGCTTCAGGAATTTCCCTTATTCTTTTAAACGCAGAGTCTCGGTTTGTTTTTAAACTTCTCTAACTCTTACTGAAACCTCAGCTGAGCTAATTCCTCTGGTATGACAGAGAGCAAACACTCCTCGCCCAAACATGCAGATGAAAGCTGTGAATGCCAGCCACTAATTAGCACAACTTCACTCTCTACGAAGAACAGAAGCGTGTGATATGGAGTCTTTCGGTGAGGGAGAGAAGGAGGGAAGTTTAGCTGCTCTTCTAATGATGGGGCAAGTTTCACACCAGATGAATCAAAAGCTTTAATCTCACCAGGTGTCAATCCCCAAATGGACAAATATTTTTTAAATTATTTAGCAGCTGTTTTAAAGCACTAAACGCCGTAAACAGGTAGTGCCCGCAGTCTCCGATTCCAGATTTCACTGTTAAGAGGATCCTTTTTAAAGTGATACAGCTGCCTTTCATTAGATTAAATATGATCTAAAAGTTAACTTATTCCAGAAATTAAATAAAAATAACCTGAAACTCATACATTATATGCATTACATACACACAGAGTGATATATTTCAAGCTTTAACCCACAAAAGTTCATTTTGCAGAGTGTTAGTTCCAAGCATACAACTGGAAAGTTTAGTGGAAGGAAAAAATGTGGGCGAAAAAGGCAGCAGCTTTGAGAGGATTGCGAAGGAAAGCCAGTTAAAATTTCTTTTATTTTTCTTATGCAACATTCGAATGCTTATATTATATTATATTATCTATAATATTATACATTATTAATTATAGTATTAATTTACTATAAACTTTGTTAAACTTTTCAATCATATTTTAATTCATTGACACTGTTGCAAAATATAACTGGTGGCACCTTGGCTACCCTTGGTGGTACTCAGAGGAACTTTGTAGCACAAATTTTTGCAAGGTAAAAACTAACAGACTAACTGTGATGGAAATAAACACTAAAAATCCAAACTTCAGTTGTTGCACTGCAGGATATTTCAATAACTCCCTCTGCAAACTGGAGAGGAAAACTGCGAACCAAGAATAAATGCTGGAGGTTACTTCTGCTGTGTGCCATTTACATCTCAACATATTCATTAAAGTATCTTGTGTGCCACTGTGTGTGTGAAAATTAATATTAAGGTAAAAAGCCCTAAAAAAAATTTCACAGCAGAAACCTTCTGATTTGTTTTCATTATGCGTTTAATAATCATGTGTTTGTGACAGGAGTTGCTTTAACCTAAAGGTAGAAGTCTGTTTTGGTCTTTGCCCTTGTTATACTATCTGTTCCTTCTACTGCTAATAAAGTTTAAGAACAACCTGCACCATCCACTTTTAAATTAAAGCTGTAGAGGATCAGCATTTTCTACTATTTCATGTTTTATGCAGAAATCTGCTTTACATAATTATGGCTTTGAAGGCAGAAGACGTACAATTACATGTTGCACTTAATAAAGAACAGAAACTACAACAGTGTGTTTTAACAGGCAACTCTTACCTATCTCTGGCAAATTCCCACAGTGGATCCTGTGGAAGGTCGTACTCAGGGATCGGTTCGTCGGGTGCAGAGCTCCGCCGCGTTGTGATTCGCACCAGGGGGGTGTTTGAGTTCATGGATGAGCTTGAATCTGCCGACACCTATAGGAAAAAAAGATATTGGCTGATCACTGTGATCTAGGTTCGTAGGTCAGTTAAAGCTCCAAGGCATCACTAGAGGAGTTGGAAACCTGAGGCATGAATTTCACTACACAACCTGTAAAATATTCAATCGTGCTTGCTTCCCACAGTGAATGTTTACTAGCCGTGAAGTTTCTCCAAGGCAGAGATTCAATTTCATCTGTGTTAAAGAGGTGAGCAGCTACAATAACTTGATGAATTTGTGTTAATTGCTGGTGAGCCTGGGTCTTTAAGCGACTCCCTCTACACCCTAACCTTACCTTGACTCTGGAATCAGTCTGCTCCACAGAAAGTAATCCAACACTCTCTGAACCTTTTGGTTTCCCTTGAGGTTAAAGAAAGTTTCACATTTGGAAGGAAAAACGTCTGGCTGCAGTTTTCGGCAGCTGTGTTGACTTGAACAGAAATGCATGCCCTCTGAATGAATCTAGGTGTGGATCCCTTGAAATACCTCCACAGTATGTCATCCAAGTACATCTCAATAAATTATGAGATCATTGAAAAGTTAGCTTGTTTCAATAATTCAATCCAACAAGTTAATCTTATGGATTAAAATACATTATACACACAGTGATATATTTAAATCTTTTCTTTCAATTTATATTAGAATATTACATAAAATAATAAAAAAAATGCATTTAACGTATATTTACAAAAATGTAGACATGTTCTGCGCAACATGTCTATAATGGCTGGGGGTCTTTAATATTTTTAGACATGGATTACTTTTATTACTGTCTCTGATCTTCCTCTTTATGATAAGGCACAGTTTCTTTAATAATAATAGTGATAATGCATTTTTTAATAATTAGATCTACATCTCGAGATCTCAAAGGGCTAAAACAAGTAATTATAATGGATAAACTAACTAAATAGGTAAATGACTAAATAAAAAATGATCTTACTCTGCATGTGCCCAGTCTCAATCATTGCCAAAACAAGCAAATTTTCTACAAGAAAGACAATTTTATTGATTTAACAAAATACATTCTAAGAAACGACATTTTAGGTATACATCAACTGAAAGACAAAAATAATCTATATTAATAGAAAAAACTGTGTAGTAAATGTATGAAGTACAAAGCTTTAACTTTTTCAAGATGTTCAAATTTATTAAGATGCACCTGTGCAGTCAGTTGAGTTATTATCCATGCAAACCTTTTGTATTTGTTGATTCTAAAAATATGCATTTGGTCAAAAATAATAGTAATTTAGGTTAATTATGTTCCCAAAGCCATTTATGAAATAATTAGCTGTGTTTCCTTGTCAAATGTCAGTGGTGTGTGTTGGCTCCTCTAGAAGTGTTAGATGCCTTTAGAACTCTTTATCTACTTTCTGTTACCTGGCGGCGCAGAGGGATCTGTTTGGTCAGCTTGTGGACCGCCGGTGGGCTGCCAAAATCGGGTTTCTTTGCTGTGTTCCTCATGCGGCACACCACCACAATGCCCACCATGCAGGCAATCAGGAACATGCCTGCACAATATATTCCGATCTCCAAGTAGTACGAGGTAATGGGTCCTGGAGATTTCTCTGGGGCTGAGAGAGATGAAAGAACAACGGTCAGGCGGAGGTTAGGGCAGGCATGTTCCAGACATGGAGGAAAACGCAGACACAGACACTATGAAGATGACTCATGAGTAAATGTAATCACCATCGACAGGCGAACTAAACAAATCGCTTTGTAGCACCATCACAACTCCCCTTCGGCCAACAGTTATTAGCTTTTGTGGGGTCTCGCAGGCCTTCAGTGGCTTTGACAGTGTCATCAGATTTTAAATTATGACTCAGACTGAACGAGCAGGCAGCATGTGTCTGCACTCTGCGTCAATCTTTGAGACACGCGAGCGCAAGGACAAAAACACACCCAGAGTCGTCTGAACAATAAGTGCTTCACTTCTATTGTGGCTGTGTATGACCCGAACTTCCTGTCTAGTAAAAAAGCTGAGCGTCTGTAAAAGAGACTGTTTCATCCCTGTAGACCACAAACAAGATTCCTTTGCAACGCAGCAACCAAACAGGCCACAAGCCAAGTAGAGCTGAAGGCGGTGTACTAGAAAACTTTTTTTTCTTAAACTACATCAATGATAGTAATTATTAACAGGCAATACATAGCTATTACAGCTGAAACGACTAATTTGATTAATTGTGATGAATCGATTATTTAAATAATTGTCATCTAATTTATCAACAAATTAATCATTAACAGGAGTATACAGGCTCAATATAAATTTAAGAAATAATGTAATGTAAATATATTCCACCCAGAATTTGTAAAGTGGGGTAGTTACAGCTTCATCCAGTGTATATTCTGTATAAGAAAATCTCCTATTCAGCATCTTTTGCTGTTCAAATATTAATCAGGTAATCAAAAATAACAATCAACAAATTAGCCCTGTGTTGTTTTAGCTGCAGATGCATCTGCAATTTACTAAAGGAATGCTGTGTCATTGCATTTTAAGTAATAAAATCCTTATTTTCGTGTTTAAAAAAATGAATGGACATGCTTGTTTGCATCTCTTAATGTAATTCAAATGTTGTAAAAAAGGCTTAAGTGGTTAAATGGAAAACCTGCAGAATGTGCCAAAAAAATTTCAAAGCCATTTTATGACTTATGAACATACATCAAACATTTTCATTGCTTGAATAACATTGTTTCTGTATGTTTCCATTATAAAGAGTAGGTAAAATAAGATGTTTTTAACAACATCAAACAAAAATAGGTGCAATATGTTGGCAATTAATCACACACGAGTCATCCACTGTGTCGAAGCAGAGAGGTTTGGCTCTGATAATCGAGAAAGTCAAGCCAACATGAAATGAGGGTTGAGCTTTACCTTTCCACCATTGTTTCAAGAAACGTCAAGTATCAGAGCCAGAGAAAAAGGAATAATGCACAATTTAAAGATATCAAGAAAGATATAAACAGTTTGTATTAGCATGCAGAATCAGAACCAACTAGTAGTAGTGACTGGGTTTCTAAAAGGACTAACAGAAGCGTGAAGACAAATCCTCATCTCCTTTGGAATTGTGACACTCAAGTTGCTATTCGAGCTCTAGTTTGTTTTGGAGTTGCAATAAGTCTTCTTCAAACTACACTATTATCTCATCTGGGTTTTCAACAGCTTGCTAACCCACAAAATTTCGTAAATTATATGCTTATGTATTGAACTGATCAAAGGAAGAGTCCAAGGAGAGGATTAGCCTTACATGAAAGCAATTGAAAATGACTTAAAGTGCACATATCAACATTTTTTATGACAAAAAACAGTAATAAAATGTTCTTTTTTGCAGTGTTATACTATTTGTGTCCATTCAAAGTGTAAAATGTCTGTTGATGTTACACAGATCTTATAAAAAATGCATAACCAATCTCTCCAAATGATAGTCCAGAGCAATTAGCCATGATAATTAGTTTCAGCTGCAGCTGGGTTTTTTTTTAGGTCTGAGCCAAATGAAGGAGAAAGCATTTGACTGCAGCAGCCATTTCATTGTATATTAGTATTCTAACTTCATTTTCATCCATCACATATGTAGCATATTATTAGCTTTAGGTCACTTTTTAGAGCCAAAAAACAAGTAATTATTAGAAACTACTTATGACCGAACACAGTTTGATTGATATCGTAGAGTAACGATGATGATTTGACAGCTAAATCGGCTAAAAGTCTCAGCGGTAAAAAAAACTGACCAATTATTAGCAAAATCTCTGCATGACTTGCGAATAAAGCAGGAGAATGTGGACATAATCTCAGTGCTGTCAATGTTTTTGTGTTTCACGTTCAAGTCATTCCTCACGGACTGGGATCACTACAAGGTGCTTTTAAAACTTTCCCTATGCTGCTGATTCAATAGGTCTCAAAGGTTCTCCCTTCAGAAAACATTCGTCCTCCATGTCTTCTAATCACTAGATAAACTGTATTGTAAATCTTTACTTTGCTTCAAATCCAGCTGAAGCTGTCCGTCACTACTTGTCTTTGATGGATATTGAGTTGCTTTTAATAACAACATTATTCATTATTCATTCGTAGATTTAGATTAAAAATGATTTTAGAGACAGATGTTCCAAAATACACATCAAAACAGAGTATTAATCCAGAAATAAAATAATTTATGTCTGTTTTTTGTTAAAAATGCATGTGGAAAATTATTAATGTCCTTCTAAATAAGTAATGGAAAAACATTTCAGAGAAGCCCTTATTAGAGTTTGGAGATTTGACACGTTGAGGTTTGATACAAGTCAGGACTCCAAAACATTTATATTATGTTCAGCCAGAAGAAATCTTAAAAAATGTGATGTGAATAATTTGGGCTTAACTGTAGGCATTGATGTCTGAGTTCAGCATCCTAAAAGTAACTTTTTTTACTCTCTCACAACTTTTAGCTAAATTTGCGGCTGCCTTGTGTTAATTTATTTATTTTTTTTACAGATATTTAACGTCTTAAATTAATATCAGTATTATGAGCTTTAAGCCTGAACACAACTGAAAATGTTTTAAAATAAAACTGATGATATGTACCCTTTAAAGTGGAAACAACAACCAAAGGACAAAAGCAAGTGAATTTATATACCTGGAAGCACCGTCAAAGTAGCAGTTTGATAGGAGATCCCAATTGAATTACCCGCCAAGCATGTATACTCCCCAGCATCCTCAAAAGTTACATTTGGCAAGTAGAGAACTTCTATCTCCTTATCTGTGGTGTTAACACCTGCGGTCTGGGGGAAGAGAAGAGGAGGAAGAGGAAATAGAAAAACAACAGAAACAGAGAAGAGAAAAAATATGAGACCCACAACACCAAGAAAGAAGTCAGAGGAACTGGATAGTGTCCACCGTTAAGATCCTGTGTAGAACTGAGTATGGGAGTGAGGACAGGTAGAAGATAGATCCCAGTATTCCACCAAAACATGTGAAAATAAAACAAACACACCTAAAACAAACCCAAAAGGTACCCATCACCCACAGAACTTGCTAAACCCACACACATGCATAAACACAGAGATCATGGAGAGCACTGTGACACCATACGCTTTCTGGTGAAAAGCTCTGAGGTGAGCTACAAAAAAAAAAAAAGAGATCATCATCTGGTTATTCTGGTCAGAACAGTGCTTCCATGGCGACACCAATCCAAAAGTCGGTGGCAGCTGAAGGAAAAGGGAGTAACATTTGGGAGAGGGAATGTCCTTGAGACCAGCAACAGCACCACCACAGAACAGCAGGGAAACCCACACCGGTAGAGGGGAGTTGAGGTGGTCTTGGGTGGGGGTGGAGGGTTACCTGGAATGACAGTCAGCCAGCACGACTGGGTGACTTCCCCTATATAATTGGAGACTTTACAGATATATTCCCCAGCATCTTCCTCTGTGACATTGGTGAGGATGAGAGACTCCATGTCTGTGCTGTTAATGCCTGATCGCTGCAAGCCATCAAACAAAATGAGCAGATAAATCAGGCACATGACAACGTCACCACTGCAGCTGCTATACACGGACCTGCAGGAATCATCTCCAAAATCCAGCCAGAAACTACAAAAATGACCCATTAAGTTGGAATAAATTAAAATCATTGTGATTTAGTCTTGACAAACATTGAATATATTTTCTCAATGTTTTATGGATGTGATGTTCCTTGCAGACATCACAGTGAAAGGCAAACCACATTTAAAGGAAAAATGTCAGAGAAAACAATTATTTCAACTTAAAAGGCAAAAGTGTACATAAAGTTAGTGGGAGGGATATAATGGGTTTCTTATATGACTTCTCATAAAATACAGTAAATTACAAAGCAAGAGGGGGAAAAAGTGTGGTTATGATATAAAAATGGGTACAAAGGGATCTACCTTTAACACTTTGACGTAGGGGTTTCCATCAGGCCTGTACCGACTGCCGTTTACGCTGACGTGTTTCAGCCACTGGATGTGAGGCTGGGCGTCGCTGTAGACCTTACACTGGAATTGGGCGTCCTCGCCAACGTGTACTGTGGTGTTGGCGGGCTGTCCAGCCTGGAGGATAGGCCTGTGTGGTGACCGTTCTGTTGAAGAAGATAAACAATCTATCTTTTCTACGCTCATTCACCAGTCAAAAAGAAGGTAGTAGAATTATGCTGCTCAAGGAGTTGCTCTGTTACGTCAGTTCTGATTTGTTCTTGTAGGCTCAGACAGTTATTACGATGAGTAACCATGTCAACAAGGTATTGTTTTTAGAAGTAGAAGCTGCCAATTAGCATTGCAAAATCAAATGAGATGGATTAGCAATGCTTCCTAACAACTGATTATGTCATCCAGTACATGCTGGTGTGAAATATCGTCTCTGCTCAGAATTTAAGCTGTTAGCATTTCATTACAGTCTTGCCCACAGCATCACCAGAAAGACTCTTTAAAGATACTTGGATTATATGAGTTATGACAACATTTAATTTTTGTTTGGAATAAAGTATTTTTGAATTAAAAATTATTGTTCTTTCACTGAGCTTAAGTAATACTTGAGGATCAGGATGTTTTATGGTTAATAAATGGTCTACATGCATATTTTGGAGAGTTCAGCACTATCTGCATTCTTCTATAAACTAATATTTAGCTTGTGTACCCAAACAGAGGGAGACCTGGGGAACAATACCCCCTTTCAAACACCATCTAGCTTTTACAGCTACCCCCACAACTCCCATACTGTGACATGACTCATGAGCCCAGCAGAGCCTTTCCAAAACAAAACCGCAAGGTAGGTGCAGTGAATTTATTTGTACGTGTATGTTTATGAGTTTTGGAGTTAGTCATCAGCCAATGTCAGGGGTGGAGATTCTACGTTTAATACAAAGAAGAAAACTGTCACAAACTACCATTTAAATTCCAGGATGTAAAGACTTCTACTGTCTTTTTTTCTTTTGCTGACTTTTCTGAAATCTGTCAGATCTTATGACCCCCTTCTTCCTCTCTCCAAAACCAAATCTCCTTCTTTCTGTGCATTCTTAGGGTTTGCCTTGTTTATTGTCTATCTTTCTTTGCCCCAATTTTCTGGCCCTCTTTACACACTCAAACTTTTCATGCTTCCAGAGGGTGGAGACATCAAGCACTCTGTAAAACCTAACAAAATTAATTAGATTCTAGAGTGCTACGACTAAAACAGTAAACACCTCTGTTTTAAGCGTCTGTAACATTTAACATTTTCCACAGTTTGACTGATTTTTTTTCTTCAGATTTTCTCTTGATTTTTTTGTGATTTCATATGATTAACAATCACAAAGCAGCATATAGTTGCAAAGTGGCAAAGAGATAAATGATTTTGAATTTATTTACATATAAGTATGTCCTGACCGATAACTAGATCCTAAAACTAATCTTATGATTTGTGGAGTAGCCTGGCAGCATTCCCTGCTGACCAGTGAAGGACTTTGAACTCTGAGTAACCTGGCAGCTCTGCTCAAAAGGGTCCGGGGAGGACAGAGACCCAGGAAAATCTCAGTGTGGCACAGGATTGCATGTGGCTGCCAGTGATGAATAGCTGTGACATGCCAGTGTGTCAGCTTGTAGCTGCCCGACTGCAACCCTTAGTCCAGACTCCAGCTTAAACCAGTAAAGTCTGGGTGTTTATATTTCTAAAAGCTGATCCTACAGCTCATTTGAGCGACAAAAAGTCTGATTTAAAACTAGACTTTATTTGTCTCCATTTTGCCTTGTTTTTTCCCCCACCAGTCTAATGGTGAAAAATAAAGCCAGAGGTTGCAGGGGGCATGGAAGAAGTTTACTGTTCTGCAGTAAAACCGAACAAAAAACAATATTCAGTTAGAAGTAGAGCTTCAGCCAACTCCAGAGAGAGGAAGAGTATGGGGCCTCAGTTGGGGAGCATGTGTGAACATGTGTTGGCCGTAACGTGTTTCCGTGATGTGCCTATACATTCACATTATACAAATGCCCTCCGGTATTCAATTCCAGCCTAATGTGTTGCAAATAATGCTGCTAATTTCAATCTATAGAACGATAAAAAATAATGGTAATGTGAAAAAAACATCAGAAATAACTCCACGTATGGATACAGACTGCAGTCCCTTGGACTACTCCACTCTGTTCTGGTAATCTGTGGTTCAATGACCAGGCTTTAAAAAAATAACTGCATCATATAAATTTTAACAAGTGCTGATGGCTCACAAAGGGGTGAGTGGCAGGCCCAAAATAGATCAGGTCCACAATGAATTAAGCAAGCAATGTTGGTGTGGACAAACATACATTGATCTACTACTGTTATCCCACTGTTGTCCCTGTCATTTCTTGATTTTGCGAATGGAGTAAAAAACACTTCTTCTTGCATGCTAAAGGTCAGCGAACAGGAGCTGACAGAGTTGGGGCTGAGCTCATCATGTCACCTGAGTCTGCTTTAAAGGGTCAGTTCATTTCAGTTTATCTACTTCAGGCTTCCACTGAGAAAACAGCATCAAACCTAACAACTCCTTTCAGAGGTGGAGATATTTAATACTTGAGGTTTTATTCCCCAAACTTCCGTTGATATGACATTTGTCTGCTACAAAGGAAGAAATATAGGGAAATATTTTCACAGAACTTCATGTCAAAAAATCCAAACTATCTGTCTGAGGTAATTTAAAACTAATTTCTGTAAAACAGATTTGTCCAAACTTTTTGTCAAGTTAAAAATAGCCATGGACCACAATATTTTTAAAATGAAAATAATACAAAATCAAAATGAAAGAAAAACATGTTGTCAGTACTTATCACAAATGTCAAGTTGAACATACTCATATTCAAAAGTTTAATATTTCTTGTTTTTAATTAATTTGCTGGATGTTTGTGAACCTACATACTATGAAAAAAAACAAAAGCAAATAAAAGACAAGTGTGACATTTTCTAATGTAAGTAAATACTCAGTTGTCTGTGAGAATCTGGCCTTAAACATTCTATTTGTAATTGCATTTCCTGGCAGTTGGGGGCCACAATAAATCATTCAAAGGATTGCAAGCAAGCCTTGGACATCCCTGGTTTAAAAAAAATATTCCAATATAAAATAATGAAAGCTGCACTGAACCTGATGACACATTCATCTTTGCTCTCCACACTCTTGGCAGCAGAGAGCACAGGTGTGCTGTGTATCCACCGCACACCTGTCCAATTAAACAGCATGCTCATACACATTACCGTCACTTACTGTGGGGAGTTTTTCCCTACCAGTTCTCTACCCTCAACAGGAGTACTGACCCACTACATCCAGAGTGTAGGTGTGGTTGATGGATCCAAATCGGTTCTCCACCAAGCAGGTGTAGTTTCCCTTGTCCGATGGAACCACGCTCTCCATGATCAGGGTCCAGTGCTGGAGGCGCACCTGTCGCCAAGATACAGAATCACTGATGTGAGATTAGCAGACATGAAGGAGCTAGCAGTGAAAGAAAATAACAAGAAAAAGAGATGTTGTTGTGTACTAGCTGAACTAGCATAAGTCATCTTGCAAGTAGTACTTGTAAACCTGAGTATAAACTAAGATGGTATTTGTTTAAAAATGTTTGAGCACCCATGGTGTAATTTTTGTCTTTCTCTATTATTGTATGTGGAACCATCTTTATAGTGTGAGCTGTTTCAAGCACGCAGTTTTAAAATTATTTGCAAATGTAGTTTCTAGCATGCATAGAAATCACAGGTGTAAGCAAACAATGAGGTTCCATCCATACACTAAAAAGAGACACTGTAGCTACTGCATGTACAGGCCTACATTTCAC
This sequence comes from Xiphophorus hellerii, assembly GCF_003331165.1. Classification (NCBI taxonomy): domain Eukaryota; kingdom Metazoa; phylum Chordata; class Actinopteri; order Cyprinodontiformes; family Poeciliidae; genus Xiphophorus; species Xiphophorus hellerii. Next base: position 7,999,581 of record NC_045693.1, read on the forward strand.
ACAATGGAGAGGTAAGGCCATGGGGCTGGGCTCAGGTACAGCTTTTGTCAAACATTTATTGACAAGAAGAGAGGAATGAAATGCCTGCGGTGTAACTGACAGCATGACTGTATCATTTCTGGTGCTGATTTTTGTCTTAGTTGTAACGAGGGACTGAAAGTCAAAGGCAAAGCGACTTCAGTAGCATCCCAACCATTATCTGGGTCTAACTTTTTCTGGCCGGAAGACCCGTTGAACATCACTGGTCATTTTGTTCAAACAAAGGAGAAGTAATTTGCACAAAATATCAAACTATCAAAATATCAGCCACATATATAGTCACCAACAGAAAATATGTGTAAAACATCTTAATCTAAATTCATATTCTATTTCAAAAAAACATAATGGCAATTTGTTTTTGGCATTCATTCGAGGGCATAATCCTATTTCTTTAAAATAGATGTGATCACAATTATATTTCATATTGATTAAATCACATGTAGGAACCATAAAATAGTTTGAATAAGTTACTTATAGTGGATGTTTTTCTCTTTGACTAAGTTGTTAACAAGAAGAACCAAGAGTTAAATAGGATTACCTTTATCGCCATCAGAAACATGAGAAAAATGTTCAGCTTGATAAAAATCTTCATTCTTGTAGTAAAAGCTCATAAGTTAGATTAGTAAAAAGTCAAAGGAAACTTTAAAAGTAAAGCAAACTTGACTACTCTTTTTATATTTCAAACACATATTCATTCAGTAAACTGACACTTTTTTATCTCTGGTAAATCACTCTACATCATGTGGATGTGAGATGTGCAAAGCCTGTACATTTTAGCTTAATGTAACCAAATATATCATGTACAAAGGCTGCACAATATCAATATCGCAATTGTCTACAGTGCAAAATAGTTTACAAGTCAATGTAACATTTAGCCTGTTGGACAGAATCTCAGCAGCAGATCCTCACACAAGGCACTTGCACAAAACTGCTAAAAGTAAGAGAGTGATGGAAGCACAGATAAAAAGAAAAACAGCCATATATTGCATATGGCCATATATATAGCCATATATTGCAACAGATATTGCCATAGCAATATTTACCAATATTAGTGCCATCGCCGATTTTCTAATTTCATGGAATCCAACCATGTGCATTCCACCAGCTATCACTAATTCAGTTATATTTTTGCAAGTTCAGGTAAAACTGGTTGCTGTGAAATAGCTCTGATACAATTGTGTTGCCATAAAATCTCAGGTACAGTACAGAGTTACAACCAGCGGATAAAATATAAAGCAGCTTTGATTTTTCCTATAAAGCAATGGGATTGTACACCTATGAGTATGTAAATAGATTGCTGATGTTTTGCTAAGCTTTTAATTGAACTCTTTAAGTCCCTGATGAGAACAATAATACTAATTGTTGTCACCGGTAATGGGATTATCAATAGCAGTCTTTAGTATTAGCGTTAACATTGCAGTAATGATGAACTGCAATGTCTGGTTGTGCATACATACAGATTTATTCTGTTTATTTTGGTCTTTCTTTGTGAGTCTGCTGTGTCAGTGTTGTTATGTGAGAAAAGTAGGTTTTTAACTTTTATATAAATACAGTTAATCCGAGGGTCAAATTAATTAATTATTAGGAATCTGCATTCCTGATAATTAATTACTAAAAAGGTATTACAGAATGGAAGGCAAAAAGAGGAAAAAAGGGAACTGAGATTATATTAGTATTAGCAGTTTGGTGGATTAGTGTTTCCCCTACTTTGTATCCTCCCATGCGGTCCTCTTGGCGGAAAGGCCTGCCGTTTTTAAGCCAACGCAGCATTGGCTGGGGGTCTCCTCCTGCAGCACAGCGGAACTTCACTGTGTTGGCAGCTGGCACTGCATGCAACTTCTTCTCCATCTTTGCTGATGAAGTCCAGTATGGCGCGCCTGCAACCAGATAAGCCACGTTCAGTCATTTCCTGACAGTGTCGACTGTTTCAACAGCTTGACTTCAGAGGAAAATGGGCTGGCTTAGTCCAGAGGCATGAAGGAGCGTGTCTGCAGAAGAATCCAACCTGAACCGTTCTTAAAGAGGCCCCCTTTTTTCTTGGCAACACTAGACAAACTGCCGTCTGCACAACATGACCTAAAGCTCTGAACTTCCACGACTAAACAAAAACACACTTTTCCTGTGGGCTCTGCAGGGAGCAACAAAAACCAAAAAAAGATCAGCTCTGAGGGGCTGGGCGTTGCTAGAAGGGTAATCAGACCATCACATTCAATTTTTATCTCATTCCACTTAACAGTTTTTTTCCTCCTCCTACTTCCTCCAATTACCATAGCTGCCCTATAAATCACTCAGCTATATATGGACAAAATAGCTGGAGGAACTTATCACGCCTGAAAAATCATTATGTCCCTCCTTTGGAGAACATTTCTAAAGCTTTTTAATAATGAAATGCAGTCCCACCATTGCACATATTGATATCTACTGTCTTACTTGTGTTTTGTGCTCATTTACTCCCAACCTCTGTCTCTCAGTCAGCTGGATTTTCTTTCCCTCTCTCCCTCTGCACCTGGGACTGTGATTGTCTAAGCAGATGGGACTGAAGACTGGAAGAGACACTCAAAGACAAACAACAACCCAAACGGTCCTCCACACCATCACTTTCTCTTCTTTTGGCCAGAGTCCAAGCGACAGACGAAATACCCACATTTAACAACACCATGATTCATCAAAGTAGCAATGCCCCAGGAGAATATTTGCTCCAAGATTTACTCCTGGATGTCCAATCTGTGTACAGATCAACCGGACATGTCCAGCATAGTTGGACAGTTGTGTCAAAATTGCATTCCCTTCCTCAATGGATTAAACTACTTTTTGCCTATGAACAGACGCAGGGACGAAGATTCCTGCTAAATCTTCGTCTCTGAGTTCCTTCACCTTAATATGCTAACTCCATCTGCAAACAGAGAGATAGATTTGGAAGAAGGTTGCTGTCTCTGCATAGCAACCTTTGACCTACACCTGAAGCCCCAGACAGTACATCAAGTCTTGACTAGGTGAAGGCTGCGGTTTCCCATGCTCTCTGTCCAAAGGGGCAGGAACTTCAGACCTCTCTACAGATGAAGCCAAACTGCCTTGCTGAGCCGACTGCTGTGGCCCCTCATCGGCCCCTAAGCTGTGTGCATCCGGACTCCTGCTCATGCACGGCTGTTTGTCCTCAGCTGGCCTCGGGTAAGTTGGGGTTATCTAACCCCGGCGCTGAGTCAAGATTTTTTCTCTCAAAGTTCCTACAGATGTATTACAGTTCACTTGCTCTTCCTATAACACAGATACAAGCTCCACTTGCAATGTTTCAGGTGTTACTGGCAAGGCAGCAAGACAACGATGAAATAGTTTCGATCTGACTGAGCTTGAGCCATTCTGCAAAGAATGGGCAAAACTATCATGATTTTCCTTTCTATTTAGGGGTATCAGAGCAGATACCCCATTTCCACTTTACAACTACAAACATCAATGTGCTTTGCATAAATATATATATATATATATTGCACTTCAGATTTTAAAATACAAACAAAAACATAAGGTGCTGCTTTGTCTTTATTTATTACGGAATGTTCCAATAAAACACATTGGTGTTTGTGGTTGTAAAGTGGTGAAATGTGGAAAAAATTTAGAAGTGTAAATACTTTTGCAAGACACATTTACACAAAAAATTAAAGAGAAAAAAAGATAAAATGAAATTAGAACAATGTGGTAGAGAAAACAGAAAGCAGAGCCTCTACATTCCCTTCACCCACTGCATCTTAGCCAACTTCCCTCTCCCAGTTCTGTGGAAACGCTTCCATTTCTCCTACTATTGCTCCTGATAGACACTCTGGTACAGTTTTCATCTATTTTTAAGCAACTTCAAGATGTTTGCGATGCTTTTTCAGCTCAATATGAGAGTTCCACAAATAAAGTCACGGATATAAAGCTACACCCCACCTTTTTAACTCTCACTCCCCCATTACTTCCACGCTCCTCCTGGCTACAGTCCTGGCTGTCCAGCCAAGTCTCAACGCCGTCCTCACAGAATTGTTGGTGCTGATCCAACACCGCTCTCTCACCCTCTTCTTCCTCCCCTTCCCGCACTCTTTAAATAATATTCTCGGTTTTGAATTTTCTGAAACACACACGGCGAGAAATTGCAACTGTACTGCCAGAACAGCTTGTTCTTTGTTTCCAAACAGCTTACTATGACCATAGTGGTCGAGCTTTTCCCTCTCCCTCCATTTTTTCCTGTCTTTCCCTCCTTATTTAATACATTTCAGGCAATTACAGTCAGCCCAAAAGTGGAGGAGGAGAACTCATGGCGAGACGCGATGCGTGTGGAGAATTTTAACAAGATGTGGAAGCCCTCATCGTTACTTCAGCCTCTCTTTGTGAGTGTGTAAGCAAAAGCAGACATGTGTAAGCTGCTGCTATACAAACTTGGGTAAAACTTTCTCTTTCTCACACACACGCACACACGCATAAACACCAGCACACATTGGGTCCAGGTGGGTAACTGGGTCCAGATGGCCAGCTTTCATAATGGATGAGCACAGCTGACTGATTTGGCTGGCTTGCTGGTTGGCTCCTTGAGGCCTCACTACCTGGGAGACACTAGCTGAAGGAATCTCAGGAATTCCTGTATTCCCTCAAGCATCTAGCCTGGAAGACACACACACATGCACTCCCCACGATCTAACTGTATAAGTCCAGACAGGAACATGCAGAGAAATGGGTGAAGGTGGCTTTTGTTGTTGCTAACAGCTGCCTCCGCCCAAACCCCAAAGACAAAACTCAGTTTTTTTTTCTTTCTGCTGTTTCTTAGTGACATGTGGACAGCCTGGTCTGTTATAAAAGGAAAACGCAGCAAAATTTGATAAATAATGTGCTTTTCTCAGTTTGGCTGATTTGTTTATAAATAATCCACAATGAATGAGTCACTGGGGAATAAATATGAAGTGAAGCATAGAAGAATTTTTGTTGTCAAAATGGGAAAGACAAGAGAGCATGCCTGTCAACTGAGGCAGATGAGTGTTGATCTTAATTAAACTGGATTAACCAGGGCTATTACTTTCCTATGATGATTGAAGATTATTTTCCTGCTATGCAAAGTCAGCAGGGTTGTGAGAAAACTCACTGTTGGGAGTATGTAAAAGCACCAGAAATGCCCGTTGGTAAGCATGGTGGAGGGTCTGTGATTCTGTGGGCCTGTATCTCTTCTAAACTGGCAAATTGTTAGAGCACATGGCATCCTTAGCTCATTAGAACACCAGAAATATCAGTACACCATACTAGAAATCCATGACGTCTTATGTCTCTGAGGAATACAGCTAAAATATAAATTATTCATACCCCTTACTAATTTAGTCAGGAATCTGGCTGGGGTACTCTTAAAAAGTAATATTGCTTCCAGTCAGAAAAAACATTTTGCAGAGGTATGAATAATTTTATTATCATCCCCACTGAGATAGAGGTCAAGTAAGACTTTATAACACAGCAAAAATAAAAGTGAATTTATTTAGGGCTGCATTGTCTGTCTAGGATTGTAATCTGCAGGTAAGAGATGAGAACTCAAACTCATTCAAACTCACATTCATTTGCGACTTACTAATTTAACCGCAGGCTATCCACCCTGTGTCCTTCAATAACTCTGTAATGAGGCATGACTAACTGTAGTTACCATTCTGCTTTGACTTAACGCAAACACTCCCGAGACCAAGCATTCAGAGGCTTATAGAGTTTGAGTTCTAGTATATTTAATAAGGTCAACAAACACCCTCAGCAGATTCTGTCAGAACCAAAAAACGTCAGCCTACTCGCCCAGAAAGGAAAAAAGAAAACAATTCCATGGCCATTTTCTGAGCTTAACCTCCTACTATCCACCCATCCAACTCCAAACCGTCACTTCTGCTCTGCTCTGACCTGTCAAGTCCCTCTGACTCACCTGTGATGTTGACAATGAAGCAGACCGTGTCTTTGCCCTCACTGGTGCAGGCGTACAGGCCCGAGTCCTTGGGCTTGACATCACGGATCTGCACCACCTCCTGTTCTACCAGCGTGCGGTTGTTGGTGCCCAGAGAACTGCCATCTTTGGTCCAAGTGATGGTTCCCTTCACCGGCAGAGGACACCTGAGCTTCAGCACCTCGCCTGGGTGCACTGGAGACTCCATGGGCTTAGAAATTTGGCATTTGTTTGATGGATCTGTGGAGCAAATGGAGAAAGAGTAGGGGAAGTTTGAAGTTGGGGAAGGAGAAAATGGGGTGCACAAAGAGGAAAGGGAAAATATGTGAGAAGATATAAGCCATAGTTTAGGAAACGACTCCTCACACAGCTCTTATAGGATTGACGTGAATCAACATTTGCAATGGGAAGGCCAGAATATAACTACTAGTTTCCCAGTCATTTGTGAAAAGATTCCATTGAAGCCCAGATCTGTTTTCAATTCTTTGCTAGGATGAAGTCAAATAGAGGAGGAAGTTCATATTTTTCAACATAAAGTACTCAACAAACTGTAGAAAGTAGTCAGACCACTCAAGTTGCAGTGAGCCGCACAGGAGAGGACCCTACCCGATGTGTCCCTCCCAAGTTACGAATGCTTCAGACAGAGGTTAGGGCAGGTTAGCAAGTAAAAACAGAGACAGACATTAAAAATATGACTCATGAGTCAATGTAATCACCATTGATAGGCGGACTAAACAGAACTTGTTTTGTGACATCATCACAACTCCCTTTAGTCTGACAGGGATATCAGTAATCCTGGTTTTGAAGAATTTAACAGGCCTTCAGTTGCTTTAACAGTGTCACCAGGTTTTAAATCACGACTCAAACTGAACAAGTGAGCCTCCTTGTGTCTGCACTTTGTTTTAATGATGGATACACGCGAGCACAAGCACAAAAACACACCCACCGTCGTCAGAACAATACGCACTTAACTTCAGATTGCAAAACAAGAGATATCAGCCTTTACTTAGGCTGTGCATGATCTAAACGTCCCGTATAATAAAAAGGTTGAGTGTGTGTGTGTGTGTGTGTGTGTGAAAGAGACTGTTTTATCCCTGCAAATCACAAACAAAACTCCTTTGTTAGCTCAGCCAACCAAACAGGCAAGTATGATGCTTTCCAGAGGCTTTTAAATGTGTGCACAATCTCTTTAAGATGCTGGGGTTTTAATCAAAATGAGGCCATGATGAATCATTTTAAGCATATAATGTGACATTTATTTTGCAACTTTAAACTAGAAGAGAATAAAATTTGTTGTAAGAAAAAAACATATAAAAAATAAAGATAAATGTAATGACCTGGTTGCATAATTGTGCATTCTTAGACTAATGCTTTATTGAAGAATCTCAAAGAATCCATGATGCCATGAGATTGTTTTTTTTTTCCTCACTGAATTTCTCAATTTATCAGGGTGGAATTATGCTACTGGAATACTACAGTTCCATTAATATAACTGGAATTACACTATAACATAGTATATATTTACCAGCATATGAATAAGCTGGTATATACACAAAAAAACCAGGACTGAACATAAAATGAGCTTTGGCTTTTTACCATTATTTTTTTAAAAGTGGAATGAACAAATACAAAAGAAATCAATTATAGGAATCAGCAAAAAGAAAAAATTAAAAACATAACTGGAAAAAAAAGCAGAATTCTATATATAAGTTTCAGTTGCAATTTCAGTTGCATGGAGAATCAGAACCAAAGAGTAGAGTTTTTGAAAGGAGTAAAAGAAGAGTGGAAACAAATCCTCATTTTGTTTTGGATTTGGGAAACCGTCAAGTTGCTCTGGGAGCTCTACTTCCGTCTGGAGTTGCAATAAGCCGCCTGCAAGCTACAGTGTTATCTTCTCTGGGTATTCAACAGCCTGCCAGCTCACATAATATTGTAGAATATATGGTCCCTGCTGGTCTTATGTTACAGCTGTTGAGCAAACTGTATCATTGGAGTAATCTAATGGATGAACTAACCAAAGGAAGAATCGCCTTGCATTAAAGCTAATAAAATTCCCTTTCATAAGAGAACATATCATTATGATGTAGAGCAATCCTAAAAAATTAAAATCACGGCGTATGAAACACAAATGAATAAACAGCTTTCCATACTAGTTTTTGTGTGTAAAAAAGTTATTTTATTGTCTGTAATAACTTCGACTCCTGATCAATCTATCACATGTGTAGATTAACTTAAAGTGATTTCTGGGCCAAAACAGAAGTTGTGAGAAACTATAGTGGAACTGATAGGAGTTTGAGTAGCAGCATTGGAGTAATGCTTTCTCCTTAATGCAGTTAAATCCTCATAAGTAAATTGCAGACTGATTACGTGAATCATACTTGCACAACCAATTCATGGCTCACTTTTGTAAAGTAAGCTGTTCTAGTGAGCTGTTTGGACGAACGTACCAATACATGCCTGCACACAGCAGGGTAAAAATGCTGGTCAGAACTGGAGCAGAAACTTCAACATCAAGCAAAATTCTGTCAGGATTTTAGTGCTTCGAATTACTGTTTCTGTCAAAAGCAGTCAATTCCAACTTTGGAGAATTAGAAATAGACTGTACTTGTGATACAGCCCTTTTAAATCCCTCACTTGGATTTGCAGATCGCTTTGGCAGATCTTATAGTGACTGTTCTTAAACTGCTCAGACTTACTGGATTAATAACCCTATCAATCTTGATTTTATGAACTCAAATTTGAGCTGTAACTGTTTTGGCTAGAGACTGTGTTATGAAAAGATACCCAAGATTAGCATTAAAAATGTAGCATAATAAATCCTTGTAAACATTTGGGTGCATCCTCAGCAGTCTTGGCTTACTTGCATTTCTTATATAAATTAAACTACTTTGGATAAAATCAATTAAGGGTGAAAAGAAAGAAAAGTACTGGTAAGTGACTTTATATACCTGGAAACACCTTTTAAACAGCAGCTTGGTAGGTGATCCTGGCAGAATTATCAAACATATTTTCTCAGTAGCTTACCTGGGATGACCTTCAGCCAGGCTGACTGGATGGCTTCCCCATGAAGATTGGAGACTTTACAGAGATACTCCCCAGCGTCTTCCTCTGTGACATTAGTGATGGTGAGAAACTCCATGTCTGTGGGAATGTTTGAGCTCTGCAATGCATCAAACAAAATGAGCATCAGGTACAGGAGCACATAGCAACAAAAACAACAGCAGTACGCTGCTACCCATTAAATACTGTTTCATCTGTTCATGTGATATGGTAGCTACAATGACTTGGTTCTGATAAATAAAGTCTATGACTTTTCTAAGACGTATTGACCATAACATATACAAGGTAAATTAAAGCACAACTAAAATAGCAAGAAACAAAAGTATACCAACATTACAAGCAATATAATGGCAATATAATAGGTTTTTTATCTGACTTTGAAAGTTCAACTAAAAATAAAGAAAATCACAGGACAAGAGAGGAAAATGTGGTCAGAGTATAAAAAGCGTAGGGTGGAAAGTGACCTACCTTTAACACTTTGATGTAGGGGGGTCCATCAGGCCCATAACGAGTACCATTCCTGGGGATGAGTCTCAGCCACTGGAAGTGAGACTCACCATAAACATAAACGTTGCACTGAAACTGGGCATCCTCTCCGATGCGTACAGTGGTATTGGAAAGAAAACTGGCCAGGAGATTTGGCCGGTGTGGCTGCCGACCTGTTGAAAGAGAGTAAAAAAAATTGCATAATTGTTCAGTGGTTAAATAATTGGAGACTGATTTTTATGGTTAATTACTAAAATATGTGGCGGTTTTGGAAAGTACACCATCCTATGCATTGTTACACATGTAAACATTTAGTATTCAAGTCAAACAGAGGGAGATATGAGGAACAATGCCCTCTTTCAGATCCCCCCAGCTTTTACAGCTACCCTGAGGAGTCCCCACAGCTCCCATACTGTGACATGACTCATGAGCACAGCAGAGCCTTTCCAAAACAAAACCTTAAGGTAGGTGCAGTGGATTTATTTGTTCATGTGTGTTTATGAGTTTTGGAGTTAGTCATCATCAGCCAATGTCAACGGATGAGATTCTACATTTAATAAAAAGAACAAAACTGGCACAAACTACCATTTAAATTCCAGGAAGTAGAGACTTCTACTGTCTTTCTTCTTTCACTGCTTTTTCTGAAATCTGTCAAATCCTCTATCAAGATCTCCCTCTCTTTCTGCACATTCCTATGGTTTGCTTTGTTTATTGTCAGTCTATATTTGCCCCCACTTTTCCAGCATTCTTTACCCTCTCAAACTTTTCCAACTTTGAGAAGGTGGAAATATCAAGCACTCACTATAAACACCTAACAACATTATTAACTAAGCAAAACCACAGGACCAGAAAGCTTTATGACTTTAACTTAGAAGTGTCAAGACCAATAGAGTGAACCAGAGTCGGTATTCAGTGCATTTTAAAGGTATTATACCCTCTAACTTTTCCACAATTTCTCACAACAAAAACACAATCTTTAGTGTGTTTGTATTAGATTTGTATGTGCCAGATCCTGACAAAGCACTGCATTCATTAGCTTTAAGGTGGAAGAAAAAAGTACACAAAATCAGCTAGTAGTGCCCACTCTATGCAAAACTTGGCCAATAATGTGATTCCATGTCTTATGTTTGGACGTTCTGTAATTAAAACCAAACAAATGACTTCAGAAGGAATGCATGTGCAGAATAACAGAAAAGAGGCATAGAGCCTCATGAGAACAGTAGATACTGCAAAGCTGACTAATATCTACTGTGAAGTTCAAAGACAGAACCCACCCAATAATCCAGCAATTGATGGAGCAATCTGATGGCAGCAATCCCTGGTGACCAGTGAAGGACGTTGAACTCTGAGTGACCTGGTAGCTTGCCTCATGGGGACCTTGGGGGTCAGGTCGAGTAGAGACCCTTGAAATACTTAGTGCGGCACAGAGTAGGATGTGGCTACCCACACAGTGTTGAATAGCTGTGACGTGCCATGTGTAGCTGGCCAACTGTGCCCCTTTGTCCAGACTCCAGCTTAAACCAGTAAAGTCTGACTAGTGCTTGTCACTTGGGCAACAAAAAAAACAAGTTTTTTTCTCTCAATTTCAGCTCTTTTGTACTCTCCATTTGTACCCTGAGCTAATAACAAAAATTTAGGAAAGAGGTTGTAAAGAGGCAGCAGTAACAACAGATCCAGTCATAGAAGAGGTTTATAATTCTGCAGTAAACTAGAATAAAAAAGCAAAATCCAGTTGGAAAGAGAGTTTTAGTCAAACTAAGAGAGAGGAAGAGCAAGGGGTCTCAGTTGGTGAGCACATGTGAATTAGCCATAATGTGTTTCTGCCCATATGCCTATAAATTCACATTATGCAAATAGTTTGAAGAAAATAATATCCCTACAACGTAGGCACTAATAAAAACAAATGGAAGTGTGCAACAAGATCAGGAATAACTCCAGTTGTGGAAAAATCGTTTAGATCCTTGGATGACAAGTTGGACCACTGCAGCTTCCCGTCTTGTCTAGTTATCTATGGTTCACTGACCAGCCTTTAAAAGAATGACTGCAGCAGATAAACTTTTATGCGTACTGTTGTTTCACAAAGTGGTGAGCAGCAGGTCCAAAGGAGATCAGGTCTATGCCAAATTAGGAGAACAAAGCTGGTGTGAGCAAACACATAATGATCTACTACTGTTATCCCACTCTCCCTTGTAGTCTCTGCTGTCTATCGATTCTCCAGAGGGAAAAGCACTCCTTTCTTTCTGAGTTTCAAAGATCAGGATAGAGGGATTGACTGAGCTGGGGTTGAACTCACCATGAGCAGTGTTGAGGACAGAAGCTAAAAGACTGATAAACAATCGTCCTTGTCATACCCAAGTTAGCTTTAAAGGATCATTTTGTAGCAGGGGTTCACTGCATTATAAAATGTTTACATATTTTTTTAAATGTTGTTATAAATGCCCACTCTGGCTTAATGCGTTAAAAATTACAACATCAGTGAAGCAGATTTTCATTCTAGGACAAAGTTTCACGATGTTAGTCAAACATCTATGACATATAATTTACATAAAGCAGAAAACAGACTATTTTCTTTCACTTAACAGTGAAAGTAATATAACAGTGTGTTTGTTATTATTACTTATTACAGTAATAACAGTCTTTATTTATTCAGTGTTATTTTTATGGGTTATTAGCCTTCCACCAGTCTGACCAGGTCTTTAGTTTCTGTAAGCTGTCTGCAAGATCACATCTGCTTAATACAGGTAAGCAGACGTAGTAAGCAGACAAAAGCCTTCAAAAATACTGAACTGACATTTAAAGTTTTAAAAAATATTGTAATTTAACATAATAAAAACATCTCAGCAGCAGTCCCTGACCTCCACCTGTATCTACAGTACACCTGTGCAACAATCAAATCGTAAGCCTACACACACACTATTCTCACTCGCTGTAGGATGTTTTTGTCTCTGTCAGTTATCCAATTTACTAAGCTTAGCATGTATAATAAAAGTCTGGGTACTGACCCAATACTTCCATAGAGTAGGTGTGATTGATGGATCCATCCACATTCTCTGCCAAACAGGTGTAGTTTCCCTTGTCCGATGGCATCACGTTCTCCATGATCAGCGTCCAGGACTGGTGCCGAACCTGTGGTCAAATTACAGAATCACTGAGATCACTGTGGTACAATTAAAGAACATGAACAAATTTAGCTAAAAGAAAGAAATGGAAGAAGGAGGAATTTGCTGGAAGGTGTGAACAATTATAACTGTTGTAACTTTGTCGTTGGAGTGCAGTGGAGAAATTTTGTGAACTTTATGAACCAGGAACAAGTGCTGTTGGCTGCATGTTTTATTTTCTATGACCTCTGAGGTCATAACTTGGTTCTGGAGATGATATAAAACACAACCTAATCTTGTTGAGGTTTCAAGTTTGAAAGCTGGAAACATTTGCCGGTTATTGTGTTTGTTGGCAAGGCTAACTGCAATTAGCAATATAAGCTAACAAACAACTGATGTACATTAATTTTATTCCTGCAGAAATATGTAAACTAAAAAAGGTGCTGTAGTACCCTGCATTACAGATGTAATCAGATAATAAAAAGTGCAAACACCTTGTAGCTACTTCTAAATTCTAAATATTGTCAGCCATATTGGATTTTGAGGTGTAATTTATGAGAAATCTTGAACTTTTTCCACTTGAAATCTTGGCTAAGATCTGTCTGGTAGATTTTCTAAGTTAGAACTTAAACACTTAAACTCCTCAGTAGAAATAGTTCATCTTATTAAGTCACACACATTAACTAATCTGTTCAGTTCCTAGTTGTTGTTCTATGTTCAGGAAACCTAGAACTAAAGTACAACTATCTATAAAGAAAGTGGTACTTGTAAACATTTGTATGAAGTCATGTGGTATTTGTTTTAAAATGTCTGAGAACCCATAGTCTAATCCTTGTGTGTCTCTACCATTGTATATAGAACCACCTCCGCAGTCTGCGCTGTTTCAAGCACGCAGTTGTTCAAAATAATTTGCAAGCATAGTTTCTAGTGTGTATGGAAACCACAGGTGTAAGCAAACAATGAGGTTTCCATCCATACACTAAAGTGAGACACTGTAGCTATTGCGTGTACAGGCCTACATTTCACACAATGGAGAGGTAAGGCCATGGGGCTGGGCTCAGGTACAGCTTTTGTGAAACATTTGTTGACAAAAAGAGAGGAATGAAATGCCCACGGTGTAACTGACAGCCTGACTGAATCATTTCTGGTGCTGTTTTTTTCCCTCAGTTTTAATAAAGGCTGAAACCTGCAGGGGAAGAAACTTGGGCAGCAACACAACCATGATCTGTATCTTACTTTTCATGGCAGAATGTTAACTTTCACTTATAAGGCGTTATTTATTAACCATGAGCCTAAGACCCGTTCAGATTCAGGGTTTTTTTCATAAATTAGTTGCATAACTCTCATTCTGAGAGTTATGCAACTAATTTATGTTAATACCTTAATGTAATGCAATGATTGTTTTCTATGTTTTACAGGTGGTAATCTGATCTGATTTTCATCAAATTTGCACCCCAATTAAAGAGGTGATTAAAACATTAAAAGAACATTTTTATTTAAATTAAATATATTACAAACATCAAAGTTACCTTGTATATGAATGTGTGTCAGCAAAGGCAAACTTGTGATATTTGTACCACAGTTTGGTAAACTAAACTGGAGGAAACCTAAGTGGGAGTGTGCAAAGCATTAACAGCAGGGGTAGCAAAACACTCATTTGTTCAAGTGGGCTTTTCCTCTAATGAATAAATGTTGCATTTTTATGCTGCTGCAACAAAATTCATAAAGCACCTTTAACACAAACAAAATCCCACATAGGAATAACCAGCTAGTTTTTAACTACAGCCAGAGGAACAGTTTTCTGCCTGACTGAGTTCCCCTAACATCCTGAACTCAGTTCAACCCCTGAAGCTACCTACTTTCTCTATACGTTACTGTCTGAGGGCATTTGCCCTCTCAGTCCTGGGATTATGTTTCTAATTGATGGGGCTAAAGAACCATTTCACGTTACAGTGAGAGACTCTGCACAGTATCCTGGTGAGACAGCGTCCACGGATGAGCAATTCCAATTTCACACCAGAAACCCTGTCCTCGTTTTCTCTGTCTCATCTCCTCCCATCTCTCCAGTGAAGGGTGGAAAAGAGGTGAAAGGCCAGTCGGTGAATTATGGAAGGAATAATTTATTTGATTCTTTTTCTTTTTTCTTTTTTTTTTGTAGAAAAATATAATTTTATTGATACAAACTCTTAAAAAGTTCAGACCTCAGTACTTAAATCAGAAAATGTTTAAAAAAAAAATTAAGCTAAAGCACTAAGAAAAACTCAGATAGCAGAGTTTTCAGACAAGTTTTTCAGAGAGTTCCCTGAAATTTTATTCCCATCCAGGCTTTAAATTTATCTGCAAAACCCTCCACCTAGTTTGTTAAGTATTTCAAAGACATATTGGATCAGTGCAAATATCCAGGTGTTTCTGCAGTAGCTTTCAAATTACGCTACTACAGTGTAACATTTAAAATGAAAAGCAGTTCTTCCTTCCCTGAAATCATATTAAATATGTGTCTTTAAGTAATTTTTTAAAAATTACACATTTTATGTTACGTTTTTGTTTGGATTTTACCTTGTATCCTCCCATGCGGTCCTCCTGGTGGAGAGGCCTGCCGTTTTTAAGCCAACGCAGTGTTGGCTGAGGATATCCTCCAGCAGAACAACGGAACTTCGCTGTACTGGAAGCTGGCACGTAAAAATTGTATTTCATCTTTTCTGGTGAAGTCCAGTATGGCGCGCCTGCAACCAGATAACAAGCCATGTTCAGTCATTTCCTGACAGTGTCGACTGTTTCAACAGCTTGACTTCAGAGGAAAATGGGCTGGCTTAGTCCAGAGGCATGAAGGAGCGTGTCTGCAGAAGAATCCAACCTGAACCGTTCTTAAAGAGGCCCCCTTTTTTCTTGGCAACACTAGCCAAACTACCGTTTGCACAACATGACCTAAAGCTCTGAACGTCCACGACTAAACAAAAACACACTTTTCCTGTGGGCTCTGCAGGGAGCAACAGAAACCAAAAAAAGATCAGCTCTGAGGGGCTGGGCGTTGCTAGAAGGGTAATCAGATCATGACATTCAATTTTTATCTCAATCCACTTAACAGTTTTTTTCCTACTCCTACTTCCTTCAATTACTATAGCTATCCTGTAAATCACTCAGCTATATATGGACGACATAGCTGGAGATACTTATCACGCCTGAAAAATCATTATGTCCCTCTTTTGGAGAACATTTCTAAAGCTTTTTAATAATGAAATACAGTTCCCTCATTCCACATATCAATATCTACTGTCTTTCTTGGGTTTTGTGCTCATATATTTATATCTTCAGTCCCTCTGCACCTGGGACTGTGATTGTCTAAGCAGATGGGACTGAAAAGTGCAAGAGACACTCAAAGACAAACAACAACCCAAACGGTCCTCCACACCACCACTTCCTCTTCTTTTGGCCGGAGTGCAAGTGACAGAGGGAATACCCACAGATAACACCATGACTCATTAAAACAGCAATGCCCCAGGAGAATATTTGCTCCAAGATTTATTACTGAATGTCTAATCTGTGTAGTACTATCAGATTCTTCTCATCTTGCAACAGCAGTCCCGACCGGACATGTCCAGCATAGTTGCATGGCTGTTTCAGAAATGCTTTTTCCTTCCTCAATGGGAGGAAAGGAGAAATCTTCACCCCTCAGTTCTTTTGCTTTTTCTGTTAAAGAATTATACAGACTGTGGCTTTTCTGCAATTCTTATAACATTCTGGAAAATGAAGTACAAAATAACCATAAACTGCTTGAATCGTTACTGGCTCTTATTTTGTCCAGGTTCCATACATTGAACAATATTGGAACTGGCTTTTAGTATTCATCTAAATCAAAATAAATTGACTCTACTTCAACATCTGTAACCACTGACCAGATTTGTAATGACTTGTAAATATAGATTGGAATATAGATTCTTTAAAGCAATCGTTGTAAATATTAAGTGTTAAAGAATAAGAAGTTTTAGTCCTTTGTTTTAGATTTTGTGTTTAAGAAGCGCAGATCCAGTGGAATTTAAATCTGGTTCTGAACTTAAAGTTTTATGGTTTTATTAGAGACTAAAAAAGCAGTGACTTTTTCAGTCTTCCTGGATTTGGAACAAGTGTGCATTCAATCAGTAAGTTAAGAAAGCAAAATAATAATATGTAAAATGTTCAAATTAGCCTGTGATGTGGCTAATCCAAGATGGGATTTATCATTAAAATATAAATCAAGTTTTAGTTGATTTTATTTCATTAAAAAAAAAGAAAAGAAAAAATTGTTTTTTACCTATCCACACCTGGAGAAATGATAAACACACATTCCATGCTTTTCCAGACTTTTCAAGACAGTGTAGGAACCCTGTTAAACTGAAGCCCTAGTCGGTGCATCAGGTCCCGACTAGGTGAAGGCTGCCGTTTCCCATCCTGTCTGTCCAAAGCAGCAGAACCATCAAACCTCTCTACAGATGAAGCCAAATTGTCTTGCTGGCCCAACTGCTGTGGCCCCTCGTCTTTCAGTAAGCCTTGTGCATCCGGACATGCACGGCTGTTTGTCCTCAGCTGGCCTCGGGTAAGCTGAGGTTATCTAACTCCGGCGCTGAGTCAAGATTTTTTTCCCTCAAAGTTTCTCCAGAAAGCTAAATCCATCAATGTCCTTGAAGTTTACATATTACAGTTCACTTGTTCCTCCTTTTATATCGTAGCACTGACAGAAGCCCCACTTGCAATGTTTTCTGAGAAAGTCAATATGGAGATCTGGGACTAAAGTAGTAGTTCCTGCGTTGCGTGTCTAGTTTCTAGTTCATTCATCCCATACTCACTTAACTGAACGCTGTCCGCCCAAGTGTCCTCTGACCGGTCTGTATCGTCCTCATCATCCCCCGACCAGGTTGCATCTGCACAGAGTATCCATGGTTACCATTCACTCAACTCAAACGCACAAATGCCATCAAGCATCCAGAGACCTCCAGAGCCAGAAATCTTATTGGTTTCTTGAGAATCAACTTTCAGTTCAGTCTTCTGGTCAATCAGGTTGTCGACTATTACTGCTAACCACACACCTAAATATTCAGCAGATTCTGTTCAAAAAGACAAAATCTTCCTCCACTTCATCCCAAATCCACAACCACTTTCTGAGCTCAACCAAGTACTCCCCACCCAGCCGTCTGTCCTGCTCTGATCTGTCCTACTCTGTCTCCCTGACTCACCTGTGACATTGACTATGAAGCAGACCGTGTCTTTGCCCACGCTGGTGCAGGCATACAGGCCCGAGTCCTTGGGCATGGCATCACGAATCTGCAGCACCTCCTGTTCTATCAGTGTGCGGTTGTTGGTGCCCAGAGAGCCGCCATCTTTGGTCCAAGTGATGGTCCCCGTCACCGGCAGAGGACAACTCAGCTTCAGCACCTCGCCCGGGTGCACTGAGCACACCGTGGGCTTAAAAATTTGGTATTTGTTCGACGCCTCTGCAGAGCAAATTTGGAAGGTGGAAGTTGGGGAAGGGGGAGAAAAGGATTGAAGCAGAGACAGAGTGCACAAAGAGGAGGAGGAACAAGATGAGAGAGGAAGAAACAAGCCATAGTTTTGGAACTAAAACACCACTCACCATTTAAATCAACTTATGCAGGAGGAGAATTGAGGGAAGGAAAAAGTCCCATTATAAGAAACCATAAAACTAGAATTTATCCACTAGCTCAGTCAGTCATTTGAAATGGATCCCATGGAAGCCCAGTTCAGTTATCAGTTGATTTGCATAATCAGCAAATAGATTCATGCAATATCTGCGATAGCAGCCAGTGTGGAGAAAATCCTAACAATTACTGTGAGCAGGTGAGTGTTAGTAATCTGCGTGTCCACACATTCCTGTCCAACCTCTAACGAGGTTAGTATAGATGCCAGGCAGGCAAACTGGTGTGCAACTACAAGCACTGAAGGTAGCACAATGTCAGCCTGTCAGAGAGGGAAAGCAGCTAGAAAGGTCTGGCGGAAATGCTTGTCAGGCAGGGGATCTAGGAAGGTAGGGGGAGAACCCTTCTTTGAGTTTTTTTCTGATTTCCACTGTGCAACTAACCTAGAAAACTCCTGACCTGGCCAACTCTTCTGTTTTCTCTCGTCTTCACTCTGCTTCATAATTCCTTGGCCATGAAAGATCTACATTCCCTACACAGGATGTGCAAAACTCAGCCAGGAAGAAAGAAATACACAGTACTGGAACAAAGTGCAATAAAATCTACATTTCTTGGAGGAAAACCAAATCTGCCAGCTAGCGTATATAACAAGTCCAGAATGAGGAGGGAGGAGGGCTTCCAATCCATGAAGACAAGTAAGGACCTCTAGGATCGGAGACAAACACGCACTCATGCAACCCTGAAATTAATTATCTCACTTGACATGTAAATAAGGCTTAAAACTTGCTACACTTTCAGTGCCTTCTGAAAGTATTCACATTATCTTCTGTTAAATACAAATAGGTTGTTTGCTGGTGTAAAGTGAAAGCTGAAATATTTTCACAAAATAAAAAATCTCAAAAGCCTTCAACCCCATATAAAATCAATTTCTCTTAAGAACAGAGCTAGCAGATTTGTCAACAGTTTCTCCTCAATGAGCTGTGACTCTCTGCAGCTCCTTTAAGGGCCTGATGCTCTGACTAATACTCCGCTTGCCTTTCAAATTAGGGCCATACTGTTTCCAGTGTTGAATGGTGGAGTGAACAGTGTCCCATGAGATATTAAAAGTTTGGGATATTGTTTTATTGCCTAACTCTGCTCTAAGCCTCTCTACAACTTGACCCCTGCGGTGTTTCTTGGTCTTCACGATGCTGCTTGTTCACTAATGTACTCTAGGAATCCTCTGATGCCTTCACAGAACAAACTGATGTCATTTAATTTCTGAAAGCAATTGTTTGCACTGAATTCTGTTTAGGGCTATCACATCAAGATTTTATGTGTAACAATATATTTCCTTCCACTTTACTGTTATGCAGCATTTTGTGCTTGCAAAGAATGAATACATTAAAGTCTGTAGTGGTAACTTGGAAAAGCACTAAGTAGTTCAACAGTAGGAATGCATGTTATGTTGCATACTTCACATATTTCTAAATCATATAGGTATTAGTCTGATAAATAAATCTGCCAAATATTAATAACCAATGTTTATTTCAATCTAGTTGTCATTTGTGTATGTGTTTCAATATATCAGTGATAGATTGTCGGTTTCTTAGAAGACATGTCAGCGGTGTGATTGTTTCGAAAGGTTAGGTAAATATTAATACAATGTCAGTAGATATATGTAAAATAACCAATTACAGCAATATTAATATCAAATATCAACATCAGTCCAAGTTCTCATATCAGTGCCACCCTATTCAAGAGGTGTGAATATTTTTGCAAGTAAAACTGGAAGGAAGGCACATTTTTTCTCTCGGGTGAAAATGCAGCAATTTCCTAATGCTCTGTGTTTGTTGGAAACAGCTTAAGAACAAACCTGTTTAGAAAGATTGGAGAGAGGAAAAAAGCAGCAATGGAAAAGCGAACAAAACAAGCCAATGATGATGGTAAATGAGGAGAGTTTTGGCTGGAGCCTGATAGGTGTAATTATAGAGGCAAAGGAACTCCCAGTTTTTCCCTACCTCAGTGCACCTTTTCAACAACACCCCCACCCGAGTCATATGTGCTTGCGGTGTATGTGTGAGTGCGTCGTTGAAAAATACCAGAATGCATGAAACACACACACACATCGCCGTTGAAAGGTTTGGGAAAGTCATCGGGCAACAATTCAGAAGTTGGGGAATGTGTGCAAACTTTGTAACGGTCCCCCCAGGCAAAGAGGCAGGTACAGTTCCAACATTGTCTTTGTTGCTACTAAAGCGGAAATAATTAACCCCTCCCTTCCCAGAAAGCCCTGAATGTGTGGTCTGATAGGAGGAGGGTCAGGTTGATTGATGGGGAGCTGTCTCCGCTACCTTTTTACAACATTTCTACACCACAAGCCTCCGCTTTGGCATTGCAGCTGCTGCAAGATTTTCCCATTTATTAGTGTTTTAAATAAGTAACTGCTGGGATGCGGGTGTGGAGAACTTTAAGATGATTCTGACATAACAAAGCAACACCTGGGATGTGAATACACACATGCTAAAACAAGTACAAAAGCAGTGGAAAGAAATTTCTCCAAATCTTATTAAAGGAAGCATGCAGGTGTTAGTTTTGTCAGCCTCCATTTCTTATCACTGCTGTGTGCATCTGTCTCCCTCCATCAATCCCTCCTTCTCTTCTTCTGCCCTCCCTTTCCGCTTTGTCCTCTCCTTCCCTCTTCCCACACATCTTCAACCCCCAACCTACTCCCACTAGTGACCCCGCTGACCTAACCCTGACCCCTCCGTAACCTTCTGACACCTCTTCAACATACCTGATTGTTCATGGGAACCTCTGACATTCAAAGAAGAGCGCACACAGGAACACCACTGGAACAAAAAGTTTGAATCGATTGCACAACACTTTTAATAATCTAGAAACAAATTACTTTCTCATTTCCCACTAAGCAGCTCTACTCTTCCTTCCCACTTTCATCTGTGTTCTTTTGCCCATGCAATTATATTTCAAAACTCACTTAGTGTCTCCTTTTTCAAAAGCTACAACAGGTTTCAGGCAGTCCCTCCTCGTTCCTATCGACGCTGGCAGTAATTAGACCTGCAGCCTGACTGCAGTGAAATGCACACTGCAAAAACACAAAATCTTACCCAGTATTTTTGGTCTAGTTTCTAGTGCAAACTTCTTAGTACACTTGAAATAAGACAAAACTAACTTGCAAGTAACTTTTCTGCAAGACATATCAGCTTGTTTTGGCAGTACAACTGTTCCCAGTCAGTCTTGCTACCTTTCAGTTTGGCACAAACCAGGATGCGGTTATTAGCTGTATTTTTCTGAGTTGATTCATCTTATTTATTTCCACTTATCTTTGCAGGTCATAGCAGCTTTGGTGCCTATGTCCAACAATTACCGGGTGAGAGGGAAGATATTCCCTGGACAGGTCACCAGTAATGAAACTAACTTTTACCATCACAGGCACAATGCCCTGAAAGGGCAAATCACAGCAGACCAAAATCAAAGTACCACTCCACATCACCCTTAACTCCATCAAGAAATGGGCAAATCTTTTTGTAGTAGGGGTCAGCGTATGGACTTAAAACTTTTATTACAATATTTTATGATAGTATTGTGATAATGACAAAAGTGACAATATGAACTATATTTCTTTTTTTTAGGTAACTGTATGGCTGTGACTGCAGGGCACAGAAATCATAGCCACACAAACACAAATTTTCCGTTTGTACGCTTCTTGGGACACCAGTCAATAAATGTACTTATATTTATTGAAACTGTCATTGAACAAACAGTGGAGAAAATAGTAAAAATAACAATCCCGACAATACGGACAGTTTTGTTTTTTTTAAAAACATCATTCCTTGTAATTTATTATTACACCAATAAATCAAGATTCTTAATGACATGCAAAATGCCCACCCCTATTTTGTGGTACTCAATTTTATTTACAATCATGCACTACTGTATGATGGCCTGTCATAAAATGCATTGAAATTTTTAATAATGTGATAATGAGCATATGAAGCTGCATATGATTCATCCAGTAGATGTTTAGATAAATTGAATTAACCAGTAGCTTTTTAACAGACCTACATGCATGAGCCAAATTTGTTTGGTATAAGGCAGTCATCTTTATCTATGAGTACTTTTTATTTCTCCTTTCCTTTCTCGTCCGACACCTGAGCATGCCGATTCTGATTCCCATATGCCTCCTGCTGCAGCCCAAACGGCCCAATCTGGCTCAGGCAGAAGCTTTTCCAGGCTTCTTATCAGGCCAGCGTGAGGTGGGCCAGTGCACCGACAAGCCAAGGCAAACAACACACTGGGACCTTCACGACCAACACCAGCCAACGGTAAGTTAATAAAAGTCCTCGTCTGAAAGCTGTGCATCCAGTCCAAAAAGTCCCTGCCCCGAATCCTGTTGCTCACTAACACACACACACACGCACACACACAGTGTATTTATGTAGAGCTCAGTTCCACTGTCAAAGCCACACACTCCAGAAACACACTGCTTGTCATTAACTGGCCAGCTGACACTTTTATGCATTTACAACTGCACTCCTACTGTGTAAATACTAGGGTGTTACAGATAGGCAGGTCTGTACCTCATTCTAACACAAAAACACTCTTACACAGAGTTTTTCACTTGTTTAGCATGAGCTCATTTTGTAGCTAATTACTGAAGAAAATCAGGTTACAAAATACATTCCAGAACACTTCACAACCTCCTTCTGAATATAAACCTTAAATTCATCTTATTCCAGTGTCTATCTAAGCATTGAGTCTCTTCCTTCATGTACAATGGAGCCTAGATTTATTTAACTACTGAAGTATTTTGGAAAAACCGTCTCTCTGCTGACCAGAGCAGGTTTTTTTAGGAACAGAGTTTGGCAGCAGCTTCAGGAACGCAGAGCCAAACTATGAGCCGACTTCAGTCAGCTGCTCTCATTCCAGGGTGCCTGGTGCCATGTTCATCCCACATGAAATACAAAAGGCACTCAATGTCAAAGACACACACCTTTCAGATTAGGCTTCATTGCTGCTCGGTTCTGTCAGTGCATTTTAATCGCTGTGCAAATGGAGAGCGCCTGGATGATGTAAACACTCCCGTAGATACTGAAGCGTCTGCAGCAACAACAATGGGTCTGTTGTGGAGGCTGTAGCCAGCGAGCTTGCTCCACTTCTTCTGTTACAGCGGCTACAGGTAAACAAACTAGCAGGGCCACCGGAGGTGCAGGCGTGGGCTCAAAGGAGACAAGACTGATATGCAATCTGAAACATCTCCAGCAATCTGTGCTCCTCCATACACACACACGCAGGCGGCGGTGTGACCCGAGCTGCGGGGCGGCTAGGGGTGGAGCTGATGGAAATACAAAACATCTCTAAAGGGGAGGTTGTTGTTAGGTTAGAGAAAAACGAGGTATTGGTATTCTGTCTCTTCAACATCTGCATACTACAGGTACCATGTCACTCTAATTCAATCAAGGAAAGCCGTTCAAGCTGAACAGAGAAACTGACTCAGATAAGATAGGACTGTGCATGTTTTGCAATACAATGGAAAAGAATTTGTTGAACTTTCTCCAATATTGTCAGTTAGGATTTTATGTGATAAACCAACACAAAGTAATGCCTAATTTTGAAACAAGGATGCACTTTTTATTTTAAATGTTTGAATGATCAAAAGTATAAAAAAGCGCCAAGCTTTTATTTATAAAGCGCAAGATTTGAAGAGGCATATGAAAAGCAAAGTAAAACTTCAGTCACTTTTACTCTGAAAGCTCTGAATAAAATCCAGATCTACCAATTACCTTCTGAAGTCACCCAGTCTGGAAAATTACTAAGCCATTAGCAGCATCATGCTGTGGGAATGCATTTCTTCATCACTGACAGGGAAGCAGTCAGAGAAGACGGAAAATTTGAGACAAAAACTCTGAATCTGCCATACAAAACTTGAGCAAGGAATAGAGGCTCACCTTCAGAATGGTTCAGTAAAAGTTCAAACCTGAATCCAACTGAGAATCTTTGGCAATGTTTTAAAATGATATTCACAACTAAGACTGCAGCAAATAAGCAATTAATCAGATAATTAAAAAAAATTTAGCTAAATTGCCATTCTGATGATTCATATTCAGCTTTGTTTAAAGAGACATCATAATCCATTTGATTTATGCTTTCAGTTGTGTGTGATTTTTCTTTTCATTTTATTTATTGTCTTTGGCTGTTGTGTTTTATTTTAGATATTGAGATATCTTCCGGATCCAGTGTGAAGTGTTCTTTGCAAAAATTAAAGTTTATTGGTCTTTGAGATGGAGAACTTGCATTAAGATGCCATTAGCAGCATACTACTTGAAAATGGTCTCAACAACAAAATCATTTATCGCAGCAACTACAAGGGCAATTTATCACCTAGCTAAATTTGTTATTGTGACAGGCCTATTCACAACCACAGTCAAACAAATATGACTGAACCTGAGCTGATATGCAAAGAAAGATGTTTCTTCAGTCTCTAGATGCATAAAGGGTTTTATTTAGGGGTAACAGAGTAGGGTTAAATACAAATTGACATGTTTTGAAAAATCACACATCATTTTCCTTCTACTTTGCACAAGTAGGCAGCACTTTCTGCTGGGTTATGAATTAAAATCACAATAAAATGCATCAAAGCTTGTGCTTATACCTTGATAACCTGTGAGGTATACATTCTTTTGCAAAGCCCTACATGCCTCACCATGTGACCCCTCGAAGGTCTACCCATCTTAATCTCCAGTCACATGACTTCACCGCTGACCAACTCTCTGTAATCTTTCCAAGAGAAGGAGAAGTCAAATATGAACAAATCCTCTTAGAACTTTCTTAGAGGATTGTGCAACTCTGTGAAGCTCGCTCCGTCCTCCCTGTGGCCACATAGCATAGCGTTGGAGCCGTGTGGGGGCTCTGAACTCACCAGCATGGAGCCAAACAGTCTGGCATAGAACAACAAAAACAACAGGAGACAGCAGTTCAAGCAGCCTCTCATCAAGGTAGGCAAGAGGGATACTCTGACCTCGGGGGGAAAGGGCAAAAGTAGGTAGAGTGTGGGTGTGAAGGAGAAGGGGGTTGTGGTTTAAAAAGTGATGCTCACTTGTTGGCCTAACTTAAAATTAGCATCCTGATTAAAGCCTGAGAACAAAGAGCTGTGGAATGCGGTTTACCGTCCGTCACAACAACTAATTAACTTGTCTCTAACCAGACTGAGACAAGCCTAAAAATACTAGAAAATTACACTACAGCAGTGCGAAGCAAGTTTCTGAAGCTTTAGGAACGACACGTTTGGAGTAATGCAGCAGTACTTTCCCTGTGCAGACTTGACTTTCTCTCTTCACCCTCTGTGTTCCTCTTCTAATGCAGAAAGGTTTAGTAGAGAGATTCCAGTATAAACACAGTCCCACCCTCATTTTCCCACACACACACACACGCACGCACCAGAGGGTCGCAAACCTGGCTTTAACACTCAATCACACCCTGGACCAGCAGAGATGTCATTGAGGGAAAACAGAAAAGTGTGAATCACTCACCCCCTGGTGTGGAAAACAACACCTCATTACTCTGAAGTAAATGATTCCCCTTTAGTTTGTTTAATTAAATCACAAACTCAGTGGGAACTTGCAGATTTGTAATATTCTCCAAACACTTGACATCTATGGAAAACTTTTCTTTATTTTTTACAGAAGAATATATTATTTTCCTTTTTCAGCCCATAGAGTGGAGCCAAATTTCACTGAAACATCAGCATTTAAGGTTAGGATTGGTCATTTGATCAATTCCAAACACCTTCCAGCTACAACAGATATTTTTATGTGGACATCCCTCCACCGTTTACCTTTCAGACATAATCTCACATTGTTTAAGACCAGAGGCAACTTTGTCTTTTCCATCTCTGTTCTATAAACATTTATCTGAGCTAAAAATTTGGTTACTGTTTGTCCCAAAATTGTGTTTTGAATATAATTCAAAGTCACAAATATAGCACAAAGTCTTCTCTTTGACTTTGTGCCAAAAGTCAAAGAGAAGGAATCCATTGCTGAAAGAAATTAAAAAAGGTGCATATTATGCAGACTGCCATGCCTTTCTACTGTTCTGCTCTTTAAAGCAGAACCAGATGATAAAAGCTGTTTAATTAGTCAAGCAATCTGCAACATAAACATGGCACTCAGCTGTAGTTTTAAAACAGCGATTTAAAAACAATGATGTGTGCTGTTCCTTTGGTTTGCACAAAATAAAATACTTCATCAAATTTGCCTTTCTTGTGAGGTAAGGAAATGTGCAGGAACCTTCTTTCAGCCAGCTGACTGGCAGTGCTTTGCCTAGGCCAATAAAGCTCAAATATTGCAACGAATCCAAAAGCATGAAACAAAATGTGTATATATCTTCACATGTGTTCCTCCCCAGGCTCATGCTGCTCACCTTCAGGTTCCACGCTGGTCTCCTCCTCCCTGGTGGCGGTGATGGGCGGCCGGGCCACGCTGACGCTCAGCAGAGACAGCAAGACGGCGGCCAGAAGCCAGACCCACAAGGCCATCCCGTCAGAGGGGGACAGGGCTCCCCATGCCCCCTTTCTCCACCACCTCCCCCTGGACACTGATCCCATCTGAGGGGGTCCGCCCAACCATCAACTGCTGCGGTGGGGGTCAGCCTGTCACTCTCTGGAAATCACCCAGTCGCCTGGACTAGGAGGTGAAGGAGAAAGAAGGATTTTTGAATAAGAGGAGAGACGGAGACATTTTTGTTTAAACAACAACAAGTAATACTTGATTTTATTGCTTATGTAGAAACTAGTCCTAGTTTAGATTGACTTTATTTTTGGAGTGGAAAAAGTAGAGAAATGCTGTCAAACAAGCCATGCCACAGGCATACCGAAACTGTGAGGCGGAGCAGCCACAATGCGTCTCCACTCCTGGTAATCATATGGATTGAGGGTATATTGTGAGAGCTGTAAAAGTGTTTTTAAGCGGCGTGCGGTCAAACCAGTTTGGTCTTTCTCCAAGTCCCATGGCCGCAGCATTTCAATGATCAGACTCAAAAATCTTTATTCAATTTCACACAAATTTGAAATGGAGAAATTTCTCCAACACCGTCACCTGTTCCATTTTAGCATACTCATATATTTCCCCCCCTCTTTCAACTTGAACAAGGAAATATTTGTGAGCAATGAGGTGCAGAAGGTCTTAAAAAGCTTAGCTACCTTCTTCACTTCACTTTCATGCACAACAGATGCACCAAACCTGTTGCCTTCCCTGCTGCTGCTGCTGCTGCTGTAAATTGTTTTTAATAACATTCCCTTGACTCGATTATGAGATCAGCTTTAACTGAAAGGCAATATTTCAATACTGGGACACATGCGTATCAGCCTGTTTAGCAGGACATCTGCGGTTGAAGCGCGGTTTAAGTGTCTCTGGAGGTTTGCTCAAGTCACGCTTCCCTGCATTCCCTCTGCTCCAGCTGGACGTATCGGCTGGTTTCACCCTCAAAGACACATCTGATTCTGGCTTTTTAAACAGAAATAGCATCTTACACATTTTTTCATTTTAAACTTCCACAATTTTCCACACTTAATTTTCAGTGTTAGGTTTTACCATCATTTTTTTCAACCCTCCAGATATTTTAAGTACATAAAATGTACCCAGTTGGGATTTATTCCACTAATCAGCTCTATTTTCAAATCAACACATAAATATAAAACACTAAAACAGATTTCTTAAAGCACAACTAGGAAGGCTTTCATTCTGTTTGTAAAAGTTCAAACACTAACGATAATGGTGCTGTTTGGTATCTAAGCAAGACCCAGTTTAAAGAGGCAAGTTTAAAGACCTTGATAAAGGATGTTATAGAGGCCACAGAGAAGTGAAATTTCTCTGTTTAATCGTTTCTAATAAATATGTTTTCAATCATTTTCCATCAGTAACTCAAAACCAAACTGACAATAAGAAAATTTATGTTAGGATGTGGGTGAATCCGTATGAATCAAAGATAAACGATGTGATAAAAATATGAAATGTCAAAACATGTTCTTTATTTATTTATTTTTCTAAAGATAATGGAAAAATAAGTATCATCATGTAAACTTTCATATTTTTTCATTGCTCAAATTTTTGTTTCCAAGTTTATACAGTCATAGAAAATGATAAAAATAAATACGTTTCCAGACTTTACAAGACTAAGTAGGAACCCTTAACAGGAGAAAATCACAGATGATGTCGAAAATACGTCTTTTAACTTTTATTAATTTCTTTGATCAGGCATGCATGTGTCTTATTGATTATTGAAATTACATATTATTGCTTCGAAACTCAGCGGTTCACTTATCGGAACTTCCTAAAGCGAGATCAAAAGAGGGATTACTCTCCAACTCTATGAAGAAAAAAAGTTATATTGACAGAAACTGAGTTAGAGTGGATAAAAACCGCACCGCTTGAAAAACGCATTCCCTGCTGCAGAGTTTGGATTTTGATGCTGCAGACGTGAACTTCTGCGCCACACATGAGCACCGCTTCTTTTTAATACTCCGGCTCTGAACGACATTTCTTGGCACTGCATGAATTCTCATTGAAATTCAAATCACTTGGCTTTTCCCCCCCTCCACAATGGGGGCTCATTTGAAGCTGCTCTGTGATTTAGGGCTCCGGCACCAAGCGGTGAAAAAACAACTGCAGTCACGGGGTAATTGGCACCATAAATGCCATGTAGGAAAATTAAGCCACGTAATAAATAACAAGGACACTTGTTAATGGGTTCTAAAGTGATGATGATGCAAGGTGTAGCGTAGCATGGTGTACCTTTCTAGAACAAACTCACTTTGCACATTTTCCCTCAACACACCATCACTGTGGTGGCAGCATCACGCTGTGGGAAAGGTGAAGCTTTAGAAACATATCAGCTTATCAAGGTAATCACTCAATACACTGGATTTATTAAATAATAAATTATGTTGTCAAATATATTTAATAAATGTTAATTTAAAAAACAAACTGTGCATTTTATACAAAAGTGGTGGTGGCAACATCATGCTGTATGATGTTTTTTGGTGGGGAAGGTAGAAGAAAAACAACTGAGGGGTGCAAAACAATTGAGACTGAGGTTTAGCATCCAACAAGTAAACTAGGAGAGCGTTCACTTCATATGAACTTTAACGTGTTCGATGAATATGGGTAATGTCATTTTACGCATAGCGCATTTTTGAATTTGAATATCTAAAAGTAAACTTCTATAGAGTTGTTCCTCAAGAAGCCCGAGAAGGAAACACGGTTGTCTTTCAACCGCAAACCCAGAGGATTTCTTCTCTAACTTAAGGCGGCCGCAGGAGTCTTTACATGCAAATACGTTGGGGAAGGGTTTGCGAAACTGCGTCCTTATTGTAAACAGACAACAACAAAAAAGCTTACCAGTGAGGACTAAAATCGTGGAGATCTCTGTTTTGACATGCACGGATAAGGGAGGTGAGGGCATGAGATGAATCCAGAGTGAGAGGAATGTTTCCAACACCACAATGCAGCTAAAAAATGAAGGAAAAAATCGAGGCGCTGCCTTTTCTCAGCTTACTATTCCACAATCAGCCGGCATCGACTCTGATCAGATATATCCAAAACCAGATTTGCAGCTGCAGTCTAATGCCATGCAAGGAAATCCGAGTTTACGCAACTTATCCTTCGAAAACAGCGCAGAAAACCATGTCGCTGTCCCCCCCTTCTCCGAAACCTTCCTCCCCGTCACCAAGTTCCTTCCAGAGCGCAAAACATGCCCGGAGCTCCCGAGCTGCACACTTGTCAACTAAACAGAAAGTCTGCAGGCGCTACGGACGTGGAAGGAGGCTGAAACTGGAGCAGAGGATAATTGTCCGATGCGGAATGTCATAAAATCCATCAAAACTCGGTTCCCTCCGGAGCGAGAAGCGTCTTTACGCGTCTTCTTCCAGTCCTCCACCAACAGCCTTCGCACGGTCTTCTCAGACTCTTTTGTCAGGTTTAGTTTTTTTTCTCATTCTTACGTCTTATACACCGCCCTCCTCCTTCCATCCAGAGGGTGTCACTCCCCCAAACCCCCCCTTCCCACTCATAAGAAGTGTAATTCGAGCCACTTCCTGGCCACAGTGCCTTTGGGCCCTGCCTTCCTCCGCCCATCACATACTGCAGAGTTCCCTGCGCTCAAACTTGCTCTCACACGGGTTAAAACCCGAGTTGAGCGCCTGTGCTGCTCCAGCTCCGGAGCTGTCCGAGCTCAGAAATACATCGCCGCCTAGTGGAAAATAAAAGAAGGGCGCGCAACCAGATGCGCTTCTCCAGTCGTCTCTATCCTGCCCTGCAAGCTGTTCAGATTTTATAGGACATCATTACGGCCCATAAACTTCATAAAAACACCACTACTAAACTCTGAGATGAAAAATAAATATATTTTACAAAAGAACCAAAATAGTAGTAGTATAATAACCTCAGTTAGTTGTATATTTATGCATTTATCCCTCTGGTACAGTGCCATGGATACACTTTCCTTGAACCTTTCCACATTTTGTCTCATTACAGTCCCAAACATCAATGCATTTTAATGTATCTGACTGAGAAACACAAAGCAGTGCATCATTATGAGAATGAAGGAACATTAGATATGGTTCTGAAACTTTTTTGCAAAGAAAAATAAGAAAAATGTACCCTTTTTGCATATATAAAGACTGATAATTGGCATCCTTATTTGCAAAATAGATCAGGCTCAGTCAGATTGTATGTATGAAGTTTATTAAGTACTTTGACTAGGCCATTTAAACCAATACATATGCTTTTGATCTAAGTTATTTCATGCCAGCTCTGGCTGCATGTTAAGGGTCATAATCCTGCTGGAAGGTAAACCTTTGCCTAAGTTTCAAACAGGTTATTTTCCTACAATTGTACCGTTTTTTACCTTAATCCTTCTTCCCATCAGCCTTGTCCAGTTTCTCTAACTTCTACTGCAGTAAAACATTCCCATAGTATGATGGCACCACTCCCATGTTTCACAGTGGGAATGTGTGAGGATGAGTTATATATCGTTTATTTCAAGAAGGATGTTTTCTCTCATGTCTCTTCAATGAATGACAGATGTCGTTTTATATCTTAACCCTGCTTCAAACTTAAACAAAGCCATAACTTGTCTGCTGGGTTCCTGGGTCTTCATGATGCTTTGTTTTATTCTAAAATCCAGTAAAATACGTTCAATCTTGTGGTTGTAATATGAAAATGTGTAAAAGATATTTTAGTGAGTCAAAGAGAGAAAACAGAATCTTTGAGGGCAGCTCATGCAGTCACAAAAAACAACCATATAAAATAGCTTGCAGCATCACAGAGTCTTAGAAAGTGTCCTATAAATGATCTGTCTGCAGCCACCTCAGGAGAGAAAGAAGGCAGCCCCCCTGCAGAGTGTCCCCCACTGCCTCAAGCTGTCTCCTGCATTTGTTCGGCCGTTCAAGTGCTCTGAAAGAGACACAAGAGAGGCTGGAAAGCTCTAATCTCCGCCGTCTTTTTTTAATTATTTATTTATTTTTTATTTTTGTCTTCTTTTCAGATTCTTTTTCTTTAAACTGCATCCATTGCAATTGAGGAGAGGCACTAACAAGACTCCAATGTAAAGACTCAAAATGTGAATGGAGAGTTTTGGGTGATTGTTTTTGTCTTCACCAATCTCTGCCTGCCCCAGTGAAGCCGTCAGATAACACGGGATCTGCCAGCTTGGGTTGGAATAAAGAGGGGGCCAGAGGCGGGCCTGCAAAGCTTGAGTCATTTTTCAAGAGTGGGACAAAATGCCCCCCACAGTTTCTGCCTCTCCGTGTGTCTCTTTCCTTCCTTCCTTCCACTACACAAGTCTATTTACAATCAATTTATTTCCCGGCACTCAGGCAGCCCACGTTGGAAAGAAAAATCATCTAGCAAGAGTCTCAGGGCCTTTTGACTGAGCACTGGATGCACTCGGTGACCTTGCTCTGAGGTACCCTTCAACCTGTCACCGTCCCATTTATCTCCAACCTTTTCTTCTGCCTTACTTTTCTTCCCCCCTCTGCACTATTCTCCTCCGTGTTTGGACAGAGTGAAAGAGAAAGAATCACAATCAGCCTCTTAAATGAACTTATAGATTTCTTGTTGCTGCTGATGGGGTTCATGAGGATGGGCGCTAATTGCAACGCTTGTCCAGCATTGTGTTGATGTGGGAGAAGTTCTCACTGCTGGGGCTGAATCAGAACCACTAACAAGTCATTAGCTGCACCCCCTGCTGAAATGATGATTTTAAATGCTGCTGGAGTAAAATAATCATTACACTCGCTTTAAGTCCTGCCATTCTCCAAAATGTAGCTCAGACTTTCAAAAGTTTGAAACTGGTATTGTTTTTTTTAAAACAATCCTTGGGAAAACAGCAGCGAGTTTGTCTTGATTTCAGTCAGACCATAAGAGAAGAAAGCATAAAACATTCTGAATTAGATCACAGTAGCCTAAAGAAATTATGTTTGTGTTTATTTTTGGATAACATTAAGTGTTTTAAATCTAGCAGGGAAAAAAATATTTAAATAAAAGTGTATATTTTTAACTTATAAAGATTTGAGATGTATAATTGAGACGGAGTTAGACATTCTTCAATAGCTTAGATAAATGAGGGAAAAAATGCAAGCCTCAAACTTCAATGGATTTTCAGGGGATTTTATGTCACAGGCTCATCATACAAGAAATGTGAAGTCGAAAGATGATAAGTTTTTAATTTTATTTATACAAATCTGAAAATTGTGCCATGTACTTGTACATGGCACAATTATACAAATACAAATACATGTACTTGTATTTAGCTCCACTGAGCTATGATACTCTAAATTCAGCCCATTCATCTTTGCATAATTGTTCAGGTTCACTCAGATTGGATGGAAACAATCTTTAATGATACATTTTCAAGTCTAGCTAGATTGGATTTAGGTGAGTAGTACTTTGACTGGGCCATTCTAACATATGAATGTTGTATCTTTATGGTTCTTGTCTTGCTGGAAGGCGAACCTTTTGACGTTTTGCAGCCTGAAGATATTTTTCCACACTTCTTTTCATCAACTCTGACCAGCTTTCCTGTTACTACTGAAATAAATCATCCCCACTGGATGATACCGCCATCACCATGTTTCACAGTGGGAAACGTTTTGAGGTGATACACTATAAAGAATAGCACTTACTGGCTCAACCGCTGTTGAATTAAGTCAGTCACTTTAAAGAGAATGACTACTTATGCGGTCACTTATTTTTATTGGTTCTGTTTTTGCAGAAATTAATTTTCACTTTGACATTTTTTTAATCAAAAAATGCCAAATTTTGGTTTTACACAATTGATTTGTAAAAGCAATAAAAGAAAAAGCATCCAAGTTAGTGAGTACTAACTTTACATCAGAAGTCCAAACAGGGCCATATTAGTGTTAACATGTTGTAGTGCATGTCCATACTGAAGTCAGTTATTAGAGTACAGGTTTCCCTCCTGCTGCTCTGACAACCAGACAGTCTATTTGTTCTCACTGTGGATCAGAGCACAGAAAACATACAGACAGTCACTGTTTTTATTTCTCTTCTGTCTCAGGTTAACAATGAAGGGATGTGTTATGATAACTTTGCTACGTCAAATTCAAGAGACATCCCTTTTGTTATTCCACCAATGTGTCGCTGATGCTGAACAAATAAAATGTCAAATGTGGATGAGTCATACTATGAGGAAAATCTGAACCTAATGTGTGACTGTGTGAGGATGGGGGATGGGAAAGATTGGAGGGAGTCGTAGGAAATATAGGAGCCCACTCAAGTCTCTAACTCAAACCATGTATGCCATAAAACAAGAACCTAAGCTAGAAAGTGTGAAAGGAAAGTTTTGGTGTTTGGTTAGAGAGCGAAAAATAGGTTTCCTCTAATTTTGTAAAGTAAATATTTTAGATTTTTTTCACACTTTCTGAATCTTTTGTGTGTTTCTTAAAATAAAAACAAAGCAATGTTCTTTATTATACTTTTTTGTTGCAGATATTTACACAACCTGCAAAAACCAGACTGCGAGATAAGGCAGTTATATTTATGTATAGAAACCTTCAGCCAAATTTAAAGTGGTAATACATGAAGAAAAAGACAACACACAATCTAATACAATGTATCACACCAATAAAAAAAACTAGGTTAAGATAGGCAGCAGCAAATAGGAAGATTTTTAAGCTAGTTTTAAGAAAACCTTAAGGTGGGAGCATTCCTGCAGTGAACAGGAAGCTTATTCCAGATTTTGATGCATAATAGCTAAAAGCTGCTTCAGCATGCTTTGTTCAAACTCTTGGAATAGTTAGTAGATTTAATTCAGATGTTCTTAAAGGTCTCAATGGTACATTGCAAAGAAGTAGGCTGGAGATGTCATCTGGGTCTTTACCATTTAGTGCTTTGTAAGTCATCACTAAAATCTATGATTTTCATTAAGCAACAGGCAACCAGTGCATAGACCACCAACTGGACTAATATTTTGGTCTCGTTTTAAATTGACTGCAAGGAAAGAAAACAGTGAAGGAAGGTTAGAAGGGTATAAGGAAATATGGAAGGAGAGAAAGAAAGGCAAAAAAGAAAAGGAAGAAAGGGCAGAGGGAAGGATACAAAGAAGGAAGAAAGTAAGGAAGAAGGGAATGAATGAAGATTGGAAGGAAAAGTCTATTCACTTACAATAAAACATTTTCCCCATGAAATGAAAATTGGCAGTTTATTTACTGTAGGTGAAATAATCTGTCAATGGAAGATTAAGGAATTATGGACATAAAATAGCTCATTTTTCTTGCTGAAAAGTTACTTGTAAGTTAGTTTTGCATCATTTCAAACACACTATGATATTTGCACTAGAAACTAGACCAAGCAGACTTGGTAAGATTTTGTGTTTTTGCAGCGTAGACAAATGAACAGAGAATGAAATCTGGAAACACAAATCATTTTTTTCAGTGTTTTCTTTTCTACACTCCTTCAGACTTGGAAAACACAGAAATCAAATTCCATTATTTTCCACTGGTGAAAGAAATCAGCTTGAAAAACGGACAGCAGCTCCATGTTGGAGTTTCACTCTTACTGCTGCTCTCTCTCATCTTGCACGACTCAAGTCATTTTGCCGTTCTGCTTTCACACCCAGGGGCAACATGGTGTATGTCAGAGCGTAGTCCTGCCCACCACCCACTGGGTTAACTTCATCTGGACACCCAGGCCTCTGCTGTCTTCTCCTCCCCCTCAGCAGGTAAGAAAGAGCAGGGATAGAGGGAGTGCTTGGAGGGGAGTGGAGGCTCAATCATCCAGATTCCTATCATGTTTCCACATCGGTGCTCTGGAGTGTTTGGAATAGCCGGGATGCCTGCAGATTGAGCTCGCAGTCAGGCTCAGCTGAAAGACGGACATCAGAAAGCTGGGGTGGCATTTACAGCATAAAATTGAGACTTTGATTGTCCCAACTTCCTTAAACTGCGAAGGGAAAAAAATAAGACCTGCAAAGGTTCAGCTTTACTTTTGATCTGCATGCTTTCCCTCCCACCTGACTGGCATCCATTACTCCCAATAAAAATAACAGACCTCTGTTTTTTCCACAGAGAACCTCAGACAAATGCTGAGTGGAATTGATAACTTTAAACCTCCTCATAAAGTGAAGAATGACCACAGATTTTTTTCCTGGCTTTTCAACACCGATAAGGACTTTCTCCCTCATTTTTCACTCTCCACCTTTGTCTCCAAATCTCTCTTTTATTTCACCCTTCCTCTCTCCTATTTATCCAGGGCACAATAGTTACACTGCGTACGAATGCCAGCATTGTACTCACACACACATAAATACAAACACATTACACAGCTCATTTGGTTCAGAGAACAGGTCGCTTTAGTCGTTCCGATTATGACGCATCACTTTGTAAGCAAGGACTTCAGACTGTACACAGCGTTTGTTTTTCACCCCAATCTGACTGACTTCTATTTTTTTTTGTTGTTGTTTTTAGCAAAGATAAAGGTGAAATGATCTGTCACTTATTTATGGGTTCTTTGTTAGTCTTTCACCAGAAACAAAATCAAACTTAATAATACAATTTTGCTGTCAGATAGACCACGTTTCAGAAAATAAATAAAGAAGTATATTTCTGAAATGTAAAAAAAAAAGTCCTTTAAAATTGTCTACAACGGGCGTAACGGTCACAAGCTCTTACACACACACAGACACACACACCCCTACACACACGCCCACACACACACAAAACACCGGGTTTAAAGTAACATATTTAAATCTTTCTCTTTTTTTGCAAATGAAAATCCTGGGTGCACTATGGACCGATCCAGTCCTGGATTTAACCAGTGACATAGCCAAAGGAGGGTCGGCTACAGTGACCCACCCTAGCCAAACAGTTCCTATCAGCTTAAGATTTTATGAAAATGAACTCAAGAAAAATTGGACTTTAAAGCTTGGTTTAAACTTGAATCGTGTACATTCCAATGAAAACTCCAGGTGTGTCAGAGATGGTACAAAATATGCCACTTTAACTCCACTGTTAAATTTGGTGAAGGATCTGGCATGCTGTGGGCCGGTTTCTGAGAATGTTAGTAGCTTTCCTTTGACATTTCAAATTTGTGTTCGTGATCAATGTAAAAAGCTAAAACTGGTGAGACATCGGGTCCTACTGCATAATAATACACTGCAAAAACACAAATCTTACTAAGTATTTTGCTCTAGTTTCTAGAACAAATATCTTACATTTGACAAAAGACAAACCTAACTTACAAGTAAGTTTTCAGTTTGATTTAGGAGCTTGTTTTGAATCAATCATTACTTACTATTGACGAAAAAGTACTAGTTCCACTGGCAGATTATTTCACCCATAAAATAGGAAAATGTTCTTATGAGTGTAATAATCTGCCAGTTGAGCTAATACTTTTCATCAATATTAATGAATTATTATCTTTCTGAAAAGTTACTAGTAAATATATTTTGCCTTATTTTAAGTGTACTAAGATTTCTGCATTAGAAACGAGACCAAAAGTACTTTGATTTTGTGTTTTCGCAGTCTAATCAGTTCAGTTCAATTTATTATTTAGGCAGTTGTTATGACACAGGATATGTATGTATATATATACAGTATAAGTATCAACTGTGATGCCTCTTGGCCAGAAGTCTTGAAAAACAGGTTTTTAATCTCAGTGAGACTTTCTTGGTTTAATTAAGGTAAAATAAATACATTTTAAAAATTGACAAAATAAATAAATTCTGTAAAAAAAATTTAATTAAAGAGAGGGAACCAGCACTTTCCACAAAGTACAAAGACGGAAGAAAGAGGCTGAAAATCCCAATGTGTGTTCTGTAACTTTGTGAAATGTTATAGAAAATGATTTACTTTTTTGCTTTTTTTTTTGCCCTGATTTCTGACAAGGAGTTGGATAAGTAGATTAACTACAGTTGCAGCCTGTAACTTGCCTCTAACTCACTTTTGTAAGCATTAAACACTGGAACCTTGGCTTCACACTTTTAGACAGGGAAGCCCTGTCTAAAAGAATTCAAATCCCTCTATACACACCTCAAAAGCTCATTAACTTAATGAATTAATTTAGGTTTAAGATTTAAAGCATGTTCCTGCTGATGTCGGCAGTCTGTTATTTTAAGCATGGACGTGCTGCTGGGCAAATTTACCTACAGACATACTGTAGGAACTGCATGGATCACTGCAGTGATCCATGCAGTTCCCCTGACCAGCACAGCAGGAAGTCGGGTTAAACATTACACCAAGCACTGAACCAAACTGTTCCCCCGAACCAGTGGCCGCTCTGACTGACACAGGATGTGTGCTTTGTAGTGCCCACAATCTGCTGCTCTTTTCCAGCAACTCTATCCGCCGCTGCGAAGAGAACTGATGCTATCTTTGATGATGTCCTCCAGGACTCCCTTTTGAGACAGACCGGCTTCTGAAAGACTTTCACTGCAGGTGTTTCCTATTGTGAATCTTTTCACGTTACGCAGGTGAATCCAGCCTTTATGAGAGACTTTCAGTGAGAGTTTTTTTTTTTTGTTTGTTTTTCGCAGATGGTGGTGGTAAACGACACACTAAAGTGGAGTGAAGAAAGAAAAAGGATAAACTCATACTCAGGGCCTCTCTGGACTGCCCACCTTTGACAGAGCAATTCATTCCCAGCATAGACGTGGCTTTCATTGTGTTTATAGATTGAAGGAGGCCCAAGGAATAAATCATGGGGTCATTGAATAGGCTGTCTGACCTTTAACCCCCAGGTTGAGAAAAGACCCTGCTCTATGTCCTGATGTCATCAGCAAGTCATTACCGCCAAGGCTCTCAACACCTCTACCATCCTACCCTGATGCACTCCATCGTTGTGCTGTTTGAATATCCCCCTGGCTGTGGCACTTAAATCACTTGTTAGTGTGGCAGTTATAGACTTGACCTTGGCTTGGCGCTGCTTTCCATCCCCTGCTTCCCTCACATCAAGCCATGTTTATAGTTTCTTCTGCCCCTTTTTCCTGCCCAGTCCAAAGTACCCTCAGCTATGGAGGCAGTACACCAACTCAGACAAATACACTTTATGTGGTTCAGTTGGCTGCTCACAGCAAACTTTTGTGTCCCTGTTTTTTCTCAACGTACGACCGTCAATGTTTTCAGCCTGGATCTCTGTGCTAACGTGGGCTTTTGAAAGCAGCAGCTCATCCAGAAGATGTTTGGACATGTGTCAGCGGTCCGTCGAGAAGAAGCATGTTTGCTCTTGTGTGGGTGACAGAGTCTGTTAGAATGAGACAGAGGCATTGAGGCCAAGCTTATGTTTTCTTAAGAGACACTGAGGTGAACTGAGGTTAACTATTTTGACCGTGAACGCCAATCTGAGACCTAATTTGAGTTGAGAGGTCTCCCGAGAAGTAACCTCCTCACCAGGACCCTGACCTTTAAACCCTCCAAGCTGCCTCTGCTCTATATCCACATAAACAGACACAAGAGAGAGGTGAAAGTTCCTGAAATACCTTTTTTATTAAAGATTTTATACAACCCAAACTGGAAGTTGACAGTGTGTTGGAAAAGTTGTAGCTTTTCTGTCGCGCTTAAATGTTTCAGGTCATCAAAATAATTTTGATTTTGTCTAAAGACAGCCTGAGTAAATACAAAATGCAGTTTTCAGAAATGGCTTTATAATTCTTTCCAGACTGATAGATGTCAGTGAGTCTGTTTTTTATCTGTTCTGGAATTTATTGAGACTGGGGAATTGTTTTTCACTGTTTGAGATGTTTGGCCTACTTCAAGCTGTTGAAAAGGTTTTCTTAAAGGATTTTTTGATTCTACAGGTGTAGCAAAAATTCATCTGTGTGTGGCTGGTGAAAGAAAACAAAAAGTTTATCTCAGCTTGGCTTATCTTCAGTTTAGCTTATTTATTCTGCATACATAATTATTTTACCAGGTACTCTTGTGAAACACAATTAATTAACTACGCTAAGAAGACAAACTGATTGCAAAAATCTGTTGCCTACAGAGCAATGACATTGAATAAATGATTAAAAACATCAAAGATTTAAAAAGCACACTTTCTTATAAAAGACTACAGGCATATATTTTATTATATTGAGTTTCGTGTATGTAATTTGTAAAATGTGATGTCTGACTAATCTTGTGTATATTAACTATTCTATGTTTTGTATTAATATTTTTTGTATTTTATCAATTGGACCCCAGGAAAGTGGTTAGTAGGAAGACTATTAACCACTTTTGTGGAATCCTAATAAATTCCACAAAAGTGTGGATCCTAATAAATAAACACATAAACAGTAAATCTCAGTTCATTTAGAATTTTAAAAGGTGAGAAATTACATTTAACATCAGGTCAGACTGCTTTGGGTTTCTATTTTCCCTTAGTAATTGAACTCATCCTTCTAAGACTGCAGTTTGTTGTTTTACACACGTTACTCAGGTAATTTTTGACAATTCGTTTGGGATGATCTGAAATATAAATGTGGCTAAAAAGTAAAAACAGCTGAAATACATAAAAGGGCCAATAAAAGGGTTCTTACAATTAATACATATTGGTAAAAAGAAGTAGAATTCCTCAAGCCTTTCTGTTTGTGCTTTACTTCACAAAGTTTCCATGATGTTTACATAGTTTCCTGTGAATGGTAACAGAGAAGCGACTGTGTAAGCGGAATGACTCAAGGCTTCATGTTGCTGCATGCCCACCTCCGGAGCTCAGACTGACAGATTTATAGCACCGTCTACCACATCGTTCTGCACTTGCAAGTTTTAATCATGCTGTTGAGCAATGGCATTCTCTGAAAATCCCATCTCTCAGCATCTAGAAGTTTCATTTTCATCCACCCTCTCGCCCACAGCAATAGCGGAAAACTTAAGGTGCTCAAAGAAAAGCAGATTAAAAACTCCTACTGGGCTCATAAAATAACCAAGTATTCATGGGGGCACCTGGATCAACTACCCCCTGCAGAAATAAACGCACCTCAGCACAAAAGCACTTTTGACTAATCTATGAAAATTAAAGATTATGTCTACACCAACCATGCGAGGCTTGCCAGGAGTAGCCCTTTACAATTACAGCTTCAAGTAAACAGTCGTGTGTGTGCCCGAACATGCAATGGATAATGTGTTCTTCATTCAATCCCATTCCTTCAGCAGTCTGAGACCCCAGTTGGTGTTTATGGCATATTCCATCATTATAATCAAATCTCTGTGGAAAAATGGGATAATGCCAAGCAAAGCAAATCTGTTTTTTTTTTTTAAAGAGAACACAAACAATGAAAATTGCTACTCATTTATTTCTTTCTGGCTTAGTTCTTTTTACCTTAGATTTGTCTAGCTCTGGTGTTTTTACACTTATGTTAAATTATATTATAGATATTTCATTATGAGGCTTAGTTAGCTTTGTTTACCTCATTTTAATCTTGTGTTTTTTAGTTCAGTTCATTCAGCTTGTAGCAAAGGTTAGCTTGGCTTTACTTACTTATTGTGTTTTGTTCACTAAGCTACAGTTTAGTTTAGTTTAGTTTAGTTTCCCAGAAATATGTCATTTTTATCTTAAGAAAACCTACAAAGTGTCAGTTCCACTGAGAAACACTACGTTATGAAATGCAGTGAGAAAACGATTCTGACGTCACCACCAGCATGCCACTTTAGACCACCAGGTTTTTAAAGACCATATTGAGATGTGACACACTAGTAATTATTTCTTAAGGGCTCATTTTTACTATAACACTGTAAAGCAAAAGCTGCAAACTAAAATATATGCTGAAGATTTGTAACATTCATAACAATGTTCATGATTTAATCTGTGCCATAACACGAACACCACTTATTCTAATTTAAGTACTTTACCTGCTGTGGTGAAAACAGGTAAAATTAGAACACGGAGAACAACTAAAAATACAGACATAACTTTAGTAATGTCGCAAACCTGCTGTGACTTGATCGGGTAAACAATTAATCATTGTTTAGGCGTGTTTACTATTATTAAAAGTACAGTCACTTAAATGCAACAGTGTGGGAAAACCTCAGGTCGTAATTAGTGTAACAGTGAAAGTTAAGAAGACACACCTTTGTAAACTGACTCCTGAGAACTCAGATATTCACCCTGGAAACTCCTCCTCTAACTCTTCTTCTGGCTCCACTATTAGGTTTAGGGTAAAAAAATACTCCCAACTAACACACGCACAGACAACATGTGATCTGCATGAAGCCATCTCAGCTCCGGCCTGGCCTGTCTTTCACATCCATGTGCTGCCCAGCAGGAACTGTCATGGCATTAACATGTCACCATAATTTACAGTGACAACGAACAACTGCTTCTGCTGCTATTTATTCATGATCACACAGTTTTCTTCTAAAATAAATCAATACATTCCTTTCAGAGGAGTTGATATGTTAAGAGAAGGGTAGAGGTAACCTCTGACCTCTGGGTAAAGAAAAAAACAACTCAGAGGCTACAATAAGGGATAGTTTAAGTCTGTGCTAAAATGTGCAAATTTTTCATCCTCTTTCCCTGATTTTTGAAACACATAGAGATGAAATAGAAATAAATAGGAGATTAGAAATATTGTGAAAGAAAAGGGACGGACAAAAGAAGGGAGCACGACCCAAAGTTCAGCTGAAGTAAGAAGATAAATCAGAAATGTCGAGAAAGGAAGCCCCCTCTTTACATTTTGCTCTCCAGCTGACGAGCCAAATTGTTCTCCAGCAGAAAGTGGTCGCCTCAGTCGATTGATGTGCTAATAACGCAGATCAATTGCTTGTTTATCTAGCCATACTTAGAAGAGCTGAAATCAGTCCTGGTGTAAACATTAACCAGAGCGATGAGAGTTGCAGGACGGGAAAGAGGTTTCAGGGAAAATGAAGAAATTTGCTCTCACCTGGAAGGACAAACAGGGAAAGTTCTTAGCAGAACTAACCAAAGCTGCAAACAATGAAGCAAGAAAAACATTATTAACCTTTACACACGTATGTCATACTAATCAAAAATCTAGATTTATTACATTTCAAATCAGAAACAGTGTATCATAAAGTTGCATGTTGTGTAAAGTATTCATAGGTATTTTCTATTTTAACAAGTTACAATCAGAAATCGTTGAAAATGGAAGAATTTTTTAAAACAAAATTCTGAAAAGCATAGCATGATTATTTAGCACTCAATTGAAATAAATACAGGGCAATTCAGGAGGAAATTCTTCAGCTGTGGCTGATCGGGGCACAGGCTCACTGGTCATCAAGGCACCAGGTCAACAATCCAAAACAGGCAGCGTGAGCAACAATGAAAGAATTTACATCAAAACATGTAACCATCAAAAGATTGATGGTTACAGAGACTCTCCAACCACTCGGAGTGAATTTGAGTTTGGGTTTTTTTTTCACCCACAGGACTAGGCAAACACATTAAATCTAAAAACAAAATGTTGCTTTCCTTTCTCTACACATTCATCCACTCCTTTGCATTGGTCTAACACTTTAAATACCAATAAAACATAATGGAGATTGTGGTTTTAATGTTACAAAATAAAACATAATTATGGGTTATTAATAGTTTTGTCAAGCACCATAACACTTTTATGGAGACTTCTGCTGTCCAGTCTCGTTTAGATTTAAAATTCCTCTCTACTATGTTACAAAAAGTTCAGTTTTTTTCTTCCAGTGATATTTTAATGAGTAGTCCAAACTGTAATTAACATTTTAGGGAGTTATGATGTAAAACGGTGGGTTTTAAATTTGAATGCTAATCAGAGGGTTAGGACATTGGAATGATTTAGTCTCTTCTGCATCATGCTGAAACGCCCTGTTTTGGGGTCTGGATCGGGTTAGGCCTGTTGTGTTTACACTCTTTGGGGATGCATGTGTTCCTGGTGGGACATGTAGCCTGTGACCATGATGCCTGATACTTTGACCCAGAGCACCACCCTTCACCCTAAACAAGAAGCACAAGCACACACAATAACCAGGTCAACAGCCACTTGCTCAGACCATTAATAGACTGAAACTGGAGAAACTTTGAGGGAAGTTTTGATCCTTAAGAATGTGAAACTTGTATGACAAAGTAAAGGTCAAATTTGTGATTTATAAAGAAGAATAACACCTTTCATTTTTAGAGTTCTGAGATGTAGAAAAGTTAAGACAGTCAGTGCTTATATAGGCATTCTTGTAATTTGGGAAAATTTAGTGTCAGAACAGGCATGGGCCCATTGGCCCCTGGCACTGGGGTCTCTGGTGTTTGGTCCATGGCTCTGCATCTGAATGGGCCAGTGGCTTAGCTGAGAAATCTGTGTGCACAAGGCCTCCATGGTTAATCTGCTAATGTATTGCAGAGGTCAGGAGGGTTTCGCACCAAATCAATGGAGGGATTTACACAGCTTTCCCCTGGAATGTGCTCCGTCCGCACTCTGCTTTGGACAAGCAAAACACATCCACTTTCCAAATTTTCATTGCATTTAATGACAGAAAAACATTTAAAAGTTATGTTTGTTTTCCCTACTTTATTATACGCCTACTGCAAAGAGTCAACAAAGGAGAGAGACTCGGTTTTGCTTATCTGAGTTTGTCTGACCAAATACAGCAACTGTTTTTGAATAAAGTTGAACTAAAACACGACAAGTGATGTAGAGAATGTATTTACAGCAGAAAATGTTTTCTGGGTTCCATTTTGTTCATGTCATGTTTCTGTGATTTTATAAACTCAAATTTTAGGATACATGAATGACGGACGGATGGACGATAGAAAGGCAGAGTTATGTACATCTCAGGTTTGAACCTTATTCATCTAAGTAAAACTTCTAGAAAGTTCCTGAATTGATAAAAACAGGAGGAATATTTCTATTAGCCACACTCATGTAAGCAAAAAGTGGACACAGCTTCACTCAAGCCAGGTAGAAACAGACATGAGAGTAATCATTTATGTAGAAAATTCAAAACATCATCAAACAACCAGACCTGATCACATCTCTTCTTCTTCATCTGGACTCTAGTGTGAATTTAAAACCAAAGTAAATCTCACTCTGCAGCTCAGCCAATCTGTTTCTCATATGAGATCACCTGAGATATTTCAGACTTCTTATCTGCAAAGAGTCTGACTTGTTTTATTCGAGCGTCTTTGCATGTGTGTGTGTATGTCTGAGATTTGGGGGTGAGCAGGAATGCAGCCAGCGCTCCATCCCTCCTCTTGTT
This sequence comes from Xiphophorus hellerii, assembly GCF_003331165.1. Classification (NCBI taxonomy): domain Eukaryota; kingdom Metazoa; phylum Chordata; class Actinopteri; order Cyprinodontiformes; family Poeciliidae; genus Xiphophorus; species Xiphophorus hellerii. Next base: position 8,044,485 of record NC_045693.1, read on the forward strand.
ACCTTCTCAGGCCGCCAGACTGGGCCAGGCTCAGGTCATAAATATAAGCTGGCCTGGATAGAGGAGGACACCCGATCCCAGACAAGCAGACGCAGAAAACGGGGGCCCCGGCTTTAAAACCCCAGACAGCCGTGCTCGGACCAGAGCAACCACAGACACTCACACAGACAGCTCACTCGCACCAGCACAAAGGTCACAAAGCTCCATGTAAGTCCGCTCGGCTCCTTCAGCTTTGAAGTTTGGCTCAGGAGAATCTGGTGTTGTTCTTTTGCCTTTATTTATGAGTGTAAGATTAAGGAGTACCAACTTGGAGGGTTGATATTTAGGGTGGTTCATGTAAAGAATGGATTTACAGCCAGCTAATAGACATAGAATCTCAAGAAGATTGATTCAGTGACTATTTTGTGTTAATTTGTCCTTATGTTCTGGATCATGTTCCTACCCAAAAACATTGACTCATTTTAGATTTTATGGCAAAGTCCACCATATTTCAGTTTATGCATAATTTCCCCAGATACTTTGAAAGAGAAACGGGTCTGCGCCATCACACAAAGTCCTGCATACTTAACAGTGGGTATGAGGTAGTTTTATAAAGAATTTCTCTTTTGTTTTACTCCAAATCATAAACATTAATCAGTCAATCGGTTATTTTTTACTCAAAGAGTTTATGCACATCAAGGGGAACACAAAATATTTCATATAACATAAAAACAGGGGGAAATGAAGAGTCAAACAAACAGCAACAAAAAGAAAATTTTTTATTTTATTTTCATCCGAGACCATAATAGCTAAGAATGTTATTTATTTAGATTCTGACACAGATTGACAGAATTAAAATTCTGAGTTTTAAGTCAGAATTTTACTTAATTATTTTCGGTGGCCTTAATCTTCTTCCATATAGTACCTTATTTTTGATGCTGTTTTCTTGTTCTTCTACATCAGTCTGATGTATCTGTGTGAGCTGCTGCAACGCTACATGATCTGTTTACCAATAGTGTGCTTTGCTGCTGGGAGAAGAACCAGAACTGATGGCCAAAGGTCTTTTTAAAGCCTTTAGATCAGGGGTGGGCAATCCTGGTCCTCGAGGGCCGGTGTCCTGCAACTCTTAGATGCAGGACACCGGCCACCATCCTGGTCCAACACACTTGAATCAAATATCTGAATCACCTTCTAAGTGCAGTCAAGTTCTCCAGAGTCCTGCTAATGACCTCATTATTTGACTCAGGTGTGTTGAAGTAGAGACATATCTTAAGGATATGCCTGGAATTGCCACCCCTGCTTTCAATGATATACCCTACAGTTCAGAGAAAGTCTGACCATCTCAAGAGGCTTTTAAAAGGGGAGCTCATAGTATGCATCCCAGTTTGTTACATACAACTGAAAAAAGCAGCAGCTTCTGCAAAGACGTCCATCCCAAACCTCAAGTTCACTCGCTGCTCCCACCCTGCCTCTGGCCTCTGGCCCTGGCCTTCTCAGTGACATGATCTCTCCATTCATCTGCCAGATTGTTTCCTGTGCATCAGGAGGGGAAGTGATGCAGGAGTCAGCTGTTGGATAAACCCACAAAAGGCCCCCAGCTTTCAGTCAATGAAGGCCTCTGGTGGCCTCTGCCCTCTGTTCCCATCGCCTGTCTGTCTGTCACTCCTTTTGACTGACAAGCCCCGTCACCTCCCACAGCTACACCCACTCACACACACTTTAAATATCATTTGTTCTGTCCTGCGAACTTCCAAAAAATTGTTTTGCATCTTCCTTTTTGTTCGCCACTGGTTCTGCAGAAAATGGCGCTGCATCTGTCATCACTGGGCAAGGTTGACATGTTATTAAGCTGTTAAAATCATTGCACTTACTGTAGGTGCCAAAAAGAAGTGGAAGCCTAGTGGAAGACCAGAGTGAACATAGAAGATTAATAAACATGCCATGAAAGAGTCTTTACCCTAAAAAGTTTCTGATCTCCTTTAGAGAAAGACATTGAACTTAAAATTTAATTAATCTATTCAGATTTAGCAAATGACACAATAAAAAAATAAAGTCAAAGACAAGTTTACATTTGGTTTAGTTTTTCCACTGATTCATTTGAAAATAAAGTTGATGTTTTCTATATTAAACATAAAAAAATTTTTCCTCATGTGTACCAACCAAAACTTACAAAGAAGAATAAAAAATAAAATTCTCTCTGGAAAACATGAGCAGCCAAGTTGCATTTTCAAGAATGTTTTTGAGTCAAATAAGAGAATAAAAACACAAATAAGCAGCATTTATTGAATAACTCACTGAATAAATAAATTCTATTTACTCATTACTGAAAAAAATTGACTGAATAAGTCAATTTTTTCAGGAAAATGAACACTGGTATTTGTGGGGGTTATAGGGGTGATAGCCATCTGCAAATAGCTAATAAATTTAATACTTAAAATGCCAAATATCTCTTAATTGAATTAATCCACACAGTGGAAACTGTCTTAGAAGAGAAGACATCTCCAGTATTCCTTATCTCAGCTCTTGGAGGAACAGCTAATCATTGGCAAGGAAAATTTATGACACTCCTGGATTGGTTGTTTTGCTCACAGCGTGTCAAGTAGCATTGCGCCTTAGCATTTCTGCTTCCAATGCTGCAGCTCTTTCGAATATTTTAGATACGTTCTCTGAAAAAAGGTACATTTTTCACAAATAATTTGGAGTTAAGGTTTGCAGAAAAAATTAGGAAAAGGTGAATCAGGGAATACTTATTACCTTTAAGCATCAAAACACTGCTCAAGATTTCCATTTTAACTTGTTCCCAATATTCCCTCCTCTTTCCGTCCTTCCATGTTCCAACCACATATTGCCCCTGGATTGAGCTCTGTCTGCAAATGGAGGGCAGTCCTGATTCAAGACGCTTTGATGGAAAGTCATCTTTGGAGGCCAAAAATTAAGCTCAATGTGTCTGAAAGCCAAAAGCTTCAAAGAATAAAAGCAGAATTAAGAGGAAACCTGTGGAAGGGAGTGAGGAGGACGTCTGTCATGGTGAGAAAAATGTATTTTGGAGAACGCCGCATGGGGCGTTATCTTGAAAGCATGATTAATTTGTCTCCCGTGAGAATGGGGGAGAATTTCAGTGTCTGGTTTGAGATGGTGATTTCCATAGTAACAAACTGGTTCCAGTGGGATAAGCAGGGATAAAGAAAGTCTCACACAACTGTCTCATTTATGTCTCTCTTATGTTTGTTTTATTTCAATCCATCTGTCTGCAGCGCAGAAGCTAAATAAATTACATTTTAAAAACATATTCATACCTTTTGAACTGTTTTATATTTTTTCATGATACAATTAGAAACTTCAGTTTATGTTATGTGATAAAGCAACACAAAGTGGAGCAAAAAATATGAAGTTTTATTGCAGTTGCAGCTGCATGCATTGTAGGATTGTCTCAACCATCTTTGCTGAAACTTTTGTTCTTTCTTCTTCATAAAATAATACAAACTTAGTCAGATTGAACAGAGAGTGTCTCTGAACAAATTTCAAAGTCTCATGACACCAACATTACCCCACTTTTCTTTTCTACTCTTTCTTATGGCTGTTACATATTCTAGAAGCTGGCATTCTGCTTTCCTGCTCAGACATTTTAAACTCAAACACTGCATACCCCACATGTGTGGCATCGACCATCATTTCCCCTGTTCTGTTTGCCGAACAGTAAAAATCCAGCGGCCACAAACCGACGTGGTTTCCCTCTGAGGCTCCTTGCTCCAGCCGCAAGCGACAGAGTTTCATGAGAAATAATGCTAATAATGGGGGCAAACCGACGGCTCAAACGCTTCCTTCCCACTGCTGTTTGGGTTTTTGTTAGATTGCTCCTCTTATTACCGAATCGGCAGCTTACCCGACACTTTCTGGTGCTGTAAAAGTGGTGCAGCTGAACTTGATCTGGGCTCAAGTCAACGATGTAATTTATTTAAACCCCAGGCTGAAAATGAGCGTGCCGGGAGCTCCGGGCCTTTATGAACCCTCAAATACCGAGGACAGATAGGTGGGATTAGAGGACATAAATGGGACAGAAAAGGAGCAGAATAAGGAATACAGGAGGTGAGAGAAACTGAGGGGGGAAATAACAAGAAAGTTGAGGACAAATGGGTTGTAGAGGCCAGCTTTTCTGTTCTCCCAACTCTGGATTCTTGGATAATGACCGGCCTACGGTGGTGCAGAGCTTCGCCTCGCCAAATGAAACAAGAGACCCAGCCAGCCTGATGTTTTTAATTTCTCTCCTTTTCTCATGTATATATATACTGTATATGTATATGTATATGACACAGAATCAGCATTTAATTTTTTTAAAAACCACACAGCTTTTCTCCCATTTGCTGATCTTTTTTGTTTTGCCCATTCAGCAAGATTGTCTAGCCAAAGGAGGGTTTTGTGGGTTGCTAACCACTGGAGGGGATGTTTTCTGAGAAATCCCCTCTGCCAATAACTCTTTGCAGCTTCATATGCTGACCTCTATGAATGACTTTTAAATCCTTGTCAAACAGGATTTTAGGGGATACATCTTTATTTATCAGTGACCTGCTCTTTAAACGAGATGTTGAAGTTGGTAGGAGAGAAATATTTCCATCTAATTAATCTAGTGCTGTATATGTTCTTGGATGAGTGTAGGTATGGAGGGACAGTGTGTTATTTCCCCATCATTTGGGGGCAAAGCCAGGAATAAGACCACAGAGAAGACTTTAAGCCTCTCCTCTCACGCACGTTTAGCAAATCTTGCAGTGCAGAGAAGTTGCTGTTGATCAGTTCTGTTTGCTCCCGATGGTGTGATGACACAGGTCCGGGATCCACGCCACTGGGGATTTCTGGGATCAGTACACTGCTGCTTCTGTTTCAGTATGGATCAGACAGTCCGGCTTTTAAACAAAGAACATTTTCTGCTGATAAATCTGTATTTTGTCCTGATTTGCTGTATCAGCGAAGTGTGACAACAGCAAAGTTGAAGTTTTGATTTGTGTTTGGGATCATTGGTCTGCTGCAGCAACCAGCTGTGGCCTATTCCAATCATCTAGTTCAGGGGTGTCAAACTCCAGTTCTCGAGGGTCGCTGTCCTGCAACTTTTAGATGTGCCTCTGCTGCACCACACCTGAATAGAATAGCTAGGCCATTAGCAAGGCTCTGGAGAACTGATCTACACAAGGAGGAGGTAGTTAAGCCATTTCATTCCAGCGTTTTTGTACCTGTGGCACATCTAAAAACTGCAGGACACCGGTCCTTGAGAACTGGAGTTTGACATATGTGATCTAGTTGGTAATTTTGGGTGAATCTGGAGGTTTTCATCTTTATTTAATATTCAAAACGTTGCATGCTTCTGCCACCACCATGCTTGACACTTGGTAAATGTTATTTTTGGTCATCTGTGGCTTTAGCTTTTAAACTCTCATGGATGCCATTTCCCCATGATCCTCTTTCTTATTGGAGACTGACTGTAACTGAGGCAGATGAGGTCTGCCTCAGTTACTAACCTTAGATATTGTTCTAGTTTCTTCTGTGACTTCCTGGATGAGTTGTCTTTGTAACCCTTTCCAGACCGACAGATGTGATTTCTCATCCATTCTTGAATCTGTTTAGATTGGGAAATGATCTGCTGCTTTTGAAGATTTTTTAACCTACTTCATGTTGCAAGACAAGTTCTATTTAACTTGTTTCTTGTTTCTGCAGGTCTGGCAGTAAAAATTGTTGGCACAGTTAATACATCATTTGACCAGGGGGCAAGTATATTTTCATAGGGGTCTGGTTGCTTTTTTTCCTCAAGAACTGAAATTCTGGGGTGGTCTGTGGTGAAGAGGGAGAATGACTGCTCAATACACAGACACATGAGAAAAGTAAAGGCTAGTAATCCAAAAGAAAACTTTAAAAAATATATAAAATCAACGTATGAAAGATCCTTTTTTAATTATTCATGTTATTTTTCTCTGATATTAAAATCTGGTTGATGATCTGAGAGATTTAAACATGGCAGAAAACCCAAAACAGAGGGAATGCGTAAGGAGGAAAATTGGTTTTTCACAACACTGTGGGTGCATATAAATTTCCGATCTAGACTGTAAATTGTGCACCATGTCATAAATGTTTCCTAAGCAATTTTTAAAGCTGTCCTTGAAAACCTTTCCAAATTCCTTAAGCGAAACAGTTTGTCTCATTTACTTCATCCATCAACAGATGGCAGCTCCACCTGCAGCCGCACCTTATTCCAAACGACATCCTGCACCTTGGACCGCCTGCGCTTTGCCCACTTATTACCAGAAAAAAAAACATATTTGCTCAGTTAAGTATTTCTGCAAACACTGGCATTGGAACAGAGTCCAGGTAGTCTGGCCAAGGGTGATGGAGAGATTTCCGCTCCAAGAAAGACATCACCTGCTCCTCGTTGCGGCAAAAGGAGCCAGAGGGTTCGACCTGCTCTGCACACGGCTTTTCTGTTAGGCCGTGTGCAGAACTTTGGCTGGACGTCTCTGAGCTAAGATGAGGCCCGTGAAACTTCACTGACATCTCCAGAATGTGTGGCTAATTGAGAATGTCAGCTCATGAGGGTTTTCTGACCAGAGGAGAGGGTTGTACAGCTGTACAACACTTTGGGTTTACAGGCCTGTAAATAACAAACCAGTGATTAATGGCATATACATGACAAATCTGTAGACTGTTCTTATCATTATGCATTCTTTAAAAAAAACATCATTCTACAGCTCAGTAATGCATTGGGAGCATAAATCCAAGTATTTAATCTGTTATTCTAAATGTATTGCAAAACAAAACGGCCTTTAAGTCAAGTTAAAGGTATTTATTGCAACATTAGTCATAAAAATAATTGTTACTGATGGAAAAATGCTTAGTAAACCACTGCAGACTATTAGGGAGGCAACATTCCTATCTTTATTGGTTATAAAAGGCCTGGCAAAAGTATTCCACCCTTGGAAACTGTTCTACATCTTTTAGGTACATTTTGGTTTGTTATTCTGCGGGTTGGTGACCCTTCACCGAATTCTTAAGTCATTTGGAGCCTCAAACGGGTTTTCTTCACAGATTGACCTGCGTTCAGATCCAACAACCCTGACTAACTTCCCTCACCATTTATCTTTCCATCTTTATGCGATGTACTGAACAAAGCTCTGGGAGATTCTGTTTCTTTGAACAGGTTCAAGGGGTTTGAATTCTTTTCCTCTGCATTACGTGCATGTTCTGTAGAGGGGAGTTTTTCCTTAACTGTTCCTCTCCTGATTTGAAGGAAGATTAACTATGATTTCCACAGCAGCAATATAATTAAAATAAGTTTCTAAACCATGAAGGTTAACATTTTTGGTTAAAAACAGAGATTAGAAACAGGTAGATCTATTTATTTGGGGGAATTATAAAGACAATTGCACTCATTGGGTTTTTAGGGTATTGGCATAAAGGGGGCTGAATAAAAAAATGCCACACTTTTTAGATTGTATTTGTAAAAACAATTAAAGCTAAACTGAATATGTTTTCTTTTCCTCCAAAGCAATACAGTAGCTCACACTCTATGAAATTAAATGAAATGAAATATGTCAGAGTCCTTCCTCCTTCTTGCCCAATGACTGGAGAGATGTATGGATAAATACTGATGCAACAAAATGGAAAAAAGGAGTTTTGGAAGACTGTGTATTTGAGATTGTACAGCAGATTATATGATACAAAGTATGAATTTGTGGTTTAGGAATATTTTAAAAATGTCTTAGTTTTCAGCTTCTTTCTGACACATAATGAGCAAAAATATCTGTGCTGCGATTTTAACTATGCAGATCATTTTCTGCTCTCCTAGAAGGGGTCCAGATCGCCCCTCCAGACGCAGCATGTTGCTGTGAAAATGCCAAACTCTCCCGTAAAAAACAATGGCGCTATTCAACAGGCAGTGATTTAAAGCTCTGCAAATATTGGCTGCGCTGACTTTCACTGGCAGAAACTACTGTTTAAAAGAAGAGGATGTGCTGGGTGGAGTTCTCCCTCTTTTACTTCTATCAACTGTAAACCTGTTGGAAATATATTTTACTTATACACACAGAGAGGGAAGTTTCTGCTCCGAACAGCACTGAAAGAAGCAGCGAGACGATTTAGATTTTCCAAAAGAGACAGCTCGCATATTGAGAAGTGGGCCGACTCCCACAGCCGGCTGACAGCCCCCCGCTCTATTCACGCTGACACGCTGGTATTGTAATGCCAGCCGGAATCTGTATGGCTGCCTGAGTGAGGATGGCAGAAGAAGATGAGGACAAACAATGGAGAGAAGAGAGAAAGACTTTAAGCAGAAGGGAGAGACTAATTTAGGGAGGGAAACCTAGGAGGCATAATATATGACGATGACATTTACCTCCCTGCAGTTATTATCAGTATCCCCACTCAGGGAGCCCCACTTTACCTCATTTAGTCAGAAAATGATTAATTAATGACAAATGACTGCACTTTTATCTGTACAGGAGATTCGTAAAAAGGCACTCTTATTTTCAGTGCACATTTAAAAGTAAATCATCAGATATTTTAAACAGCAATAAACCAGGACTTAGAACTTTCAGCTGCTAGTTTCTGGGATCTCACTCTTTCCGTCACACAAAAATCTCAGAAGAAGACACAAGCTGTGTTTCCATTGACAATATAGTCGCTCAAATTGGAATTACAAGGCTACGGGTTATTAATGGCCTCACATTTTTTAATAAAAAATTAGTGTACTTTGCAAAACAGAAATGGAAAATTTTTTATTGCATCATTCGAGTCATGTGATCAACAGCCAGATGTTACTACTGGCGGAAAAGACAAAGAAAACAACAGGAAGTGGCAGGAGGAGGATGACGCAGGACGGCGCAGCAGGTTTTTAATGAGCAAACTTATTCATGTGTGATTTTAATTGCATTTCTTATTTAATGGAAGCACCACAATTGACCCTTGACACTGACCCTCAAAACCATTATTTTCTTTTAACTGGTGGCTCAGTAGAAGGGGCTCCCTCAAGATGATTTCAGTCAAGAACAGTCACTGACTGCAGCAATTATGTATATAATTGTTAGTCATTTGCATAACTAACAATTTTGCATCTCATTAAATATTCACACCAAGAAAATATTAGTTAGTAAATACGCCTTCTTCGGGGTTGAAGTAAAAAAAAACTTTTTAACTTGCAAGGCTTGGGTTGCTCTGAGTCACCACATGGAAAAATAATATTTCTGGGATCAGATTCATGATGCATAGTAGTTGGAGAGAATGGAGCAACAGATGAGGGCTCAGTGCATCGGTTCATCTCCTGCTACATCCTACCGTCACTGGTGTAGAAACCAGCATTTTTGACCCCAACATGGTGTGAGCAGTGACCTCAGAGTTAGAAGACGCCAAGCTCATCCAGGCAGCTTCACAATCATCTGTTTCCACTTGGGTTTGAAGATGGAGCAACGATACTTCTCATATTGTAAAATGCAGAAAACATCTGTTTGAGGTTGGTCTTTAGTTAAATGTGGAATCTCCCCTCATTGATCCATCAGAATTAAATCCACCCCATCAACAAGCCTGATTTATACGTGCATTTTAAAACCCCTTTAACGTGTCAGGCCTGCAGGGAGTGTGAACAGTTTTACCAATAAATCAACCGATCCTGCTCAGATTATTCCAGCTTCATCCCCAGGATGCCTGAGCATACTGTATGTACATAATAATGTGATGCTTGTGGGTTATTTCCACCGTGTCCAACAGTGAGTTGGATCAACTTGAAGCTCCATGTCAAAATGCATTTTCTACGCTCCTTTAATAACACAAGCTAATCACTTTAGCTCTGTCTCTGGACGTACAGTGTCTCCGCTCATGTCCTGCATCCCCAGCGAGGGGTTACAGAGAGCGCCGCAGTGACAGTGTGCTGAATTTGGGTGACAGGGCCCCAGTGGGAGTGAGAGAGAGTGGGCACCCCCTCCCTCCCCTCTCTGCTTTTGGATAATCCCCAGGAGAAAAGGCCTGCATTTAGGGCATGATACGCTTAATCCAGGAGGCCCTCGCGGACAAAGGCATCCCAGCACTTCCTCCAGCCTGGGAGCTTCCGCTGGCGTGGGTGCCAGTACAAACATGAGCCTATATTACACATCTGCATTACAACTGAACAATGACGATGAGGAGAAGAGTGGGCATGGGGGAAAATCCAAGGAAACAAACAAAAACACGGCAGTTTGAACTGTAGTTACTTGATGCCAGTTCAAACAAGTAGCATTACACACATGTAAAAGCCAGAGAGAGTAAACATGCTACACACCCCCACACACCAATGCATGGAAACATGCAGCAGTAGCAACTAGCTGTGGGTTGAGGGAGTGCTAACATTCTGCCCTCTGGTATAATGAAGCAAGGCTTTGCGTCTAACGCGTGCAGATTTGCTCGCTGAAGGTCCGAAGAAGGAAAACAAAGATAGAGATCAAACACGTTGCTGCCTACATAAAGTTTCACATTTACAAATAGGAAGATGGCGTCACATACTGGCCCCTTCATACCTGCGACTGATGCGATCTGAGTGCATGCTGGTAGATGACAGCTACCCTGAAACTGAGTGTCTCTGTGTTCATATCATATAGAAAACAGATTAGAATAAGGAAATCTGATTGAGTGCAGAGGCAAACTGTGAAAAGTAGTCGCTCTTAGATTTATGTAAACAGTGGAGGGATTTTTTTTTCTTTAATTCTTCTTCATGATTTCCACATGCAAGTTTGGAAAAATAGGGAAAACCTCAAACTTGGAGACTCCTCGTCTTTCATTCCGGACTTGTTTTTTTTTTATTATTATTTCATCCTGTGTAATCTTCCTTTCTCAGTCTATTATGAAGCATTTTCATAAAGCCACAACACATCATGAGAGGAGGAGATTTTGAAGGGTTCACCACTTCCTTAATCTTTATTTTCACCAAATGAAACCCTACAGTCTAAAGTTCTGGTAAGAAACACCAATGTGTATAACTCTATACATAAACAAACACTAATTTTTAAATAAATGCCTACAGAATTCCAAAGCAACAACAAGCTTTTTGTAGGCATCAACAAGCTTTTCCCATAATTCATGCTGGACCTTTGACCACTCTTTTTGACACAATCTATTCATTCATTTGCAAGGAAGGACTCAACTTTTAAGCATAGTCCACACAATTTCACTAAGTTTCAAGTTGAGGTTACCCTGAGGTGTCCCTTCCAGAACCAATTCTAGCCTGTTGAAACAGACCTATTGTTTCTGTCTCCACCTTTTAGCTCTTTAAAATTAAGTTTATGTAGTCTTCTTTCATTATTATCCCATTAAATGTTTATTTGTTTATTTAAGGATCCCCATTAGTCTCAAACGTAGTAGAGACTATTCTTCCTGGAGTTCACATCAACATTACTGTAAGAATCCTTTGTGTGTAACTGGTAGCATAATCAGCGTCACAGCATAAGCTTAATATACACATTTTGTACAGAGAAGAGTGATAGTTTGAGAGAGGAGTGAAACTCTAGAAATCCACCTTAAACACAGGAGGTGGTCTCAGGTTTCATCTTTCTAACACTGAGTCGTTACCTCTGGCAGTTTCATAGAAACTAACACTTTGAGACTTTGAGACCAAAACATGTTGGAATTGATGGAGACTTGGAAGGATTGTCAGTGTTAACGATACTTATAGGGAATTAAATAGAGCCAGGGTTTTGGATATAATGATGAGGTGTGTTTGGAGGATTCAAGGTGAGGCTTTCAAAGAGGTAAATGCTGTACTCTCTGTGCTGCAAGGTGGTGGAAGCATCATGCTGTGGGTCTGTTTCACTGCCAGTTAGTGTGGTGCGTAGGAAGTGGATATTTCAACCTAAATTAGGAGCTAGATGCAACAGAACAATGATCCCAAGCTGGTCTCAGTGGTGGTGCATGTTTATGTTACAGTTTGTCGTCTTGAATTTCAGTACCTGAAAATGTCAACGTCGATGTGTTTGTAACCATCGAATAAAACTTCTGTGTATAAGAGGATCGTTTTCTGCTTTTTAGAAATATTTTATATATTAACAAAAAAACACATTTGAATCAACTAAGTGCAATTTATGGAAAAGGGAGAATTTAACATGTTCCTGTCTGATCAGTGAGACTTTTAAATCTACAGATGTTGACCCTTGGCTGAACGGCGTTCCAGCAGCAGATCATGGTCCTCTTCCCTCATAAGAGTTATAGAGTGTGACACAAGTATATATCTTGAAGCATTAAGGGCTCATTATAAACTCCATGGCTGGTCTGAGCCACTTGTTTTTACAGTGAGAGCTCCACCACAGAACTGGCTTCTGCCCTCTACCAAAATTTAAAGTGCTCTTGACGGTGCCAGGAGTGTGTGTGTATGTGTGTAAGCATGCCTAATGTGGGAGAGAAAGAGTGCATCCAACACGGCTTCTAGCCAGCGTCAGTGTTCCTGTCGTGAAGAATTAGCCTGTCAGTCTTTCCTAATTTCCCCGGACATGCACTGCTCTCAAACCCAGGCTGGTTTTAACCTGGAAGGGCCGACTCCACGTTTTGTTTTGATAAACTGAGGTGAAGACAGGCGAGTCAGGCCGCACCAGAGTTCCTGCGCTGGGTCAAGCCGACACCAAGCCGCTCACATGACTGAAAGTGAGTTAGAGTTTTTATATTACTTTAACTTTTTCTAATTTTCTCACATTTCAGCCACAAACTTGTGTATTTATTTTTTTTAGACAAATCAACACAAAATAGTTAAATTAACTAAAGATTTTATTCCAACTCTTTATCAAGCTGCATAAGTCCAACTCACCCTGGATTAAAATGCAATTTAAGTAGAGCTGTCATTTTACCGCAATCATAAAAGGAAAAATACTCAATGCTGTTTTCAACACCACAGCAGCAGTTTTTAGAGGGCACAGTGTGCTTTTTAGTTTAGAGGAAAAAAATGACTTTATGTCTTTGATTAGGGCAAAACCATTAAGTAAAGACCAATTGATCCCTCATTTATAAAAAATATATACATTTAATATTGCCACTTTCCTGATTGGCTAAACAGTAATCATACCACAGTGTAAGTGTTAAATAATGTTATTTATTCTTTTCTTATAATGTAATTTTCTCCTTTAACATAAAGTTTCCTTCTCTCTTCTTTATTCATAAAATGACTTTTGAGTAATTTCATTTCATTACATCTGCAGTGTCTGCTTCCATTTGCCTGTTAATTAAAATAAATTCTACTATTGATGGTCAAATAAAAGATCACTTCATACTACACTGAAATGCGTTTCAAAACATGGTTCTGGAGCATACAGAAGATATTTCTGGTCCATACAGGTTTATGCAGCAGCAGTCTTGTAAAGTTTCTGTCTTTCTGGTATTTTAGCTAAATACTTTTATTTTCTGGTCAACTACATTAGCAGGGTACGTTGAACTAGTTTGCCTCGCTGGTTCAAATGACTGACTCCTACATTTAGATTCAGTCCACAAAGTAGGATGAGGAGCTCTGTCATCCAGGGGAACTCAAAGTTATCTGAGCTGCAATCAGAAGATAGCTAAATTATTGAATATGCAAACTGTTTATTTGGTTTAAACAAACAAAAGAACAGAAAGACTATATAAAGAAAATTACACTTAAAACAGAAACATGGTTTAAAGTAACCTTGTACATGAAAGTCATTAAATTACTGTAGTTTAATATGAGACAATAAATGTGTTTCTTATTGAATAAAAGTAAAACAAAGAAGACAAATAGTTGACTTTCAAAACAGAACATGTCATTAAGGAAGCAGTGAAGTCAAACTGGAGTCAGGTTTCTAAACCGATGCTGGTTTCCAACATAAAAACTTAAACATAAAATTTAAGGATGGTTTAAAAGAGAAGAATTCAAACTGATTATCGTCTCAAAAAAAAAAAAAAGAATAAAAATATTCAGTTGACCGGTCTTGTAGCAAGTCAGAAAAACATCTCAATAAATTACATCATCAATGAAAAGGTCATTTAATTCAGTAATTTTATTCATTTGGATGATTATGGCCTACAGCTAATGAAACTCACTTGAGTACGACAGCATAAAAACCAGCAGTCAAAGACACCCTTTATAGGACAAAAGGTCATTGTGACAGAAGCTGGATGTTCGGAGTCCTGTTACCCAGCATAATGATGGAAAGTTAAGTGGAAGGATAAAGTGAGATGAAAAAAGCAACCTGTGCCTCCATGCAACGTTGTATTAATGCAATTGATGGAAAAGGAACCTTGACTAACAAGTTTGTATATTGTAAAATACATAGATATAAATTTAAGTAGGTTAACATTTTTGGACTTAGTATTCCTTTTTTTTTTTTACTGAAACACTTTTCTAGCCTGAAATTTTCATGCTTTTGCAAATTTCTTTTGTATTCTGAAAATTTAAGCACAAAAAAAAATGCAAAATTGAAAATTTTCAAGAATTTTCATTAGTCTGGGCTGATTATCTGTATATTTTACAAATCCTGAAACAACACACTTGATAAAGAGCTATTCCCTGCTTTTGCTGCCATCTGGATTAGTTCAGATCAGCTCTGTTTCAAAATCTACAACGCTTTGACACAGTTTGTAAACTTTTATACCTTTGTTCTGTTTAAAAATGATTGCTTCAGTGGTTTGGTTTCTTGTCTGACCCCCTTAATTCATGCGCAGTTAAACATCAGAGGTGTAGGTTAAAACACTGATATTAAACTGGGCTATAAGCCAAAAAAAGACAAACAAAATGACCCTTTAGGTTTCCTTGAAAATGCATGAATCCATATTTGTAATATGCATAGTTTTTAATATTGTTGGGTGAAATTTTTCTGTCAAGTCAATGAAAGATAAAGTTATGTATATGTACATATAAATAACAAAAAATGAATATGGAAATAGGAAACCTCTGTACTAATTATTTTTTGTCTCATGTAAAATTAATAGTCCTAAAAATGTTTTTCAGCTATAAGCCATAATCATCAAAATGTCACTGTTAGCAAAATACTACTTTCTGATTTAAATGAGCTTTTCATTGATATTCTTATTGATTGGGCTGTGTGTATGATTAGGTACCTGCTCACAGTAGATTGTGTTGAAGCAAACATAGTGAGGCTGCAGCAGGGAGCTCTTTTAATCAAAACAGATGATTCTCCAGGGTGAGGTGGCAGTGGGGCGATGCTCCGTGTTCAGGAGCGGTAGAGTAAGATCCTTTCCACGCAGTCCTGACCGACCAAGCTGGCGTACTCCTGCACCTCGGCCGTGTCGCTGCGGCCCTTAAATTTGCAGCTGTACACTATGTAGGGCATGACGGTCCGCTTGTGCAGCACCAGCGCTCTGCCCACATCCTTCACCGCCTGAGAGTCTCCTAGACAAAAACAAAGCACTTATAAAAACAAAATCAGGACCACTGTGGATGCATCCAACTCCATAAACTTTGGTTTTTATTTTTCTCTGCTCATTTGAATTAACCTCTGAGGGCCTTGGCAAGGCTGCCTCATTATTCCGAGAAGCTGTTGGAGGGAATCTAACTCCCCTGTGCCTTCAGGTTTGAGTCGGCGCGTGAGACGGATAGTTAGTTGGTCTTACTCACAGAGCCCGTGCCATGCACTGCCAGCTACCTTGTCTGCGTGTGTCCAGAAGCTACGAGCTGCTCTCTGGAGACTCAGATGGAAAAAAAGGTGAAAAATGTTGACCCTCAAACACTTAAACAACTGCCTCCAAGAGAGAGGGGCTGAGCCAAGCCGCTAACAGCTAGCACCAAGAGGAGGAGGAGGCCACAGCAGGGAGCACCCGGTGAGCCAACCAGGCCCAAATATACTCCTCAACAGGTAAGAAGAACGCATGCCATTCTCAAAGTGCAGCACGAGCAGAAAGCAATGACTCATTTTCTTCTCTTATTCACTGGAACTGCTAAACTACTTAAAACACATGACTCTTAAGATTTGCAACTCAACATCTGAAGTTCAGACCTGATGGTTTGGTCTATTACAGCAAATAAGGAACATCACTTCATCAGGTTAGTGAAATCAAAACAAAGAGGAACATTTTTAATTTACGTAATTCAGAGTTTTACTGTTTAAACGCTGGGTGGTGTAAAATAGAGGTGAAGAACATCTGGTTATGGAACCTGCTTTGATATACAATATGGAGACGGATGAACAGGAAGTGACATAGGAAGCGAACAGGATGCACAAGATTAGAAATGAGCAAATCCAATAATTTTTTCTTGACATACTACTGAGTACCTAATAGTATTTAATCATCTTTACAAACCACTGGCATCTGCATTCTGCGTGCAATCACCTAATTATCAAAATATTGATAAAATGAGCTGCAACAACTTCATATATTTAGGTTCACTCAAGGAAGTTCAATACACTTATTCAGAGCATTATTCTGCCACCTCCACGCTTCACTATAGAGAATGCTGGGTTCAGGGTGATATGTTGTGGTAGTTTTTTTTTTAACCCCAGTGTACCTTGGGGCTCATGACGCTGTATGTTAACCAACGTTCTCTAACAAAACACAGAGACCGTCGCAGAGTAGCTGCAACTACTTTGACTTTATTTCATGATTTTATTTTGATTCACAACATACAATTTAAATGTAATTTATGTTGAACAGCACTTACAATTCTGTGTCTGTGAAAGGTGCTTTATAAATAAACTTTAATTACTTAACTGCATTCATACTTACATTAACTAACATACAAGTGTACTGCCTTTATTTATCGGTATCAGAGTCAAGAGGTTTATAAAATCCCTATTAATAATGTCAAACAATGTAGCTAAGTGAAAAAGAGTTGAGGGGGTTGGAATACTTCCGCAAAGCACAGCAAGCTACCTTTAGGCAAGGAGAAATGTGTTTTTATCCTTCAGGTAGAGTTTTAATACTCTCCTGGAAACTCATAGTTTATTAGCTGTGTTTCCCTGGAGTGCAGGGATACAGCTAACGATCCACTTCTTGAAAAAAACTGCTGAGTTTGGAAACTGAAGAATGGTGGAGCCATGTGAAGAAGAAAATCAGTGGTACATTAGGTTTCCTCATGAAGGATTTTAAAAGATGTTATGCAACTCCCCAATCGCCAGTATACAGGTCCATGAAGAATTAATGTAAGCTGAGGGGATGAGAGTGAAAATATTTAAATGTCTGATGGTTCCTAACTTAAACTCACCTCAGGGTAAGGGTGACTTGCCTCCCTATGTTTCTCGTCACAGTGACAGGACACTTTAACAGTAACCGGAGTTACACTCATTTGCCCGATGGAGATATTAAGAGGTGAAGATTTACAGAACACAGCGGGTAGCAGCGTGCTGCTTTAAGATGGTTCATTAACAGCAGCACTAACACTGAACAGAGGGTTTATCTCTCCCTCCTACTCCAGAAAACCCAAACATCCGCTCCTCAAATAAACAACTTTCCTTTTCTTCTTTGCTCACTTCAACCTCCGCCAGTGCCTGTTCCTCACTTTGAGCGGATCCAGATCCTGTTCCTGTTCCTGTCAGGCCAGCCGGACATTCAGTGACACGCCGTTCTAAGGTCGCAGCGCCTTCGAGGTTGGAGTTCAAGGGTCAGGGGGAAGAGGAGTGTTGAGGGTCAGGGCTGAGGTTTGGGGCCCTGACACCTCGCCACGCTTCTTCTTCTCATCCTTTCCATCCCTAAAGTTCTTAACACCGGATGAGGGTCAAAGAGCCATTGGGTTATGACCACTTCCTGTGACCTAATGTTGAAGATCCAAAATGGGACTTGCTTTTAAAAAGGAAAAGGCCAAGATGGCAGTGTTGTGTATGAGAGGTCCATTATTTGACAGCGGAGGCCCAAAAGTTTGAATGCTGTTAGCAGCTGAAATAAAGATTCTTAATCTGTTGTTGACCTCAATCCTTTTAAATGTAAAGGATCTTATTGTCATTTTTGCTATGAAAATCAAGGTTAACTTGTGTTCAAAGAAGAAGAACAGTAGGGAAAACATGGAAAATGATGAGATCTTGCCATATTAAACCAGCACCATATTAAACCAGCACCATATTTATTGTCAAAGCAGAATCTGTTTCATGACTTTCCAGCTGCTGTCAACATGGGATTTCATCTACTAAAGTCTGTGTGATTATTATGAACCCATACATGAAAGCATTTGCTTTGAGCTTGAATTTATCTTCTATTTTCAGCTCACATTTTAGTTGTCAGGCTAAAATAAGAACGACCTGAGACATTCACCTTGTTACAGTACAATGACCATAGAGATACAGCCAGAATGGTTTAGATTAAATTCATGTGTTAGAATGTCATAGTCAAAGTCTAGACCTTAGTCTGACTGAAATTGGGGCAAATATTAAACATAGCTTTTAATATTTCTCCATCTAAACAGGTTGAACTCGAGCTGATTTCACCTAAAATAACAGTGTCTAGATGCAAAGCTGGTAGACCTGTAACTGTAGTTGTGGCTAAATGAGGTTCAACAAAGTATTAGTACATAAAGGCCGAAAAAACAAACTACACCCTTTTCTTTTTTTTGTCGATTTATCACATAAAATAGAAATAAAGCACATACAAAAATTTGCGAAACATCCAAGAAAATATTCAAGGAGGATGAAAACCTTTGCAGGGCCCAGTAAGAGGGGAGCGAATCCATCAGCTCCCACTCAGACTGGGAACATTAACACTCATCAGGCTAAGGAGCTGAAAGCATTGTGAGGCACAAGAGAGAGTGTCTGACTGATAGACAAGATATGGAATGCAATAAGGCAGAAATATAGTAGGGAAGTCAGGAGGCAGAGGGGAGATAAGTGGGTGCCATCAGGTAGGTGTCATTTACTGTAAGTAACACCAAAGTACGTCAGATTGTTGCTAACTGATATGTTTTACAATCAGGAACGTTAAAGGCACCAACAGAATGCACCATTTCGATGCATGAAATTACACAAATTGCCACTTATTGTTTGCGTATCCCGGCTGGCGCCTCTTGGATGCATTTAAAGGCAAACTAGAGACAACACGCAAATTTTCTCTCATGTTTACCCTGCTGAACGGCCGATGGCCCAACTTCTCTCCCTGTCAAACAAACAATGATTGTGAGTGTGTGAGAGAGGCTACATATGTGCTGTACATTTGGTCTACGTATGTGTGTACAAAATGATGTTCACTAGGGGTCACAGACACAGTGGGACACTCAATGTGTCAGCAACAGCCGGGCTCAGCATTACTCCAACCGGACCACCAATAAAGTTGTGTAAATGAAGAAGGTAGGGAGTTGCAGTTCAGCCTAACTGATGGCGTGTTTTTTTCTGCACAGAATGGAATAAGACAGTTCAGCAGCAGGAAAAACACCCAGCCGACATCGACTCACCTTCTTCCTTAACAGCTTGGGCGGACTCAAGCTTTCACTGGTATTTTGCGTTAAATGCCAATATAAAAAATTTTACACATTTTGAAACATGACAAAACAAATAAAAATAAAAGAAACACACACCACCGACAGATCTCTGTGATTACCAATTGGAATGCATAGCAATTTGCATAAAGTGAAATTAAAATACACAAGTCTTCACAAATGAACAAGAAAGCTCAGCAAAAAAAAAAAGAAATGAGTAATAATATACCTGCAAAAAATGAAACAAAACAGTTCAGCAAGAAAAACATCCAGTTGACATCAGCTCACCTACGTATGACAAAGGAACCACATAAAAAACATTGACAGCGCTGGAAAGACAAAGTCGGCGTGTTCACGCACAGGTTGCAACAGTAAAGCCTAACGCTCAATAAAATCATCCAATTTGCTGCAGAAATCTATATAGAGACCAAAACTAACATCTTAACAAAATGCTAGCAGAAAGACTGTACATTTTGCTCTCTACAACAACTTTCAGGAAGTAAATTAACAGGACAGCTCAATGAGAAACTCCATAACAGCCACAAACAGAATGAGAAAGAAGGAAATGATGTCACAGATTTCAGAGGTAAAAATAAAATAACTTTCCCAAAATTGTTACATAGACTTTTTTTTAAAATAATAGTTTCAAGATAAAAAGAAAGACAATACAATGAAGACAATAAAGAAATGAAAATAGAAAAACAAAATGAACAAATAAAGAGATTTTTGGTGGAATGAGTTATGTTTTATTTTAGTCAATGGACTGGGAGAGTTATGTGAACTTTAGCCATCTTTAAACACCTCATTAGGACAGCAGTTATATATACAAAGGTGTTTTTTTCTTGCTTTAATAAATTAGGGTCTTTTTCTTTACTTTTCTGTTACTGAGTAAAATAAAAGAAGTTTGCAAAGAATAAAATAAGTGCCACCATGTTGTCTGGAAAAATGCATTGTGAACTGATGGGACGAGAGTGTGTTGGTTGGAAACTGACAGCATTTCAGAACCGGAATATCAAACATATAGTCAGACATAGCAGTGGTAATTTGGTCCAGGGATACTTTATAGCAGTGGTCCCCAACCACCGGGCCGCGGACCAATTGGTACCGGGCCGCGCAAGAAATAATGAACTACTTCCGGATATTTTATTTTGAAAATCCTACACCGGATTTTACCGGTTATGTCTTGCGTGTCAAAATTGAGACAACTTGCAGCAGAATGAGTAACAAAACAACATCGGAGTACTGTGCGATAGTATAGCATAGCTATCCTCAATTATAACCATTCTGCAAAGAAGAGGGAGCCAAAATTACTTAACAGTGACTTAAAAGTCACTGATATTTTTTAGCAAGCTCTCAATGGTAATAGTTGTTGCCAAGTGTGGTTCACCCCGATACTTCACACATACGTACAGGCTGGTTTAGACTGCTTTTATCACATATGCAACAAAAACAATATTTGGAAATGTTTTGCATGCACTCAGGTTATCTTTGTTTGGTGTTAGAATCTGTTTGATGACATGAAAAATTTCAGTACAACTAATAAAAGCAAACATGGGAAATATTTCTCAAAACAATCTCAATATGAATGAGTGTTTTCTTTCTGCTGGTGCCAGTAAACAGCTCCCAGCACAACTTGTTGTCACTTCCTTCACTAAAATAATACAACTGTGATTGCATCCTTTACTGTTTACTATGTGTATCCGACCCAATCTCTTTCACAATTGCCTTGTTGTTTCCATGTGTTTACTTTTACTCCTGATTGGTGGCTCTTTCCTGTTTGACACATATTTTGTTATTTGGATTAATAAGGAGAGGGAAACAGGAGTTACATGCTTGCTTCTCCACAATTTACATTCACAGAAACAATCTTTTACCATTTCCTATGACAATTTATTTAATGCAGACTTCATGTCATTCTAAAAGTGCACTGTCAAACTGACTGCACAAATTAAAAGAGCAAACAGAAGATTAATTTGTCTTATGTAAAGACAAGAAGATAGAAGATGTGTGTTTAACTTGCTGAGGCCTGCCAAAAAAGGAGCATCCGTGGCTTGGTAGGTTGCTAATTTTAGAAATAATTCTGAACTAATGTATAATAGGACTGACTCATTTACTTATAGTATTAAATACCTTCAACAAAAAGCCGTACCTGCATCAGGGTCCTGATTTAAACGAGCATAGCGGGAGTTGTTGAGCAGCGGTATGCATTGCTCCACAGAAACCCAAGTGTAGGATTCTGGGCAGAGGAGGTCAGCGGGCCGGTACTGTCCCTGAGAAAAGACAAAGATCCAATGTCAACATGCTGTTGTACCCACACATTTTCCTTCCCACATTTCTGAGAAAGATTTTTGACCATTTATGAGTATTAATATAAAACTTTAAAATGGAAACTGAAAGATGATGGATGATACAGGAGGACACATGGACAGATGGTGAGATAGAGAGGTGAATGAATGAACATTATCAAAACTTGTCTGTCTGTTCGTCCATGATGGACAGATAGAATGGAGAGGTGGATGGATGAACAAATAGGTGGATGGATTGACAGTTGGATGAACAGATGGATAAGCAAATGGAAGGGTAGATAGATGGATAGATGGAAGTGTGGATGGATGAACAATGAAGGTATGAATAGACAAATAGAAAAATGAATGGGTGACCAAATGGATGATTATAGCATAGTTTTGTCTAAAGAGATACACTTCACACCTTATATGGTAAATTCCAGTAATGTGTGCTCTGTTTTCATAACATCAGCTTAATAATAATCCATGACTGAAGGAACTGGTTTTGCAAAGACATCCTGTTTTTAAATAATTACATAAAAAGAATTAAACAAATCTTGACTGCTGAGCATCATTAGCTGAGAGACACTTGGTCAAAGTTAGATGAACCTTTGTTACAACACTGATAAGACCATTTCCATAAACTCTAGTGATGACCCTTGACAACTCAAGGCTTGACAAGTAGTAAACTGACCCCAGGGTCGAGGTGAAGACTGAGCTGTGGCTCAAACTCCCTTCTCTTAAGGGAGAAGCGGGTCGGTACTGTTCCTTGTTATATCTATCCTTCTCTCTGACTGGAGTGTTGTCTGCAAAGTTGAGCGGGAAACATAAACAAACAAGCTTAATCTTATGTGTGCTTGCTAAATGGGTACAAGTCTGTATTTGAAATAACATTTTAGATGGAAAGTAAATCAAGCAGAACAAAAACAGCTGCAAAGCGTAGGGAGGGGGGCCAGTAAAGGGGTTGAACGAACAGAAATGAGGCGCAGAAGGAGGGGTATTAGACTCCATTATCAGAGACCTGCGTTCTATCACACGGCTCCAAATAAATACAAACTGCAGAGAGAGTTCTGTAAACAAGCTGGCGCCTGCAACAGGCCTGCTGTGCTGCCTCAACATACACAATATTTGGAGTTTATATGACAGCAAACTGTAGGACAAAGACTCGAGCGTTCCAGGAGTTTCATACACAGCTGAGGTCAGAAAGTGCTGAATAAGTAAACACAAAGTACAGTCGTCGAAATGAACTGTAAATAATAGAGACAAAGGAAATACCACCAATGGAAATAATATAAACAAACTCTTCTGATTATGACCGATCTGTCAGAGGGGAGAGAATAAGCTGTCTGTTTTCCCTTGCAACAAATTAAGCCTCTTACAGGACGGAAACGTTAACAGAAAAGTAAACATTTCAGAATAGAGTTTTCCAACAAACTGGCAAATGAGGTAATATTCCAGGCTGTAGACACTATGCTACTGATCTAACCAATCTCCTGTATAAAAATTGGATCTCTTGTTTTTCCAAAAGGTGCTTGAAATAAGGAGTGCACCGAGTGATCTGCATCAGCTTCGATTTCCTTAAAATTGGCCGAAAAATGCAAAACCAATCACATCTCCCCATCTTATCTACCTCCGCAAAGGTCAGCTACTGTCCTCTTGATAAAAAAAAATTAATAAAAATTGGTACTGGCAGGATAGCCGATCAGCGCAACCCCACTTGAATCCTCTGCTGTGAATTGGCACTAAATAAACAAACTAAATAAAATCAAACAATAATATACTTTTAATCACCATTTAAAATTATGCTTACAGAAGAAAAGAGATAAAAGTATGACCGTAGCAGCTCCTATGGATTTCTCTCTGAATCACACAACTACCTCTGAGGAAACAACATTACAGTGCAGCAGGTAGCAGATGAAAGATGTCAGAAAAAGAAGAAATTATCACTCAAGTAAAATGAGAAATAAGTGCCTTTGCTAACAGACAAATGGCATCTACAACTGACACACACACTCATCTAGTCCCAACAAGCTCCAGGCTCTTATACAACTGTCAGCATGATTACCCTGACACTCTCACACTCTGCCTCCTTTCTATAGATTCCTTCAACACAATGAGACATACCTCTATACGGAGAACCCGCACCTGGCTGCATGTAGAAACACAATGAGACACACAGTTTCTGCTACAAGTGACTACAACTCTGCAAAAGCAACATGGAAACAGGAAAAGGTTACAAGAGAAACTGCAAAGATGTGATAGGAACAGAGGAACAGAAATGGGAAAAAAGTACAAAATCAGGCTAGCTCTTAACATCCCACAGATATGTTGTTTACTCTAATCTACTTGTGTCAATGTGTTTCTATAACAGATAAAAAAGCCTTTCTGATTTTTACAGGCCTATACTTTCTGTTTATTGCATGAGGTTTTGAGAAAAAAGCTGGACCAAACCAAAATGATACACAGAGTCTGGTTATGGCACAATTCCTCAATCCTCAGTTGAAAGGAGACAAGATGCACAGAGTGAAATGACCCATCTTTTAGTGGTCTGGAAAGTTGACTGCAAACATTGGAAAAAAAAAAACAAAAAACAAACACAACGTACTACTATCTGTATTTGTGAGGTGCTTCGCTGTATTGCACTCTTAAATCTTGCTTTCCAAATTTGGCAGGAAGACCTTGTAATTCACACATGCCCCACTGCTTCCATGGATGATACATGATGACAGAGCTCTGCATACACAAGTCTTTTTTAAGCCAGTCTAATGGCAAAGACATCACACTCGAGTGAAAATGCTCCAGAGATTTGCTTATTGTTGTGGTAACTATTATGAAAAATAATATATTTAATCTATTGTTACAAACACTAAAAGTCTGCAAAAAAGATTGTGAGTATGTATGTATGTTTCTATGTCAAAGGGAAAAAAGCATCAAATTTAACTCTTTAGTTCTGCAACTTTTGCTATTCATTGAAACTTTGGTAGCCACATTGGATAATGAAGTCAGATGGCTTAAGTACCTAAATATTTAAAATCTAAAATACCTTCAGCAAGTTCTACATTTGATTTTCTGGAAATTAAACCTTTAGGGTGTAAATCTAACACACCTTAACAGCTGAAAGTGAAGAGACTTATCACTGCAAATGATATAACTGAGTGTCTGTGAAATCAAACAAAAGTTTAAGTCCCTAGAAATTATAGAAGAACTTGCTTTCTGTAAAGCAGACAACCTGGAATGTAACTTTATTCATAAGAGTTACCTTCAGGATTGTTTCAGTCATGAATAAAGTTTTATGGGTTCCTCTGTCTTTCCTGATGAAATCTCCCCGAACAGCTCAATCTGTCATTGACCCTCCATTCTTTGTTAAATTTGTTAAATGAAAATTAAGAAAAACAAACATTTGTAAAAAGAGAATGGCACATTGTCTTCTATGGGATGTTGATATATGCGCAAATATGATGCAAAAATTTTTTTATTACAGTTTCCAACAAAAACTAAGAAATATTCCTCCGCTGTTAATCTGAAAGTTCAATGAAATTATTCCATTAAAATACTGGAAAATGTCTCAAAACTGCATTTGTTTTGATGTCTATATTTGAAAATCAGTTGGTTTTTAATCATTTCAGCATAAGACCCACTAGAAGAGTTGCAGGTTGCACACTCCTATTTTAGTGTTTTATTGCAAATTGGCTCTTTATGGAAGAGTAGAAGAAGTCCTGTTTGCAGTTCCACACAGAAAACATAGCAGTCACAGCAAACATGGAATAAGGTGAGATCAAAATTGAACTTTACAGTCTACAAGCATCATTTACCTGTAAACACTATCCACAATGTAAAACATGGTGTTGGCAGAATCCTACTGTGGGGATTCTGGAAGAACAGCTGTTAGAGGCTGCAGAATACTTCAGGCTGGGGTCTAACATCGCTTAGCAATTAAAGAGAACAATTAAGTTGCTGACACGCAAACGTATTCATGTGTTAGAACGGTCTAGTCAAAGTCCAGATCTAAATTCAATTGAGAACATGCAGTACTTTAAAATTAAAGGCCTCTGATTGCTCTCAAACCAGTCTGTTGGAGTTTGAACCATTTTGCAAAGAGGCAATAGCAGACACTGTAATCTTTAGATTTGCAAGGCACTGCATGTGATGTTTTGCTGTGTGGTTATCAGTGAGTAAGCAAAGGGCTTACAGGAAAGTAGTCTCCTTCAGGGTGAATTTTCCAGTGAACTAAACTTTTTACAAGAGAGTAAAATTACTCAACTTCATTTGAAAAAGAAGCTGCCCTGGTGTAAACAATTACACAACCTCAATCATCTGAACTAAATAAACATGTGGAGGGCTTGATAAACAGTTACACAATGCTGTGCAGATGTATGATCACTCCCCACTCACTCTTTTCAGACCACACATAAAGATAGCAGAGGCCCTGCTGTCAGAGAGAAATTTATTATCAAATCAAAACCGCCACTGTCCCTTTTGCTCCTCCCTTCTGTTGTGTTTTCCATCAACCCAGTTCTGTCATGTTTTCGCCCGCACCTTGGTAAAATGGGGAGCTGTGCCCCAGGTTCATAGCTCTAAATCATGAAAAAAGCAATTAATCAGACCCATAAATAGAGTGCAGTAATGCAGTCAAGGAAATCTCGTGAAAATACACGTCTTTTTGCCTTCTAGTTTAATTCCACCTCAAAACTTAAGAAGCAGAAAAATTTGTTTGGTCTATGCATCAATCAGGAATCTCTTTCAGACCTTCAGCTTGTCATGAATAAGTTTTTATTAGGTATCCCACCCCCAAAAAAACAGCCCTCATCTCCCATAAATCCTCAGTTTATTCAGTTCAAAGTATATTATCTAGTATGTGTTGGTCGCTTCCTCCCTTCACCAATTAGTCCTTTTGAAGTTTTAGTCTGAATACAAAAAGAAGATGTCTGCTATTGAAAATTTTGAACAGTCTTAATCCTTTCATACCTGCCAGACGCCAAGCAGTGATTTCAAGTAATTTCCCATGAAATTATTAGGAAATGGAGTTTTCTGATCTTCAACTCTAGATTGGCTCACAGAAGATGGAAACAGCTAAACTTTCGAGTCTACAAAAATGAGGAGTAATCACTGATGCACACTTGTATTTCATTTTCCTTATATTGAAGATGTATTCATCTTAAAAATGAATAGCTTTTTGGTGTTAGCCAGAGAATTAATTTTAATTTAAACTTTTCTAAAAATGTTTTTAAAAAATTCATTATTTATACACTTACTTTAGATAAATGTGTTGTTTTATTGTTATAAATATCAAATGGCACTCTAGTTAAACACTCAGGATCACATCAGCATTGTTTAACATTTTTACACAAAGATCTACCTCCCTGTTATAGCTGTGATATTATAGTTTATATGAGTTGTGCACTGAACACAGAGTTCGAAAGCAGAATATAAAACTTTTCTATCAGCTCAGATCAACTGCTTTAAGAAAAAACATCTGTTGGTAAAACTGAAAGAACTAATTCAGCAAATAGAGTACCAAGAGTGTATTGCAAAATAGAAAAAGTTCAACTTTGCTCTGTTTGTTTTTAGCACCAACAGTGCACCCTCACCCCCTCCACCAAATTAAGCTGTTTCTTGTATAATACAGCAAATGAAGCATGAGGACAATAAGGAAAGGGATAAGTCATTGGTCAAGTTCTCAGAGAAAGTAATTATCATTTGACCCAAGCTGAAGTTGAGGTCAGCATGCCACATTTGTGATCTTACTGCAGCATGTTGTTCAGCTGGCCGTCTCCCAGGACAGACCTGAACTCAGAGAGAACACAAAGAGGCCTAGTGTGGCCTAAAGCCAGACAGATCTAACCTACTCTGGCCCAGGCCAGCACACTGACCCAGGGTCAAACTGCGCCAATCTCTGTCAAAAACCAATAAACACGGGCCCTGATCCCTACAACCACACTCTCTCCTGAACCTACAGCTCTCATAATGCACTCCCTTTATCAGCCTGAACATGTTGACACACCTACATTCTGCTAGAATAGAGTAGGTGGGTGGGGGACTAGCTGCATGGCCTCTGGCTGCTGATGGACACACGTAAACGGTGCAGCTCACAGACGCAGCAAGACAAACAGAACAGAGGCCTGAGCAGATGAACGATCAGCAAAGACAGACAAGTCCAAACAAACAGGATTTCACTTCAGACAGACGCAGTAAGCCCTTCAGTAAAGATATGAAAAACCACACTGCAATGCATTTTACTGGGATTTCTTGTATTAAACCAACACAAAAGGAGTGCATGGTTGTGTAGTGAAAGGAAAATGTTTCTCAGTCAAAATGTTCAACAAATAAATACACAAACCTTTATTTAACAAGGTAAGCTGATGAAAACGAATTTTCATTTTCAACAACGACCTGTTCAGAAAACATTAAAACATCATACAACAGAACATTATACAGTAAAAAACAAAAGAATGCCATTAAACTGAGGGGAAATTAAGTAGTGGGTATATGGTTCCTGCCTCCCTGAACCAATCTTTTCTTGTTACAGTCTTTCTAGATTTTGACTTGGCCATTTTTACACGTTTTTGGGCATTGTCCTTCTGGAAGGTGAATCACACTCTCAAGACTAAACCCCATCAGCTTCTCTGTTCATACTGAAAAACACATCACCACCCTCATGAAAAGAATGATTTTGGTTGAATCTGTTCCACACCTTCGTCTGCATTTACTGTCCTCTGCGTGGCGTGAGGCAAACTTTAAACTGAACTCTGTGAGGTGTTTAAAGCTTTTAGTTATATTTTCCACTAATCCTGCATCTCCTCCTCTGATTTCTGAACGCAGTTTGTTGAAGTGGTTTTTCTTTAGGAGCATCACAGTAAAGGGGGTGAAAACAACTGCACAACATACATTTTTGATTGGTAAAGAAATCTGAAAACCATGCACCATCTTCTTCACAATTGCACACCAATTTGTGTTGCTCCATCCTACATCTCCTCTCCAATGAGTCATTCAAATGAATGACTCATTATAAGAGCTAAAGCATGAAAACGAGGGAATTCAACTATTTGATGGATGTGTGGGAGAAGATATGCGTCCAAAAGTTGCAGGACAGTAGCTGCTGAAAACTGAACTTGGGCACCCCTGGTCTATTTAATAAACTCCACAGAAACTAAACTAAAGTTTGTTGCTGTAATGTAACACAATCTAAAAGATTCAAGGGGAGCTTTCAAAGGTCCTGCACTAATATGAATTTGTGTGAGAGAGAGGATTCTCAAAATGTCTGGCAGGATTTATGCAAACTGCTGCTGTTTAAACACTTGGGGCCCACTGAGGCCTTTTCACCCTACTCAACACATCACCACAGCACGACCTTCAAATAAAGCACACAGACTGGTAAGTTTTCCCTCCCTTTGGGCCTCTAGACAACCACCACAACTCCTTCCACCCAGCCCACTCTGCCCAGCACTCCAGCGCCTGGCTAAGCGTCATGGCTCCATGGCTGACAGGTTAATGAGGAGAAAATATTTTTACAGGATCGCATTTCGAGTGGGCCCTGAGAACCAATGGCAGTGCTTTTTATGGATATCAGCTCCAAGACCGGGTACCTTTTATCTCTTTATCTCCTCTGGTTTTTATGGTGAAGGGGAGCTGTTACACCTTTCTGACACAGACCACAACTGTCTGACTTGCTGCCAGAACTGCAGCTCTAATCTCAGTCTTAAAACTCCACCACAGACATCTTATTATAAAGCCAAACCTAAAACCACAGTCCACAGAAAGTCTAACATGTCTAACAGCGTTTATGAGAGCAGCTCATTGTCTCTTGTGGAGCTTATCGATGATCTAGATGGATTCCCCTGCCAAAGAGGCATTTCAAACAAAGTGGCGCAGCTGCAGCGGGTTTGAAAATAAATAGAGGTGAAGCTAATGGCAATGCAAACACCTCGAACTGGCAGCTAGAGGGCTCTGGATCTGCTCAGCATGACACACACTCCAAACTCTCCTTTTTGCCCTTATGACCCTCAAACCTCCCCCTTACCCTTACCCTCCCGCCACCCGACGTTCCTCATCTTCGTCCCGCCACCACCAGTCAGAATGGATCGTTTGACTCGACCCGCTGAACTCTGCCGCCTCAGAACCTAACCCTGTCAGCGCCCCTCATAGGAGGTGCCAAGCGCCGGCCGCCATCCGGCTACGCTGCAACCTGCTAATGATTTGTTAAAAACACAATCGTGGCGAGACTGAAGAAGTGTGGTGGAGATGATGGGGCATAAAAGAGCAGAGATATTTTTTAAAAAGCTTAAACAAATATTTCTGCTGAGTTGTGCACTGATGGTGGTCTCCTGTCGAGCTAAATCAAACAACAACACTTCAGTTCGAAAAGGTTCGATTTGAAACAGGGGGAGGAGAGAAAGCTGGAAATTTTAGGGTTGAAAAAGGTCTAGGTTGGGGTTTGATGTTATTGTGAGGGGGCACGGGACTTTACCTGCACTGCTGAAGGGGAAAACACAACAAATTATCTTTTAAAAGTCAAGATAATTGCAGCTTCAACCAAGCACAAGAAAAAGAAACCTATATTAGGGTAATTCCATGTTGAACTGAACTGACCATGGTACCTTTATAACGTACCACCTCTATCTGAGATAATGTTTAAAGAAACGAGATCACTAACAACCCTAAAATTAAAAACTGGTCCTGCCTGTCAGGCTTATAACAACATTAGAATAAATGAAGAATGATGTTTTACTTCCTGTTTTTATCTATGAATGGAATTAGCTGGAAGTTTCTTCAGACACTATTAATCTGTCATCCCAACCGGCATATAGGCGGCTGGTTTTGGACAGTTGCTGAAAGAAGAACAGAAACATAAAAAGCCAGGAAAAAAAAAAGAAAAAAGGGTTTAGGGGTAGGGGGCGTGGTTGTCCTGTGTCTGGACCAGCAGCATCTGTGAAATCCATCAGTTCCACACGAATGCCCCTGCTCAATGTAAACCTTATCAATGCAAGTCATCAAGATATGAATGACTTCATACACCTATAAAGCCTCTTGCATTTTTTCACTTTGAACCCACAAACTTCAATGTCTTTTATTGAAATTTCATGCAATACCAACTCAAAGTAGAGCACAATTAAGCTCTACGTGGTTTCAAAAATATAAAAAGGGTAATGTACATTTGCATCCACCCCCCCATTTACTCTGATACTCCTTAAAAAACAAATCCAAACAACTGCAGTGTTCCACAAATCTGACCTTATGGAAAAGTCGCAAAAACAAACAAAAGAAACAGAATTTTTTTCAGTTCTGTGAAAAAAAACTGAAAAATGGTGGTGGCAGCATCATGATATATGGACACTTTTCTTGAGCAGGGGAAGAGAAACTGATCAGATGAATGCAGCTAAAAACAGGAAAGTAGACCTGATGGAGGTTGAAAGAGACTTGAGACATACAGCCAGAGCTACAATGAAGAGGTTTATAACTAATGTGTCAGAATTGCCCAGTCATAGTCAAAAACTCAGTCTAATTGAGAATCCGTGGAAAGACTTGAAAACAAAGATTACACAGAGATGGTCTGCTTCCAATCTGACTCAACTTGTGCTATTTCGCAAAGAAGAATGGGCAAATATTTCAGTCTGTAAACGTTCAAAGCTGGTAGAGAGATCCTCCAAAAGATGTGCAGCTGTAACTCCAGATGTTTAAGCAGGATGGGAAATACAAATGCAGGTCAACCTTTTAAGATTTATATTTGTTTTAAAATAAAATAATTAAAACTATAAATTAAAACCATTAAAGCTAGTTTCACTTCTACTTTACAAATAAGCACTACTTTCTGATTTGCTACAACAAATCCCAATAACATGCGTAGATTTGTTTTATGTTTTAATGTGACATTGAGTGAGTAAAAATAGATTTTCAGGATCCTGCATAAACAGACAATAAAAATAAAATCGAGAGATATGCTTACCCTCATGAAAAATACTAATCTAAGAGGAAAAAGCAGTTGTTTACAGAGATGAGGGTGTCTACATGCATCAGATTAACTATGTCGCTCCCAGTCTACCCAGATGTTCAACAAGTGACGCAGTAAATGTGAGGTCACACACGTACGCATAGCATGCTGTCTGTTTATGGCTCCTTGAGTGAAAATAGCATGCATGTAGAATCATGACAGATGTGCCTCAGAGCCTTTTAGCGTGCTGCAACCCGCCAAGATTAACGAGAGCACAAAGAAAGCCTGTCTGAAAGCTCATTCATTAAATTAACAAACTTCTTATTGAGAACTATCTGGAAAAGCTACAAAGAATGAGCAAAGATTGAAAAGGAAAATGTTTTGACTCAATGAAAACTAAATGCAAACATCTGGGCATGAGTTTATATGTGCATAGCCTAAAAAAAAAAGTTTCTAGCACGTCTTTTCTAATTTATGTTATAAGCACAAGGTAGTAGGTGCAGCAGGTGACAGAAAAGCCTGCAGGCATTCACTGATTGAGACAAACATTAGCACTGCAGAGGGCCTGTAACCACATCCAAATTCTTTCAGTTGTAACCTAATGCACTCTTCCACACAGCCACTGACACCTGGATGGATTAATTTTGGGTCCTCTTTATTCACAAGCTTTGGCCATGTGGAAAAGTGTTGGCTGGCTCTGGAAAACCGACCAGCTTCTCTGACAGCGTTTGTTATTTGTGGGTAAGGAGGAGTTGGACTGAAAGGAAACGGAGGTGCAGCTGCTGCAGAAAGAAGTTCTTTAAAAGTCTGTAAAGCACCGCCGGAAAACGAATACTCCTTTTCACCCTGCCTCCTTTTCTCATTTGGCCCACATTTTGTCACTTTTTATTCTCCCCCTTCATCAACTCTCTTCCTCCTTTTTTCACTCATTTTAACCAACTCCTCCTTTCTTTGCGTCCTCTGTGGAAAATTTTATGGTTTCCTGAGCTCAGAGCAAGACATTCTTCCACTGAACAATAATAGCAAGACCCACTTGATGTTACTGTTACTCCAGCACCAAGAGGTTAGAACAGCGTTAGAGTGAGGTGCAGGCATGCCTCCCTTGAACAGGCCTCAAAACATTAAGTTCGAGAGCAGATTGTCAACGGAAGTATTTGAATGCTTCATTTGCTCACTTTAAAGTCTGCTTATTCAGATTTAAATGCAATACCTCAGCAGCCAGTGCCAGTCAGAAGATTACACTCATCCTGGATAGAAAAGCGAGTTTCAAGCAGGACCACTGGTAGCTATTTGGCCACCTGAAGCACAAATGCTTTTTTAATCCTGACAAGTTTTGCTTTCTTGAGGGAGATTAATTAGGTCTAGCTAATTGAAACCAGAACATCCTCAGTCTGTAGAATGTTTTCACATTAAGTCAAACACATATTTTAGATGAACTAATACTCCTGCCTGAAGTAAATCATTTTTGAGGCAGGACAGATGTAACCGACTAAACAAGAGATCATTTCTCATGTCTTTGTTGCTTTGTATTTATCATTTTTCATTTGTACAGAACAGTTTAGTGTTGCTTCAGTAGTGAATTACTGCATGTAAACTAATGCTTTGCCGTGTTTTAGCTGTCTACAATAGTAAAATAACGTAGATTCATCCTGCTTCTCAGTCCCAACTGCTGCCTAAAATGAGTCGTACACAGCTGCCCTGAACGCAGTCTCAGCGTGCAGAGGACAACAGTGATAGGATGGATGGAGAGGGGAAGAGAGAGTGCAGTCATTTATAATTATCTACTAAAATGCTTCCTATGTTTTTATTTAAATAACATATGAAGCATTTCATTATTTTAATATTTTTATGTTTAATTATAATAATTTTTTTATGAGCCTGTTCTTTTGTGTGTGCCCCCTTCACTTGGTAGGCTACACACTTATGCATGTGGGCAGAGCGACAGCACTGGTTTCAAGTCACCATAAGCTGTCAGGATGTTGACCCAATGCTGAAATGGAACATCTATAAGCTCATCAGAAATTAGCATCTGCCATGACAAGAAAATTCTTTCTGGGGAGAAATCTTCTGATCAGACTAGCCATGTTTATCGGGACTGATGGAGGAGGGTGCTTTCATGGCTTATGAAACAGGAAACAAAAAATAATGGCTTCAAAGTAAAAGTTATTTTTTTTAAATAAATTGGATTTGCATAATGAAATGATAGTTTAAGAATGTTTGAATGGATAATGGTCCCCATAACACATCAAACTTGTTTTAATAAACAAACCACACCAAGATTTAGCTTTTGGAAAAATCTGATCAAATTAACTACTTTATACTAAAAAATTGTAGGATACCCTTAAAAGCTGAGTCAATCAACAGATTTAAATAAGTTGTAACAAATCTGTCAGTAACAGTAGCTCAACATTCAGTCACATTATGCAAGAAGCTTATTGATGGCTGCAAAATGTTGGTTGAAGAGCAACTTGCTAAGAGAGGCTTAAACCGAAATTAGTGAGGATGTATGCATAGATATAAGTATGTGTGTATGATTTATGACACTTTGAATAAGAAATTCACCATGAATATAAACTACTGCAGCCAATTCTTGATTTTCAATTTCACTGAAGATGTGCGATGTAGTGAATAATTGCATGTAAACTAGTGTTTTGCCATGTTTTTATCCGTTTTCTTTTTTCTACACTCCAGGAAAAAGAAAATGTTACATGCATCATTAGAAACCTAAATGAATATCATATTAACAGAAATAATGATAGAGAACAAATACTGTTGAAATATTTCTTAATTGTAATTATTTAATTATTAAATTTCTATCATTCAATGATTATTTAATTATTTACAATTAAATAATTTATAAAACATTAAAACACAATCATTATAATTGTTTTAATACAAAGACTAAATTGCTGTGCAAATGAAAGCGCTGTGTGAGTTAAGATTTGATATATATGAATAAATTACAAAGCCGACCTCAACAATTTTAAACACCTTAAAAATCAGCAATATCCAGAAATTCCCCACATATAAAAGGCTTTCTTGTTCATAAATATCCAATAAAGAAAGGTTTGTATACTTAACACTTACACTTTCTGATTCAACTTGCATTTGGTCATGATCTGTACATATAGAAATGTCAATCATAACATGGAGGGCTGAGATAAGTCCAGAGAATTCAGAGCAATGAAGTCTCTGTCTGTGTAAAGCCATAAGACTCACTGTTAGCTTTTACATGTGAAGCGTCAAGAGAAAGAAAAATGACCAAAGGGCCAAGACCTCTACACTCATTTAGACTCCAACAGTTTCACCTTCTGCTCCTCACAGACAGCTCAACATCAGAAAGCGAGGGAGGGCAAATGGCCCAGGGACAGAAGCCAGGGGCAGAATGTCACGTCAAACCGCCAGCCAAACCAGTGAGACTCTGTGGGACGTTCAGTCCCAGCTTTAGGAACAAAGAAGAGTGTCTGACACCAGCCAGGCATCCTCCCAGCTTCTGGCTGTACTTCAAGTCTTCTGAGGGCCCTTTAAGGCTTCCCTACAGGACCATGTCCTGCCGTTGGCAGTGCTTACAAGATCATCTCGCCTGGGGCCGTCTCCCTGGTCACACAACCCAGCCGAAAGGATTCTCCTCCAAATTAACAGCTCAAGAATAATAACAGAAATTGAGATTTTCAACTTTAAATGAGCAGTACAATCATGCCGACAGAAAGTATGCAGACATATAACCGATATAGTAGCATAAGAGACTGGGCAATAAAGCTTTTAGTATCCAAGACTTTATGCACACCAGACTCAAAGTATACAAGTTGCTGGACTATTTTTGATGATTACAGTCCAATATATACTTTGCAAGAAATGTGTTCTCTCTCCCAGGGGTGCAAGAGTAACATAAGATCATTCTGGTTTGGGAGCTTTTGCAGCTTCTTTTGGACACAAATTATGTGTCTAAAGGAAACTGAAGGACTTTCCTCTTGTGTGGTATCTGATAATTATGCTGCAGTAGATGGGATCTATAAGGAGTCCTTGAGAAGTATGAAACGTCCTGACCAGAACGAGTCTCTGTTCTAGTGGTTAAGGTACAATGAAGAATGGGTAAAACTGTTTCTAGATATTGAAAGGTGCCAAAAAAAAGAAGAAAAAAAAAATTTAAAACCATGCAGATATTTAAAAATATTGTTAAATTCTTTAAAATTTTTGGCCACAGTTATTATTACCCACAGGGTAAGGCCTAAAGAACCTGCAAGTCCACAGACTGCAGACCCTTCTAATAGTTAGAGAATAAGAATAGAAGAAGGATTCAAGTCTGGAAAGTCATCAACATGTTTCTAAATAAACTTTTCTCTTCTTTTGTCCATACTTATTAAAACATGGTAAATGAAAGATGAAATATGAACTTCGTCCTTCAGAAGAAACTTGTAGTATTTAAAATCTGCTCAAATTTTAGAATTTTAGGATATCTTGGCACCCTGTAGAAACTCCATAAACACAAAATTAAGTAGATGGTCAACCCAAGGTTTTAGCATTTCAAAAAACCAGAAATTATTGTACACTCGTCTAGCAAAGAGTCGCTATTATAACCTTTTGTTCAAACTGTTGTTTTTTTTCTGCACTACTGATGTTTTCCTTATATAAAGCACTTTAATACAAACATTTTTTACAACTATCTTCTACCAGAAATATCTGAAGTACAAAAACAGCCACGACTGAAACAAGAGGGACCCACAAGTAGTGGAATGGTGTTGGAATAGGTTGAGTGGTGCCCGCTAGGGTTCAAGTGCTTATAACTTGGCCACTAAAGAGACTGGAAGCAAGCGTGAGATCCCAAAACCAGTAAACCTCCAACACAACACCAAAGAAGTCTTAAAAGAGTCAAACAATGTCCCAGTATGTCGGTGCATTAATGAACTGAATATATGCAAATCAGACAGAGGAGCAAAACACTGTGCATGTTGCTGGGAGCATGTTTGAGCGTGGGTGCTTTTCTGTGGGACAGAGAGAGTCTAAAGGTGGGAAATGGGCAACCTTCTCACCCTTGTTCTGTGTTCCCTCCCCAAGGGTAAAATAGGAAGAAGTGGGGAGGTTGTGAGCTAGACGCTGCAATGACAAACATACAAGAAAAGATATGGGGGAGGGGTAGTAAGTGCCAGTGTGAGAGGGTGAGGTGCTGTGGTAACAGCGCAAGTTCTCAGACAAACATTGTGATCAAGATTCAACACACAGACGCAAACATAACACACTCATGTGCATTCCTTGCACACACTGTCAAACTGAGAAATTGAGCAAAGCATGAAGCAAACCCAAAGCAAGATGAAAGATAAAAAGATATGACGGTTTGCCATAATCTTCAACAGCACATCAGTCTCCCATGGACAGGAACAATCTCTGGGAACATCTAACGTAGAGACCGAGGATGGTGTGAATGAATAAAAGCGAAAGGAATGAATAGTGATGAACTGAATAATGTACAACAATGCTACCCTGAATAAAAATATGGATTGCAGGTTTTAAATGACGATGTCAAAAATTTTGAGTCAAGTTTTGGGATTTTCCCAGAAAATTTGGCTGAAAAAGTCTCACACTGTTCCAGTTCTTTGGGAACTAAAACCAAATTTAACATAGCTACAATAGTTTGCTTCAGAGGAGAAAAATGGTTCAGTAGTATGTTAATTGGTACAAAAAAGCAATTTACCCAAAACAGTTGTGTGGTGTGGATTAGCTCTTCGTAGAGCCCGTCTGCACCTCAAATGTATTCACCCTGCTGGATATTTCATCCTTTTGTTGCTTTTACAAATCAGTAATGATTAACAAAATCTGGCTTTTTTACAAAAATAAATACAAAAAAAATCATTTAATGTCCAAGTAGACACTGACTCCTACAAAAATGATGACAAATAAAAATATGCAACCTAAAATAAGATTGAATAAGTGATTTCTAATTTATCCAGTCAACATTTTTGTTGATCGTGATTTATTTGTAACAACAATAAAAAGAGACATCCAAGGGAGTAATTACTTTTTACAAGAACTGTAACAGAAAAAGCAACCCATTTTAATCTCTTAGTTTCTTTTTTGTTTTTATAAATGGGTTTATACTCCCTGAACATGGACATCAGTTGTTGTTGTTTTAGTGAAAGAAATAGCTCTTGTAATTTCTTAATTAAGAAATGTATTTGGCAAGAAAAGATTCTCACAGTCACTGAAACCAGAAGGGGTGAACAAAAGAGGACTATGATGTTAGGATGTACTTTTCATAAGGGGGTTAAAACAAAATGAAACAAATTGTTCAAAAGTTAGGGATTCATATTCAGAGGTGAGGAGCCTTGAGTTTCTGAAAACACTGTGTACATGTTAGTGTAAGATACCTTGTAGCGCATCTTGGGGCAGGAGTGGACGTAGAAGCCCAGGTAGTAGTAGCACAGCTTGGTGGACTGTTTCTGCAGTTTCCTTGTGAAAGCAATCTCCCTGTAAGGGGGAGACATAAAAACAGAGTTTGTAAAAACAGTTTTGCAGGAAAAAGCTGCACAGAGATTAATCTTAATTTATTAAACAAAATGTTTTATTTTTTGCATATTGTATTTTCTGAACGATATTAAAATGACCCACATATATGTTTGTGCCTGAAAATGTTAACAGATGATATTAAGATAACAGAAAAAAATAAATGGAGGTATACACCAAGGCTCAGGTCTTGTTCCATGTATTTTTAGTTGATATATAAATGATGTTACCTGCACATGTTCATGTATTCCCTGATCTCTGTCTCACTTAAAATAATGTTGAACCTCTTGTTCAAAAGAAGCATATGCAACTATCAAGCTCCAAGAGATGAAATATAATTGAGAGATTTGGATCTTGGTTAGGAAGCCTATTGAATCATATCACTGTCAACAAATTTTGACATTTTCTTACAATTTTCAAGCTTCGAACTATTTTAAATAATTTTTATGACAAGTTCCTCAGGTGCTCCATGAACCTTTGGTCTGACTTACTGGTTCAGTAACACATGGAGTATCAAGTGAGAATTGTAAGATGGCTTTATGTACAAACCCTCTGAGACAAACAGACTTCCTTACATGATGAGTCAACAGGTGGACCTGTAAAATTAAAACTTCTATAACTTTTACTGCCTCCATTTTGATTAAATCTGAAACAGTTTCTTAAACTGGACCAAATGTTAAGTCATGAAAAGTCACAAGCATCTTCTATTGAATTTCATGGCAATTTAATACCAACTTACTTTGCATTAATCCTGATGAATGTTTTGTTTTTACTGTTTATATTTGCATTTTAAACCTTGAACAAAATTTGCTGCGTTTTATGTAACCAAAAGCCCAACTAGGGACATGAACTGCAAATTAGCTCATGCTATAAATATTCAAGTGTGATATAACCCAACTTAACATTTGCCTCTGTAGAAATAAGCGAGTAAAAAAAAAAACTGTATGAATAACTGCATGATTGTTTTTATGTACATTTGAAAAGCAAGAAAAATACATTTAATTGTAGTACACCTTAATGTACCCCAATTGTTAAGAAAGAAAAATTACATTTTCTTAAAAATTAATCTATGAAGCATTTATATTCGAATAAATTAGAAAACTGAAGTGGTTCTAGCAGCTTTGACCACTATCAAAGCTCAGGAAGTAAACACCCATTGCTTTTCTTGGACTCATCTCATCATGGAAAAACAACCGCCTTTCCTCTACCAGCATTAACCCCTCAGGTGGAGAAAAGGAACTGAAGAGAGTGTGTAGAATAAAGATTAAGAACCTGCAGGATTTATGCACCACTTTCAAATACAGTAAATGTCTTGCCTGCTTTATTTTTCCACAATAGCTTCCTCCTTAATTGCATCCTTTTACTCAAAGTCTTTTCCCTCTTTCCTTTAGCCATTTCCTCTCCTCTTCCATACCTAAATTCAAGCTTCTCTTTTTGCTCCCTTTTTTGTTTCTCTCTTCCTTCCAGTGCTCTGTGCTTCACCCACTAAAATAAAGGGGGAGTGCTCCCTTTTCTTACGATGCTTAAGAGACAGAGAACGAGGCCTTAAAATAAAATAGATGCACTGAAAAATAACACTTGGGACAAAGGAAGCCAGAGAGAAAGGAGGGGGAGACACAGGGAGCAAGAGAGCAGGAGGAGAATATAAAAGAGGAGGGTCAAGAAAGAGAAAGGGATGGAGAAGAGAGGCAGAGAGAGCGAGGTGCTAGAAGGTCACCCGCTTTCTGCCAGGTTCCTGGGTTCCCATCCCCTTACTACAAAAGGGCCCGGCAGGCCTGAATTAGAGGAGGGGGGTCAAGAGAGGGGAGGCGCCCA
This sequence comes from Xiphophorus hellerii, assembly GCF_003331165.1. Taxonomy (NCBI): domain Eukaryota; kingdom Metazoa; phylum Chordata; class Actinopteri; order Cyprinodontiformes; family Poeciliidae; genus Xiphophorus; species Xiphophorus hellerii. The sequence goes on from NC_045693.1 coordinate 8,084,335, forward strand.
TTCACAAAAAGCCATGTTTCCCCCTTTACTTGAGGCCTTCACACCCCCACCTCCAGCCCCATGGCAGCAGCTTGAGTCTGCCATTATCCCCTCTTCAGCCATCTGACACTCCAGCACAAGCCAATTATCAAGGCCTCTGCTCCTGCACAGCTTCCCTCATACTGATGTGCATATGCACACAAAGGGCCTAAAACAGTGCATACCACTAGGAGCTGGCTCCAGATCTGCAGTGCATGCAAAAGCATTTCCTTCTGAAAACTCTAAAATATGATTTTTCTGCTTGCTGAATCTGGATCATAAAGCGAGAAAAGAGGAATTGGAAAGCACACAGAGGCTATTATAAACATATCAGTAATTACACTGGAGTCAGTATATCACAAAGTTGTTTTGCCCAAATGGAAGCTGTTCTAAATTTAGTTTTAAAAAGTGAATTTTGCTTTAAAATGACATGTCTTTTAAAACACAGCATTGTTTCATGCCACAAGAACTTCAATAAAGGACTTTTTGTTTCTGCTCTTCTCTGTGTCCATTAGGCCTGGAATATAGCAAGCGAAGCTTGTACACATGAAAGGTCTCAGTGTCCCCCCCTTCTGTTTCACAACTGAATTACATGTAAAAAAAAAGAAAAAAAAAAGAAAAACAGATCAAATGAACAAGAGCACAGCTGACACAGAATATGATTACAGGATAAATAAGCATTTTCTTTGATGAACACCTTTAGCAATTTTTAAATGCTGAGTCAGACAGTATTACAACATCTGGATAACAATTACTGTGACTGCACAGATTCTACACAAGTTTTCACCCCCTTTTACCCAAAAACTTGATGTTATGGATGGTTGATGTTATATACAAAATTCAGTGCAATTACTTGCTTCAAGATGTTGCCTAATTAGTAAATAGAGCCCACCTGAGAACAATTCAATCTCAGTAAAATACATCTCTCAGTCAGTGCACTTCTTAACCTGTCATGTGAAAATGGAAAAGACTATGACACTACTGAAAATCCACCTAATCTGAAAGGAGGGAAAGAAGTGGATCAGACACAGAAACAGTCAATGGTAATTATGGAGTAGCTGCAAAGATCCACAGCTCAGGTGAAGAATCTGCCACTGGAATAAATATTAGACACACATTCCACAAATCTGACCTTTGTGAAAGAGTGGCAAGAAAAAATGTCCCGTTTTCATTTCCTTAAGCCATTAATTTGACACAGCAAACATAAAGAAGGTGCTTCTCTGATCAGATGAGACCAAAGTTCAACTGCTTGGTATACATTCAAAATGCTATGGGTGGAAAGACCTAACACTGCACATCATGTGCTAATAAGACTGCGGAGCATGGTAGCATCAGCACTATGCTGAACTGGAGGTTGGCCTCCAGCAGAACAGCCCTAAACATACAGCCAGAGTTACTATGCAAAGGTATGAATGAAAGAATATTCAGGTGTCAGAATGGCCCAATCAAAGTTCAGACATGAATCCATTTCAAACCGGTTTCTCCAAGACTTAGAAATTTGTGAATAGACCCAGCTGTAACTGCAGCAAAAAGATGGTTTAACAACATATTTAGTCATGGCGCTGAATAGTAAAAATCACACCACACTTTTCAGTTTTGTATATACAAAGAACTGCAAATCTAGAATTATTTTCCCTTTTTGCCACAAAAAGTGATAGTGATAGAAGTGATTGTACTATCACATGAAGTACAATCAAATTTGTGGTAATGTTAAAAAGTTCAAAGTGGTATGAATACTTTAGCAAGTCACACTTATGTATCTACTAGACTGGAAATGTGACACTGTGGCTGACTGAAAGAAGGGACAGAGCAGACTCTGCTTCTCAGATCAATGGCAAAGATGGAGGCTTTTATCAGATTGATGAATCATCAGTGTTAAACCGCTAAACTAAAGAAAACAGAGAAAAAGGCAGAAAAACCTCTGTAATGTACAGATGAAGCACTAATGTACATTCATTCTGAGGTGGTGTCAGCTGTGGGCTGACAACAGAGAATGAGTGTGTGTACATGGGCTTCCTCCAGAACATACTTAATTAGACTTTAATTAGTAAAAAGTGCTTTGGAGAACATGTAAATTCTGTGCAGCAGGTTGTAGACAGTCTGTAAGCCAAGCAGACTCGAGTGTCCAGAGCAGATCAAAAGCTCGGACTCTGGTGTCTGTAAACAAGGGGGAGGATTTCAGTCCCGCTGGCTCCCTCCTCCACACAGAGCTGTCTGTGTTACTCTTAGACTCAGGCTCTTAAAATAATAAGTGATGGGAGACTGTGAGCTTAGGATGACCAGGGAGTTCCCTCTATTCAGGCAGCAGCAAATATTTTGACCTCTGCTGCGCTGATTTAGTGCAAGATTACATCTGTACCTATGCCCAGACACCCAAAGCTCACACTGCAACACCTGAAAATGACGCACACATACCTCTGTCTTCGACCTCTGAGAATAAATATTTTAAAAAGTCTTTCTCACATTATTGAATTACATCTTACAGGAAATGCAGGATGTGCGTGCCTATAGGGTGTGATTGCGTTCTAATATTTCAGCTTGGAGGAGAGAGCTGTCGTCAGCTGAACCACAAACAGAGCACTGCCGCAACCAATCAACTCTGAAGAAAGGGCCTCTTTTTTGTTTTACCTAAAGCATAACAGAGCCTATGATGTGGGAAACAGTTCAACAGCTCAAATAGAAAGAGAAAAAATGTCAGCTGAGATGCAGCAGAGAGATCAACAAAAGAAGTTAATCGTCTACAATAGCTAGTGTTAAGTTTTTCCTCCGCAAGCAAAGATCTCTCTGTTGCCCAGGAATTACTGACCTGAGAGCAGAGTAGGACCCTAAAGACAGCGATGTAAAGTCTGGGTGGTAGTAAAGGTAGACAGAAGACACACATGCAGGCAAGATGTCAATCACTCCCACGGCTACGATGCGTCCATCCAGCCAGTACTGTTGGTGGAAGGAGCCGTATCCCATCTCCGGTCCATCTGGAGAATGTTCTGCCTGTAGAAATAGTAACAAATAAATAACAAAACAGGAACAAAGGAAATGAATAAATTAATGGAAATAATTTAGGGTCACTGTCCTGCTAGACAATGAACCTCTATCAGTCCTTTATAACAAAAAAAAATGTTTTTAAGGATTTTTCTCCACCCAACATGACCAGCTTCCCTGTTCTTGCTGAAGAAAAGCATCCACATAGCATAGAAATGCCACCATGTTTCACAGGTGGCTTGTTCAGGAATGTGCAAATAGTAACAATAACTGTCAAGTTACAAATAATTCATTCTGAGCTGTGAATCTCTGCAGCTCCTCCTGAGTTACCATGGTTGCTTCTCTGGTTAATGCTCTCTTTGCTCATATTTGTATGTCTGCAGCTGAGCCATAATCTTTCCAATGAGATATTGAAGGCTTAGGATATTGACTACCTAACTCTACTTTGAATTTTCCACAACTTGACATGACCTGCCTGGTGTGGTCTTAATGATGCCATTCACAAGCTGCATGTGCCCTGACATTGTCTATGTTCACTATATTAAAACCACCAAAATACATTGAATTTTGTGGTTATAATGCAGCAAAATGTAAAAAACAAAGCTCCAGTTATATCTTAAATATATATTCACACAACTGTATAATGGTGTATTATAACTGCTGTATTTCTCGGCCAAGTCTTGTGCATTATGAGTGGGTGTGTACAGTAGCCCCCTATTTAGCCTGCTAATGGTTCCCAAATGTGGAGTGAAAGCTGGAGCAAGGAGGGGTTGAGGCTGGGTGACGTGAAGGACTGACCACAGAAACTCTCCAGGAGAGGACTTTTTAATAAAAGAACCTGCGTGAGCAAAACCCATTCCACCAAGCGGTTGTGGCATGCTGCCAAGCTTTCTACTATATATCTGCGTCCGCTCATTCCATGTGGCACCGAAGAATGTGGGTGTAGGTGTGCACCCACGAGTTCGAGTCTATCCTATTAACGAAATGCTTATGTTTTTCACAGACACACTGTTTTTCATAAGAATCTGCATGCTGGGTTTTTCAATCAAACTACTTTTGCGCTTTTATCCCTACGGCTTATGACCAGAGGCTTGGGGTTAGGGTTAAAAGTCATGTTAAGTTGGAGTATTTATGTATGTGTACGGGTGTGTGTGTGTGTGTGTGTGTGTGTGTGCAAGTCTTTCTTCAGTGCACTAGTAACAGGATCCTGCTCCTGAGCCAACATTCATCTGGACGCAGTTAAGCGGCAGACACTGCCAGTTATCACAACACAGAGAGAGCTGGCTGAGTAATCCAGGGATCTGCTGGGGCCACATTCTGACCAAATTAAACCTGACCAAACAGAAATAAGGCACATAGACTGAAATACACAGTCCCAGCAGAGCTGATGGTTTTCTTAGATGTAGCCGGTCACTCAAAATCAGACACGGGTCTGATCACCTTTATAACACCATTCACACCAGAGTCAGACACAACTATCTGTTTATAGAGCAGCTTGTTATTTCCAGCCAACAGTTGCTCCAAAAACACTGGAGTCTTTGTCAGAGGCCCCACTCGGTCATTTACAAGCTCTTAGTAATGGAAAATAACACAAAATGGTTTGTTTTACCTCACCTGGAGTACCCCACCCCATCATTGTGAACAATGATGTGTTTGAGCCTGAATGTTATTATGAATCATGCACCGTCCACTTCAGATCTCATCTGACTGACCTGTGTGCCACCTCAGACGACAGCTTAATGGTCATGTCCTTGCCACTGTGACAACAATCTCAACATTCCCTTGAACACTTCAAACCACCTGCCAGCTTTCCCAGTAGCCCCAAATCGCTCACATATGGCCGAAACACAAGGACATGTGGAAAGCATGCAGAACAGAGCGAAGAGGTGGGTGAACACCATGATGGTTTCAACCTTTTGATTGTTTCTGAAGTAACGTTTAGTTAACACTATGAAATTTAAAAAAACTTTGAAAGTGATAGTATTTAATTCAGCTCTGTGCAGTTACAGTGCTTAGTATCGTCTCCATCTTTATCTACAAGCAACCTGGCCATCGCCTTCCTATGCAATTTCACTCAATTCTCATCTCCCATCAGTGATTTGTTTGAGCTCTCTCCTATTTCACTGGATTCCTTCAGTAGAATTAGCAAACAGAAGAATAAGTTGTGAACAATGATGTTGATTTTCTGCAGTGTTTTAGAATTGTGGTCTGTCTGTAGTTTTAGGAATGTCTTGTGTGTCTCTATGCTGTTGTAGTTACATTTATAATTTTAGAACAGCCTGCTGTATGGTAAACAATGGCTTTGTTGGCAGCTGGAACACTTTAGATCATGCAAAGTTTAGAAACCACAGGTAAAGTTTAAAACTTAAAGAGGTCTTTATGCCTAAATAAACAGTGAAATGAATGCTTTTAAAGTTTGCGATTTTTAGCTAAACACAAAAGGTTGTATGTTTAAATTTAATGGAGTATGTCAAAGCATACAACCAATAAAACCAATAAAAAGAAAACTTTATTTTTAGATATTTGAATTTTTATGTTACAGAAAGTAGGGTCATAATTTACAAATGTTTCCATATTTAATTTTATTTTTCATACAGGGTGGCTGTATGCTTGTCAAAGATCTTGTGGAACTAATTTCTTACTTCAAATACAGTAAATACTTTTATTTCTTACTGGGGTTTTAGGCCAGGCCCCACAAAAGTTCCACAAAAACAGAGGATCTCACAGAACAAACCACTAAGAATGTGATGAATCATCTACCAACCATAGTATTAAGAGCTCAGACAGACAAATTAAGAAAAAGCTTAGGATAGGGAGCACATAATGCAGGCGTTTGAGTTCAGTCCAGCTAATAAAATTTAAGCCACCTCCAGCTTTGCAAAACTCAGCATGACTACTCCTCATTATATTTGAGAGTTGCCACTGTTCCTCTCATGGCACTAATGTAAATGTGCTGCGAAAAGAGAGGAAGGAAAGATCCAGGTGAGGTTAAAAACCTAGATTTTACCATGAATCCTTTACAATTCAGAATAAATGAAACGGCAACAAATAAACACACAGGTCAGACAGCTGCAGCTGCATTTGTAGCTATGCAGTTTTTCCAAACACTTTAGAGATGCAGGTTTACATGTGAGCTAAACCACACGGTTTGGAGGTCCATGTGGAGAGAGTCTGTGTGTATGTGTGTGTGCTCTAATAGCTCTCAGATTAGAGACAGATGGAGAACAACACGCAGAACAGTGCAGATTTTTATGCATGATAACTCAACACTTGGAGAGGAACAGGAGGAGACAGAGAAGGAGATCATCGAAAGTAATAAAACCAAGTTGTGCAAGAGGAGGCAAAATGAAAAGGAGATGGCCATTTGGAAGGGAAGAGACAGTCCAGGCAGAAAAATGTGTTAGGCAGCGTGCCACTGCGTGAACACGTATACGTATGTGTGCTGAACTGTGTAATTCAGAGTGCCTGGTCGCCAGCTTTGACGAGGTGATAAAAGCTTGTTTCCTATAAACACTAATGATGTTCATTAGTGAAGACCTGAGGAGCCACACGGGACAAAACGGAGTGACTGTGTTTGTGTCCGTCTGTTTGAATGTGCTTCTGGACGTCAAACCCATTAAAGTGGCTCCAATAAGTACCCGTCTTGGGGTCTAATTGTTGCTGTAATTGTCCTGACCCAACAGGGCCACTGGTGTTTCTCAATGACGGAGCTCACCGGGTCTGTGGTGTGTTCATATCCCGCAGTGAAAACACAGAAGCTTAAAACTAAGTGCCTTTTAGTAATTTTCATTTATTTTAAATAATCTAAATAGCTACCTTTTAAAACAAGTAAGATTTTAATCATAAATTGACCTTAGAAGCAGACATGGGATCTTTTTGGTGCGTAAAGATTGAGCTTCTTGGTCACAATTACAAGTATATTTGAAAGAATTGAGGTAAGACTTTCAAATGTAAAAACATTGCACAAACTGTCAAAAATAGTGATGGTTGCATTATGCTGAGGTTGTGTTTCACTGCCAATGGTTATGATTAACTGCATAAAGAAAACAGAATAATGATGGAGGGACTACCTCCAAATTCTTCAACATCCCGTTACACAAGCAGTTACATGGTTGAAACTTGGACACAATTGAGTGTTCCAGTAGGACATTTATCTCAAACACACAAAAACTGGTTTAAGAAAGGATAGAGCATGTTGACATCAAGTTTTTAGAGTAACCTTCACACAGCCCTGACTTCAAAATTGTTGAAAATTTATAGGCCATGATAAAAATACTGGCTAAGAAAACCTAACAATTTCAATGAACTCGACCAATTCTTGTCAAATACCCCAAAAAATTATGCTAGAGGGTTGGTGATTGCTACCATTTTTGTCTGGTTACTCTGCAACTTGCTAAATGATATTCATATAAGTATGCGAGTTGGGTGTGTATCTTTGAGGGTGTGTTTATACTTTGTCTCTTTGGATTAGAGAAAATTCATCATAAACTCAAAGTTTTAGACTCAATTAAAATTTTTAAAAGTAATTAAAGTTGTCTGTGGTATATTAATTCCACAGACACAGGGAGAAGAAGAATTAAAATGCGTCTTCAAAAGCCCTAAATTAATATTATCTTCTTGCTGACTACAGTAGACTGCTAGTATTTCCAACTATAACATTTTTGGCTAAAATCCTCATATACTTGAGACCCCCAAATAGGAATGCTAATAACTGCCTATTTTAATAGTTCAAACTACAAATATACCTTAAAATGCATTAATATAGACAGTCGAAAATGTCTTAACACTACACCAGAAGCTAACATCCATGGACTTCCTTATCTCCGCTCTTGGGGATACCGACAATGCACACGAAATGCCATTGCATTTTGGCAAGGTATTTCAGCTCCTCAAGCTCCATTTTCTTTCAAATACTTTAAATATGCTCTATGAAAACATCTGCAAATAGGCCAACTTCAGAAACTAAATTGGAGCTATGTTTCACAGAAAAATCTAAGAATACTGAACTGTGAACAGGTCAACTGTATGAGTGTATGTAAAATTCTCACTGGCAATGTAAGGCTTGAAACTGATGGCCATAAAAATTGATGCATTTCTTCATAATTTATGTCTCACAATATAACGTAATGGTAGTGGTATGGTAGTGATTCTGCTCTTTCTGTAAAAGAGCAAAATCTGCTCTGAGGTCCTCAAGTTGAGTGCAGTAGTACTTGTGCAATCTGGAGACCACATTTCTCAGTTTTCCTTCCCCCCTCTACTTAGGTGAGACTAAAGTAACCCCCCAAATATGCAAAAGAATCCCCTTCTTGAATATCTTAACCCCACTCAATCCAGCTGAAGGATCATTGGCGGAGAGCGAGCAAAGGGAACATACAGTATGTGGTAGACCAGGAAAACTGGTGAACAGTTGTTTTCATTAGGATATTTCTGTTTTTAATTGAGATTTGTAAGACCATAAAAAGTCTTTAATCTTGGAGCAAATCCTTCCAGATAACGTATATGGACAAACACAAACATTTTGAAAAAGGTTTTGTTTAACTGTCAACAAGTTAAAGAAAATACATACCTCTAGTGGTGAATCACAAAGAAATCTCCGGAACTGTGGAGGGAACGGAGAGAGAAGATAGAAACTGTTAGTTTTCTGGGTCACCAACTCTTTTCAATAGGCACAAATGAAAACCATACACATCTCCTTTGCCGTCTTATATTGTTTATCCGTTTCCATTTTCTCCTGGCTTAGCCATCACAGAACCTTCCATTCTGTACAGGCATAAAAGAAGCCTTTATTTACACAAATGAAAACATTTACCCTTTCGGCCAAGGCTTGCAGTCTAGGAGAGGACACAATGACAGCTAAAATAAGCAGCGCTGCCAACGTCAGAAATCCATCTCTCAACGTACGTTAAAACGCACAGCAGATATCAATTACAGTGGGGGTCTCTGTGTTTGGAAATAAGCATCTTTGGTCTATTATCTATAATATTTCCTGTACTTCTTTTTAGCTGAGGAATTGAGAGTGGTGTGTTTACAGTAGTGTTGGCCTTTGGGCAGGAAAACAAATTCTGCCTCCTTCAAGATTATCCGTTCCAAAACTAGAAATATAGCAGTGATGGACAGTTTTCACTTTTATACTGTCGCACTCCATTTCACAAACACGTACGTGACTCTTATTTGCTTATTTTCATAATCTAAAGTTTGATGTGTGTTGCGCAGGTCTCACAAAAACAACAATAAAAATATAAAACACACAGACACAAAGGCTGCAGATAAGAGTTTTAAAACAGGAGGCATAATTTATGCTGGGTTTCATATTGTCCAAAGCTGTTTCACACACTAAGAGGTTACATAATGACTAAGTTTATGTACTGCCAAAATCCCCAACTCTTCCAAAAGAGAGAACGTTCCTCCATTTGTTGGCCACAGCTGTTGTGAGCACCAATGACATTAAACAAACTTTATTAGTTACTGCTAAGAGCTTATGCTATTGTCACAGTTTTAAATCATTTGACATTGGTCCATACATGAAGGAATGAAGCACATTTTGCACAAATTTAGATATTGCTACTTCATATGCATGTAGTAATTGGAAAATTAAGTGTGCAACTTTGTCAAGACTGAGTGTCTTTTTGTGCCACTGCTAGCTTGTTTCTTTATCCACAACTAATAGCCCTAAATTATCTTGGGCTGCAACTTCAATGTTCTATACATGAGTGAACCCAAGAGGTCAAGCCATCATTAGATAAACTAATCACTAAACAGGTTTAAGTCTCCTGTTGTGCCAGATACTGCAAGAATACTGTATGTCAACTTTTTTTTATAGCTGGAATATTTCCAAAACTACAACAATACACTTTGACTATTCTAAACTCTACAGGCGCAAACTACAAATCACAACAAACTAAATCCTCTCACCTTAAATGTAAGTTTTGAAAGCCATTTAAAGTGTGAGAAGCAAAGATGAAACTAAAAATGCTACACAGTGCCTTTACACGCAACTTCAATGTGTACCACATTAAAAAGACAACAAATGAAAGACTGCTTAAATATAAGACAAATATGATTATAATCTGAATTTGCTGTACATTAATTTACCAAATATGTCATCCATGAAAAGTAATTGGCATATTTGTCACATTATTAAACAATGGAATTAACTGGTGCTTTGATAATGTGCATACAAGTCTAATAAAAAACATGCTCCAAACAACTACTTTTTGAAATGTGGAAACTAATTCTATTGAGTCAGCTTTGCTGGTGTGCAGAAGACCTCATCAAGATGCAAGTAAAGTGCAATTTTCCACTCCTCGCTCTGCCAGTCAAATTACTAACTGTAAAACTTCCAATGTGCAGTATAGCTGAAAGGCACAAACAAAACATTTGTTAAAACTGGGGGGAAAAAGGCTGGTTTACCAACAGAAAAACAGCTGCAGTTATTAGATGACATCATTTATTGGGGCCTTGCAAAATTAATGGCTGCTGTATGTGTGTGAGTGAGACAGAAATACCAAAAAATAATTTGTGGTTGAATACTGTACCGTTTAGTAAGCCACAGCCTAAACGTTAACTATGCATTTAAAACTTTTAATGCATCCAAATGGATACGTGGAATGTGCCTCAGCTCTGAACACGTTTTCTCAGTCTCTCCTCCTCCTCCTCCTTATACCACTTGCAAGGTTAACCCAGATATGCAAATCTACACCGTCACAGTCACTGCAAGATATGAAGTTTATGCAAAGGCAAAGTCAACTGGCATGGAGGAAGAAAAGAAGGATTTCTGCATAACTTTAATAGCACCACCTTTTTTTCTCTGATCAGATACAGAGTAAATCCATGAAGCTGCAGATGGAACATCCTCATGTGCATCCACACATGGAGTCCATCTCTTCCTTCTCAACTCTCCCTTTCTTACAGTAAACACCCATCTGTGTACAATTAAAGCTTGCAAGCAGCCATTGCAAGCACACACGGTTGTGTTCTTGCACACATACAGTACATTTAAACAAACACATCTGCTTCAGCCTAATTGCTACTTCAACCTCTCTCATCAGCGTGATCTTTGTACAGTCAAACTGCTGCACTTATAAGTGACAATATGCCTGTACCAGTTATGTACAGGCATAAGTAGAACAACTAGTTATGCCAGTACAATTTGTTAATATTTTGTTCTCTTTGGTTACAGCTTTGCTTAACGTATATACAAATAAGTTACAGAGACTTGTAATATCATGCAAAGCTCAGCGTGGTAAAAACAAACCAGTGTAGAGTTACAGTGGAAACTTGGTTGCTGAGTTCTGCTGAATGTCCTTATTGTGCACCAAGATGTTGCAAATAGTTATTTTACTAATTTTTCCAAATCCTCACCAGGCATTATTTCAGGAGTTTTTGTTTACATCAAATGCAGATGTAGCAGGATTTGTTTTTCTGACAATGATTCCCACATGTGCAGGTACTGAAAGTCACGGCTCAGTGAAACAGTTAAGACCAATAAGCAACTTACTGTTTGCCTTAATGTGTGCATGCATGACTATCTAAATAATTGCTGGTATGTGCTTCAATTCTGTCAGGAAACTAAAATTAGATGAAGAGGAAATTTTTTTGGCTATTTTCCAATCATGCTTTGCCAGGAAATGCATACATCCTTATACAAACAAAGCACTTCCCCCTGTTAGGATCTTATAATCTCTAAAGATTGAAAACTTTTGGGTAGGGTTAACTTCACTCAGCATGAACACATAGTTTTTTTATTGTCGACTGGCCCAGAACCATATTAATTGTAACCAAAACGTTGTACAAAATGAGACCAATTCTACAATAAATACTAAGCAAGCAAGAAGAGGACTGAGCGGTTATCAAAAGGCATTGCGGAAAATATAAAGACTTGTTTTATGCCAACTTTTCCAGACTCCAATAACCAGAATTCTCTGACTATTTTAACAAGACTGAAAATCCAAAACTATGGCAGATATTTGATTTATTTATCCACTTTACTTGTGAATAAAAGCAAACCAAAAAAACTGTGAAACATTTCTATCATTTTCCAGACTGCGTACAAATCCTGATAAGCTCTCCATCTCAAAAAAAAAGGAAAAATTGGACTTTGATGAGTCAAAAAATAAAATCTGTAGATTTTGTAAAACATTGTAAAAAAAAAAAGAAAAAAAATCTCTTTGCGTGGCAACCATAACGGATCAAACTGTACAAATTAATAACAGAGCTCAAACAGAAAAACAGCAGGTTTGCATGTTAAGCCAGCATTTTATTCTTACAGTCTGTTTTGTTTTAGTCCGTCTTATTTGTTACATTCCAGTTTTACAGCAGGAAGACTTGCAAACACAAATCTGAAGCTCTGCCTTTACCATTTCTGCAGTGACCTTAGGAAAGCAGCATCAGATTTGTATTAACATGCAAAACACATCCCAAAGAACAACAAAACACATGCATGCACTTGCAGCAGCATTTGTTGCTTCTATTTACTTAAAACTTATTTCATAATCAAAAACATAGACTTATAAAAATATTCCAACAGCAACATTTGAGATTTCTAAAAATGACTTTGATATAGTTTACGTTCCTCACCTCCACGGAGTAATTAGAAGTCCACACATCATTTAATTGATTTATTCAATATTTTCACTAATACTAGCTTATATTATTGACATATTGGAATGCAAACACTTCGAAACAATTATTCCCAACTTGAGTGAGTAGCTTTAAATGCTGCATTTGCAAAGCAACCAGTTACTCGTATTGCATTTAAAAAAAAGTTTTTCAAAGACTTAAAATGAGAGATTACTGAAACAAAATACTGGGAATATCCAAGAACTAAAAAATGCAAAGCAAAGTACCACCACAAAACTCCATCCTTGGTTGGATACAACCTCCCTAACAGGGCCATTCTCTGTCATAAATTTACCTCACTAACCTAGTTCGAACCTGGTTCCTACAGATGAAGGAACTGGGTAAAAGAACTAATCTACAAAACTACCCTGATTCTTGGAAAAATATTCCTGCAGTGCAAACACACCTTAAAACCTATACATGTCCCATTGAAAGTGGGTTAATAGTACGTAAACAGAATGAATGAATAGTCCCCTATAAAAGCTACACCTGTGGCATATAAAAGAATACGTTTTCTTTAAAGCGAAATTAACCCAACCATAATTCACCCCATACTTTTACAAACCTCTATATTCATAACATATCCAGCGTGGAAAACCAATTAAAAAAAAAAAAATCTGTGCAAAAAACCTCCAGGGAGCAGAGTCACTGATGCAGTTCCACACCTTTATGTTACATATATATCGAGCTGCAGCTATTCACACATAGTACCTTTAAATAGAGTTAGTGCTTTGGCACCAGACAGGAATCTGACACGGTCTGCCCAATCTGACAGCCTTCATTATTTATTAATTATCTTACTTTTACAAGCTGTAGAATTTTGTATATTTACTTCAGCCTGCTGGCAGAAGGGTGGAGAAGGTTGTTTTTCCCCCCTAGAGGGATAAAAGGCCCACTTATGTTGGATGGGATTTCTGAATCTTGGACAAGCTTTTAGAATAATTTTACACTGTATAAATTATATTGTAACTTTCACGTTAAATAAGTTACAATATGGTTTTCTGTGTCTTAATTATATATCTAAGCTTTAGTAATGTGTTGACTGAAGCTTGAACTGTTTATTTAGTGACAGCCACATTTATTGTCCCTGATAAATATTTGTATAGGTCTCAACAGAAATTTAGATTTTACTTAGCATCAGAATTTTCTAAATTTAGAAAATTCTAAAATTATAAAATTTTAGAATTTTCCAAATTCTAAAAGAATTTAGAAAAGTGCAACTTTTGATTGAGTAAATTTTTGCAGTGGGGGACAATGTCAAATGTTAGGAAATTATTATTTTTCACAATATTATATGTTGCAATTATTAGTTCAACTGAAAATCCCGTCAAATTAAATGAAACTGAAACATTTTTCTAATTTAAACTTTGAAGTTTTTAGGAACTCATATCAGCATAAACTATTAATAAATAATCAATGTCTTATAAAGACAGTAGGATGGTAAAGACAGTAAAAAAATATTCATATAAAAAAAACTATGGTGTTCATAGCAACCATTAGAATATATTTACATACCAACTGGTTGTTCTAGAATGATGCTGAAAAAGCCATTATTCTCCTACCATCACAAACTTAGACATGTGGAAATTGATAAACCTTACCGAGACAAAAACTGGAAAAAAAAAAAAACATCCTAAGAAGGTCATGCATACAAAGGCAACAAAGGATGATTATGTGGAACTCTACCATACCTCAGGCCAAATCAACCTAAAAGTTATTCACCAGACACAAAACCAACCTGCTTCCATGCCTATCTCAGAACTAACTCCTATACCAAACATAGGGATTTTTTAAATACCATTTTAATAATAAATTGGCTGATGTAAAAAGTATGTTTCAAGATTAAGAGATTAATAAATTAATTGGTTTGTAAACATTTTTATGGTGTGATATCTGCAAGAAAGTGCTGAAGGTAAAGTCTCTAACCTTCTTCTTACCATCTTGTCAGCACAGACTGAACTTTTCATGACGAACATAATTCTGTACATAGATGGACCTAATTAAAGTGCCTGTTTATACCAACAATCTACAATGAAATACAAGTGAAAATAAAAATAAGGTAGCAGGATACTGTTAGAAGCATCCACAGTAACCTCCAATTAGGTGAGGGATATTAATCATGCAGTACCTCACTCTCTCTACATTCACTTGGGTCATCACCATGAATGGCCATCTGGTAGCGGGCGTACAGCGCCGCCGATTGTTGATACGACGCAGAGAACTGGGAGTCCTCAAAGTTCACCGGCACTAGCCTCACCTTCAAGCACAAGGCGTGGAGGAGACAAGGTGGAGGGAATTGGGGTTTATGAGGATTGACAATAAATTTGAAGACGAACAGTAAAGAAAGACGTTACAAAACAAACAAACAAGGATGAAGGGATGCTCAGTTAGCAAGCTTTGGCATCGTTAGATATGCAACAATGTGTTAGTGATTGAGCAAGGTGGTAATGCAGTTAGACTTATTTTAGTTAGCAAGTTTTGCACAAGGCAAACTTCTACAGAAGCTTGAAATCAAATTCTAAGAGACTGATGAGAAACTTGAGGATGAGGCTAGTGCACTACTCAGTTTTTCACTCAAATCGCTCGAAGAAACCCGCGACGCAATATGGTGTCGGTCCAGGACAGCAGAAATTTTTGGAGAGATCACTGCGGACAGACTGAAACATTCTCTTCTTTAATACCAGAGACCCCCATAATGACCATCAAAAAACATCAGGGTAAGTGTAGATGCACTCGGAAAGAAATTAAAACCTGATTGTAATTTGGATACAAAGGACTATTAAATAAAGGCACAAAGGTTAAGAGTTTTTAAGTTACTACCCTCATACAGAAACAGATTTAGACAAACACCACTCTCAACAAAGACTTTTTTTGTAGTTAAAAATATTATTTAATTTATTGAGTAAAAAAATATATCCAAACCAACTTGGCTGTGTGTGAACAACTAACTTCCCCGCTAAACATTAGCTGCAAGGGCCACCCCCTGGTTTGTAATAAATGGCAATTTGTTTTTATATGGCAGTAGAGGAATTTTGGCCAATTCTCATTTACAGTGTTTAAATTCAGCCCCTGTTAAAGCTGCTTGAGCTGGAACAGCCTGCTTAAGGGCATGCTGCCGCATCTCTATCAGATTTCAGTCAAAACTTTAACTAGGTCACTCCAAATCCTTTCAATATTTGGTCTAGCTGGTGCACTGTGGATCACCGTCATGCTGCATAACCTAAAACCAATTCATAAATTCATCAATTACTACAAATCATCCAGGTCCTGAAGAACCTGAAGCACCTACACCTTGGAACTCTCCAATGGATGCTATTTTTGGTCTCTTTATTGTTGTTGAATCATGAATGCTTATTTTAATGGAGGCAAGTGAAGCCTGCAGAGCTTTAGATGTTGTTCCAAGTTTACATGTGACCTCCTGCATGAGGCGTTGATATGTTGTTGGAGTAATTTTGAGAAGTCCTGATATACACATTGTTTAATGTTCAACTGTTTTCTGGAGTCTCGTCTTCTTAACTGCTTTGTAATCCTTTCCACATGTCAAATAATATCTTATCACTTCTTGAATTTCCTTAAACTTTATGTTGTTTGTTTCTCGATTCTTTTCGTTTTATTTTTATTTAAACTTTATTTAACCAGGAAAGTCCTTTAGAGGTTAAAAACCTCTTTTTCCAAAAGAGTCCTGGCAAATCTGCAGGGCAGGCAGTGGGTGTGGTAAATGAATTTGAGCTCAGCTTTTGTGGGCAACTGAATTTGTGAATTAACAAGGGGATTTACTATACTTTTACATTGGGCAAGGTTGGCTTGGATAGCTTTTTTTTCCTATTAGAAAAATCCACATTTAAAAACTGTTTCTTGTGTTCAGGTTATTTTTCCCCTAAAAATTGTCTTTCCTCTCACAAAAAAAAATTATTTTTCAATTAGAATTTCTAGAAAAGGTTTTTTAATTTTGCCGATTTCACCTTTTCAAATTTAAATCAAACATTTACATTTTGATAATTTGACGGGTCTGAACTTCTAATCTGTTAATACCAAAAGATAAATCTAGAGAGGAGATTCAAATGTATTGCTGAAACTGTCAAACCCTCTCTGTCCCTCCATCTCTGGGTAGATGAGGGTTGACCTATGCCCACCACCCGCTGACCTGGCTCTCGGAGGGTTTGTCAGGAGGATCCTTGTGAATGGCCATCTGGTAGAGTTTGTACACCTGGTAGGAGGCGTCGAAAGAGGCTTTGAACTGCTGGCTAGGGGGATTGGAGCGCACTAGCCTCACCTTCAAAAAGAATATCAGCAGACAAGGGTTAACTTCCACACAGAGAAATAAAGAGTGATGAAAAAAAAACATAAGAGGTTATTAAAAGGCAATAAAGGAAAAGCAAAAATAAAAAAGAAGGGAAAGTTTGAATGAACAGTTACAGGTAGCAGACTTAGCACATCTTTTATAGCTAATTCAACATTTGCAATGTGGAATTAAAGCATTTCATATTCAAAGTAGAAAATTGCAATGTAATTGTTTTTTGTACAGTCATTGTAAAAAGAAAGCAACCCCCTCTTTAAATTCTAGAGCATTACATATTTTCTATGGGGTAACATGAAGGATTTTTGCTGTGCATTTCTGACAAAATCTGATTTTTATGCCAACACATATCTTAATATTTCTAATAGAGTTTCCCTTAAGAACAGCTCACTGAAGTGTTATTCCATCATTAGTGTGTTAACTTTCTGTTTTACAACAACTCATTGATTAATCAGCTTTTGATGTAGTTTTATACATTTCCTCATTTTTAAGTTGTTTTGGTTAAAACCAACTACCAAACGCATAAGCATAAACATTTCCATTTCCATTTAATTGTGGGCAGATAGAACTTAAGAGAATAAGTACAATGTTTACATAGCATTAAACGCCAATACAGTCTCTCTATTTGGACTGTCAGGACAAACTCAGTTACATGATCAACCCAATGAATATGGTTTGCCAAATTGTATTACATACCATGTACAATAGGTAGTAAGACAGTGAGGAATTTGCAGACCTATCAATCACAGGTAGTGCAGTGAACCCCCAGTGTTCCAAAACCCCCTCTAAAAATGCTAATAAATGAGTATTTTAAAGTTCAAATACCAAATATGCTTTAACATGCATTTAATGCAGTGGAAACCATTTTGCAGCTGAGCCTATCATTTACAGTTTTTCTTATCTCCGCTCTTCAGGGTGCAGCCAGTCAATGCCAACGAAAGCGCCAACCATTAGCATGTCAAGTAGAATTGCACCTAGGTACTTCAGCTTCCATGCTGCATTTTTTTTTTTTTTTTACAGATATTTCCATTTTTACCACAGAAAAACCCAAAAATACTCAACCACAAATAGGCGGGAGTCCACTGTGCTCCAATAGCAGGCTCTATAGCAGTTCCTTTTAGAGAGGAACTCGGATACTGACACATTACCTGGACTGGTATCAGATATCAACTATTATTTTTGAGCCTGTTCATTTTTTATGATAAAAACTCTAGACCTGATAAAGAGGGAGGGCTTTCTTTTCAACTGGACTGTACATGACAGAAAATCATAAATAGAAAAAATGCATGAGCTCAACTCAGTGACTTCACCATGTTTTTCAGTTTTCAACTGAAATCAAAATAGGTTTGTATGAAACTGATGACGGCATGTGACCAACTGCTTACTAATAAGTTGACAAACATCAATTGAATTTATGCTGTACCTAGTGTCATATTTCTAAATTCAAAACTAAAACGATTAAGGAAAGGCAGTTACTTTAACAATAAGAACTAATTATCTGATCATGTTTCGCTGTGAATTTATTAAACTAAGGTAAATAAATATGTGTAAAGCTACTTATACAGCCTCTTTCAAAATAGGAGTTTACGGTGTCCTAAAGAAAATAAAAGCCAACATCAAAATAACAACCATGAGTCAAATAAACAATTTTTAAAAGGTGCATTTTACAATGTTTTTATGTTAAAGAGGTTACAATTGAGGCTATTAAAGTTATGTTGCCAAAATATATCAGCTCAACCCAATAATAGAGACATAGTAGTCTTGTTCTTTTGTTCATAGACCCATAGTCATAAAATGGAAGTTAATCCAGTAAAACTTTCAAACTAATGTTCTTTAAATAACTGGTTGAGATGAGTAATTTGGTTTAAAAAGAGCATTTTATAGGGAACTCCAAATAATATACACCACATTTTTGATTACATTTGTTTCCACAAGAAGCACTTTCAAATCAGAATGCATTATCATTTTAAAATCTGGTCCTGGAATAATAGATCCTAAAGTGGAGCATACTTTTGGGTAGGAGTGATCTGCAACAGAAAGCACAACCTTATAAGTCTCAAACAGATCAAATACATGAACATAATGTTCCATTTTAAAGCTTCAATGGGATAAGACCCTAATGTTGGACTTATAACCTCCATAAAAGAAGTTGCCAAACAATGAGTAATATTTTTTTACAGTCTATGATCTGCTAACATCCACAGCTTATTTTTTGTTTAATCAAAATTATTGGAGAGTTAAGAATTAGACTAAATAGAAAAGAAAAAGAAAATCAGGACAAGATTTGGAAAGAGAAGTGTCTGAGTGTTGCTTTCTCAACTTGCAGATCCCCTTTTTAATTAAGCGCCTCTTCGTTTGGAAGCTTTTGTTGGCCAGAGAGATGCTGCCATATGAATATCTGAGAAGAACAGGATGCAAAACTGAACATGAGGTTTGTTTTGCTTGGATAGAATACTGACTCTCTCATGTGAACACTTGCCATCTTCACCTTATAGCCAAACCAAAACATTAAGTCTACTGGACATAGAAGCCATATAATTAACTACATCCTTTACTCACATAATCCTAAACATTCATTATTATCAGTCAAAATTTACTTTACTGACAGGGAGAGGTTTTATTTTACAGTATCATATATGCTACTGTGAAACTGACGTTTTGTGTATGTATATGGCTGAATATAACAGAAAAAGCCCAGCTATAAATGATCAAAGACCGATTTATCAAAAGTGATCAAACTGCAAAGATAGTGGGCGGCTCAGAGGAGAATGCTGTGGAATGTTCCACAGTTTCCTTCAGAAGCTAAAAGATCTCTGATGTTGTTACACTGACCCCTGGTGGTGGAAATTAAAACCGCACCGGCTTTTAAGACCTGAAAACTGATAGGCTGATTGTAAATCTATATTTGTCCTTCCTGTTGCTGATTATGGATTTCGGTTTGTTATAAACTTAAAACCAATCATATAAATAAAAGCAATGACATCAACTTCTTTCTCAATATTTATTTTCCAAACAGTGTCCTCCACATTCATTTTTACTATTAGCTAAAAGCCTTAAGCCAAGGCCTTAAGTCAAATTCACATTATTCTACAGTAGAAACATTGCTGCCAAAAACTTTGATACATTTTCTGGAGACTTTTTTATTTTACTTTCCTTATCACCCTCCTTGAAAAATGAAAGTTTAAACATTAGTACAAAAAACTCTTCAAGGTCAAAGTTAGTTGAAAAGCAGTAAAATGAGTCACAGATCCAGAAAAATCAATTAAATTGATTAAAAACATATTTAATTTAGAGAAAGAAATCTAATATTGCTTCACTACATCTGATTTATACTGCTGTATTGATCATGTAAAAACCTCCATAAAGCCTTTAATTAACCTTCATTTGAGAAGCCTAACCTTGCACATTCATTTAGTGAAATTAAATGATTAGTGCAGGCAAACAGATGAATTCAATGTAGAAGCATTGATTGGAAAATGGCCTCACTGCCTACTTCGCTGCAGCATCTGGCTCTAAATCTGCTTCAGACCAAAACTGACGTTATGCTACCAACCTCGGTCGGAAGCCATTACCAGCCATCATTCTACATCAACATGCTTCCTCCTGAAAGTTTATTTCCATGTCTTTGCTTCGTGGTTCTGCTAAATATTGTGGTTTCAACATCATCTAAAGTTTCATCGGTCTCTGTGGTGTGCCTGTCGTTTTGTTGAATTCGATCTAGGAAGATCTGCTTTTTCCACTCAGCTATTGCTTCCGCGCAAATAAACACACGGTGAAGTCACTGTGGTCGAGGAAGAGGCTTTAACCAAAGAATGTCATTTCTTTACGAAAAATAAAGCTAAGTTTCAAAAACAAGCTGCTTTAAAAACTCTGCTCACCTCAAGGCGATCAGAGGAGTTGTCCTCTAAAGACTCGCTGATGAACTCCTCCAGTGTTTTGGGTTGGTTAGTATTGGCAGGCTTTGCTAGCGAGATTCCAGCACCATGTTGTCTTTTCTGGTCTTTCTGAAGACGACGCTCCTTTCTTAAATCTTTGGCCTTTCTGCAAGGCGGACGGCTAGGATCTGCTCCCAACCCTGTGCCAGAAGAGGAAGAATGATTGTCAAAACAAAACTAGAGTATGAGACTAGAACTGGAATTAGTCTTATGAACAGGTTCAGATGATTTTCCTGACCAGCCAGTTGGTCAGGAAAACAGACCAACTGGCCACTGCGATAACTGGCCAACAACCGATATCGGAGTGGAAGTTGGTACTGAAGGAGGAAAAGGATTTGCTTCATACAGATTTCTTGTATTTCTGAATTAATTTCAGTGTCAGGCAAAAATGTCATGGATATTTGCAGAACAGAGTTTTCAAAAGAGGATTTCACTTAAAGTAAAAAGCTATCCAGACACTAAGACCTAATTTCTTCTAGACCTGTAAAATCTAGAAACCACTGAAACAGAACCTAACATGAAGCATGCTAAAATATTTCCAAAAGTAACAAATCATCAAGAACAAATGAAAAACAAACTCATTGACATTTATCACTCTAAAAAGTGACACAAAGGCAGTGGATGACTTTCAGCTTGACCGATTCTGACTGGTAACTGAGTGGAAACACACACACAAAAGAAAAAAATCTAGATTTTCCAGTCTTAGCTGCCATCAACAGCAGCACTCTTCCATGTTGAAGTTGCTACCAAGTGAAGCAGATTCAAAGTTGCCTATTTTCTGTATCAGTGAGGTGTGGCAGCTACTTAATAGGAAACAGCATGTTGGCTGTTAATTTAGACTTCCATTATTCAACGAAGTGAGACTTCAGCAATTGCTCTTTTTAAGCATTTTGAGCTTTCAACCTCTGTTCATGGAACATCTTGAAGATCTTGGATTTGGAAATGTTGCCAAGCTTTAGGGAAATCTCAGTGTTAAGACAAGCGTTACGACCTGTAGAGAATACTCAGTGAGGCTGCTGTTTCCAATTACGATAGCTAAACAAGCTAACTATTAGCAAGGTGCTAAAAACAGTTTAAAATCTCAAGACGGTCAACATTCTCTTTTTAGATAAAACTGTAGTAAAGCCCTGCTTTACAGTAAATATTGTTATAATTTTACAGAAAAAAACTAACTACGCTGCATTCTCCTAGTACTCTCCAATTTTTGCATTTGCTGTCATTTAAATTTTTTATGTTTTTTCCTCTCGTTTTTCACTGTTCATCGAAGCTGCATTTAGTTGTTCTATTTAGCTATACGTTTGAAACTGGCTAAGAACTAATTTCTTTAGATGTATTTCTCTTTTACTTCTTACTTTTCTCTAACAGAAAGTAATCTTGGATCTGTGATTCTGTTTCCTTTTTGTTTGTCTGCTCCGTCTGAAGAAGGGATTGCTGCAAGTCAGTGACTCAATGCAACATCCCGAGTTTCCTTAAACAGAAAACATTTCTGATGAATAAACTAAACTTGACACTTGACTTTTATAAAGTGACTTGAGATGACATGTCAAGTGACATGTTGTGAATTGGCACTATATAATTAAACTAAATTGAATGGAATCAATTGATCTGTAAATCTTTGGTTTCAGCCTAAAACTGTGCTGAATGTCCTAACGTCAGGCTGTTTTATATGTTGTGGACATTGTTGTAGCTTCTGAACTGTTATAAAGCAATAAAAAATGGGCAAATAAAGTCCAGATGGTTACCAGGTAGATAGTATTTATTAAGAAGCAGAAGTCATCATAAATAAAATTTGTTTCTCCCTTACAGGAAAAAAGCTAACCATCTTTCTGATTCTGATTCTGACAGTTCTGATTTTCAAGCACACAAACTGTTTTCTTTCTATGTGTCCCCCCTTTTTCTTCCCCACCACTACAACTTCTTGGGCTCCTCCCAAGTCCTGTAGGACTCCGGGCATCCCATGTCAACAGTTTACACCCCCACATCCTGTTTGGAGCAATAAGGAAGTGATAGTCGTATCCTGCTTGCACCACTGCCAGCTGCCAACATCAGCCCACTGACAAGCTTTCCCCTCTGATGATGTCATGAGGAAGAGGCATTTTAGTTCCTACTTTAAAGCAGATGCTGTCCTCTGAAGAGCAAATGATTGCTTGTTTGGTGGGTTGCTGAATCTTGAAGCGCATCATTACGCTGCCTCTTTCTGTGCAGATTGAACCGTAGTTGTCAGTGTACAAATCAAGTTTAGCTACACCCTCATCAATAACAGATACTTTCCTTCTTAATATCACACAGAGACATGTTTACTCCTGAGGATAAAGAATGCAGCTGCAGTGAAGATAAACTCTGACAGATAACTTCCTGTTCAAGATGGATGCTTTCAGTCCTGCAGTTAACACTTCATAAAATCTGGGATATTCATCTTCCATTTTGAAGAAAATTAAACAAGATACACTGATTGTAAAGTGTAAATGTAATTCAAATACAGCTGGTTTTTATGTAAACTTTAAAGATGATCCAGGTTGTCTAATGTCAGAGTTACTAAAACTCACAATGGGTTTCAGATGAGGGGTTTCTGCTTAAAACTCAAGTGTGAGTCATTTTCTGTCTACCTAAGAAACTTTCTAAAGTAATTAAAACAGGACAATCTTACATTTCTGTATTGGCTTGTTCCTTTGAGACCCCTGTCTGCATTTAAGGTATGGGAAGTCGTGTTTTCTCAACCTGGAACTGGATCCTCCCTAAAGGTATAAAGCCTCTAGTAATAAAAGCTGAGGAAATATATGACCAGGTGTTTTCTGTTGGAGGTAAATGCAGGGGTGGTGGGGTGGGCAGTAAATCCTCCTGTTTCCGCTTTGCTGAAAAGGCTTGTTATTCCTGACACTGTAGCCCAAAGAAGACTGGTGCTGACACAGGCATAGTGGAACAACAGCACTGCCACTGCTGCAGTTTCTCACTGAATGTTTATGTCTGCGAAAAGCTCAGCTTGTACAGAACCATCCTGCCCCTGCGATGGGAGCTGTTCTCATTAAGTTTTTGGAAATGAAAGTTCTACTTCCTGTATCTAAAGGGAGTTTATTATCTCCTCACTTGAGAACTGTTGATTCATTACATAAAGCTGGCTATGAGGATATCCTGTGCTGGCCAAGTGAGGAGAGGAATATGAAAGACAAGTTCAAGTCACACAATCTCCTAGTAATGAAGGGGAGAGCTCAACTGCCTCCAAACTGCTCCAGGTTGGGGCAGCTTGGTGAACAGTGACACCTTCTGGAAGGCAGTGGAAATTAAATATTGCAGAACAGCAGCACAGCAGGAGTCCATAATGGCTAGGAAAAGCTACAGAACATGAAGATTTTCTTACATTTTAATGCTTTATAAGAGAGGTGTCCAAAGTGCGGCCTGGGGGCCATTTGTGGCCCTCATAGTGATTTCATGTGGACGTACACTGCAATACAAAAATGGCACAAACTTGTTTTCCCAGCTCAAGATTGGAGGTTGATGCAGATAAATCTTACAGTGAAATTTTCACTATCTTTTGAAAAAGATATAGCCAAAATAAAGTATCATAAAAATCAAAGGTACAACACAAAGTACTCATTTCATTAAATGTCAGCCTCATTCATGGGCAGACATGATGCACGCTTTTAGTAAATTCCACTAAATAAAGCAAATGCTTTTGATCTATATGCTGTAAATGTTGCTCAGAATAAACAACAGATCCAAAGATAACAGAAAAACACTCACCCTTAAAGATGTTGTTTGCAGTTTTGTTTGTTTGTGATTTTTAAACAAGGCAAACATGCTAGATTTTATTTTTCAGATCTACAATAATCTACAGTTCACTTTTCTATGGAAATAAGACTTCTTCATTTTATGAAAATGTTGTGCAGATAAAAACAAAACATTTAGCAGTTTTGGGGGGAAATATTAATTTTAAAAAATCATTATTTTGTGGCCTTCAATTACTATCAACTTCAAATTGAAAATGTTCGGCTCATGGGGCTAACTGTAATGCATCCCACACTTTTCAGACTTGTTCAACAAGCAGATTAGAATCCTTACTGTTCACTAATTATCCATCAACATATGAAAGATGCCACTTTTGCAAACAAAACACCTTCAACAGAAAATAAATGACAGCTCATGAAGTTCCATAATCATTTGACACAATTTTTACAATGACAAAAAATTACAATAATGGAAATCAGTAATAAATAAATAAATAAATACTGTGAAATTATGTTTGTTTAAAAAGAGCTATAATTTTTTTTTACCTGGCTTAGAAGCTTTGGCATCTGTTCCCCCTTCTGAGACTGAAGCTGAATCATTCTGGAAATTTTCTGAACTTCCAGCTGTAGAATCCTCTGAGTTTTTCTGAACTTCTGTAGCAGCGGAACAGTTTGGTACTTCATCTTTAATATCTGCGTTAGCAACAACTTTTAAATCTGACTGACAGACTTTAGTAGGTTCCCGTGGACCAGCTTCTTCGCAGACAGAATCCATTGGCTCCCCTGCAGGACACAAAACAAACATTTATGCAACTAGCGTGTACTATAAACCCACATCCAGTAACAAGCTGCTTGTACACCAATGTTTTTCATACATTTACAAAACATTTTCTTTGCATGTAGGAGCAACCTTCTTACCATCCGCCTGTGCTGTTGGCAGTTCTCCTTTAGAAATATATTTGCTCATTTTCTTCAAGATTTTCTTATGAGATTTAGAAGGCTGGAAATTCAGTGCATGACACCTTGAGGGAGAAAAGATCAAATAAAGTTAGAAATTTTTCAGTTTGGGTGGACAGTTCCTCTCCAAGATTAACATCATATGTATAAATGTCAGTTTGTGCTTTTACTTTAGTGGTTTTAAATAAATAATTTGGTGCCCAAGTTTAATGTCTGGTAGACTTTCTCTTATCTACACACTGTCATCGTTACACATTGAGGCCCAAATATAAACAACACAACAAACTTCAACGTCCCTTAGCAAGTCGTGGCTAAACTAAAATAAATAAATAAATAACATGCAGTCATCATAAAGTCTGCTGAATAGTTGAACAATGGCACGCTCATTTCAATGGCTTGGTTTCCTTGTACTAACAAGGCTTTTTAGTGTAGTCAATACAGTTTCTATAGGCTGAGGTTTGAGCAACTCTAGAGCCTAATGTTAGCCTGATTTATTTATTGCAAAACCACATCTGATGTGTGTTTGGCCTTATTATCCAGTTGGAACACACAAATAGCTCTTAATTTTCAACCATCTGATCCAAATTGTCAACCCCAAATAATAGGGAACAATAGTCATTTTCCATAGTGAAGCCACTTTTACCATGGACAGAGTGTACTAACCCAACAAACAAGCCGCCCCTCCAAACGTTAAAGCTCGTGTGAAATTTGTAAAAGGCCACATGAACAAGCTAAAAGCCTTCTGGAGAAACTTTTAATGAGAGTCTTTAATGATGAAACAAAGGCTGAGCTCAGTGAAAAGAATAATGTTTGGGAAAGTCAAGCTTTTAGATATTAGAACACTATTACAACTTTCAGACATGGCAGTGGTAGCGTCATGCTGAGGGTCTGTTTAACTAGCCAGTGATACTGGCGTCACAAAAAGGGTAAGGAATAGTAAGAAACTGTGGCTGTCTCCAAATTTTTTCAACATCACAAGAAATCAACAACCTTAAAACTAGCTTCTGAATGGATAAAGAGGTGCAAACATTAACCTCCTGGAATACCCATCCCAAAGCCACCACAATAACATTTGCATGATTAAAATTAAACATGATTAGAAGCTTAGTTTGGGCCAGAAAAAAAAATTTAATAATGTCTGTCAAAAAAAGCATCTAAATATCCAGAAGCATTTTAGGTTACAGGCACTCAGGATGATGGGAGCAAAACATTGTGGTGGAGGTGCAGTTTACTAGAGACACAACTAAAAAATAGTTGGCAGTGTATGTATACATTTGACCCTATACATGTAATTTTCATCCTTCGTGGATCAGAGTGAATCCACAACAAATTTAAATATTTGCAAATGATTCTTGTTTTGTCTTTTGGCTTTTTATATTATGTCATGATTCCTCTCTGGAAAAAGAACGTGTCAAACAAAATTATTAAAAGCTCCAAATTTAGATGAAATTCATTCCTTGATTCCAGCTGTTCTCTGGATCAGAGTAGTGCATCATAATGTGAATGCTTAACTAAAAAATTACCTGATGGTATACTGAGGACAGCATGTCTTCTTCATTATGGGCTTGTAAACATATTTTCCACTTCTGAAAAACAAAACAATGGTAACCTTTACTGTTAAAGTCATTCTTCTCTGTTTAAAGATTTTCCACTGATTTGTTATAATGTATAAACTCAGAGCAGGAAAGGAGAAGACAAGCATTCAGATTACTGACTGGGTCATCCATTTCAGACAAAAAGAGCAAAAGAGTCAATTCAAGATTATGCCTAGATTATAAACCACAGTGGATGGTCATGTGTACATTGAAAAATAGATATTACTTAGACTAAAGAGGAAATAACAAGATATCAACCAAAAGAAAACAAAATCAAATTACCCAGGTAAAACATGTCAATGAAAAGCAAGAAAATAAAGAAACAAGATACATAAAATCAGACATTTACAACAAATTGAACAGAATTATTCTACGGTTAAAGTAGTAAATTTAGGAGAAGAGCATCTGTTTTTTTTTTCCAAAGCATTAATGGTAGATTCGGCTTTTTTCATATCAGAACATCTCCTGGGTTTATACCCAGAAATATCCAGATGTGCATCTCCAACTTTTACCCCCTCAGTCTTAATCAACTTCTGCTGCTTTTTTGGCAAATGAGTTTCTAATCTCAGAAAACTTGTGAAAATTTCTCTTGAAAATTTCTGATTTTACAATGTCAGAGAATATTCAAGTTTTGATACTGTAAATTTATGTGTTTAATCACAGAAAATTGTGATATATCAGTGCAGGAGACCTGCAGATACAATTGGGTTGATTTTGCAAATGGTTGACATCAGAGAATAACTAAGTTATCTTCTTTTAAATATGTGAAATCTACAAATTTCTAAGTTTTTCTAACAGAAATTTACTTCATTGTGGCCAATTATTATTATTATTTTTATCTACAAAGGTTTTTAGGGCCATGAGTAAAAAATAAGACCCGGCAGCAGCTTAACAATCAAAAGTAACTTCTAATAGCAAACAAATAAAATGGAAGCAAAGCTACCCCAGAAAAACCCAAATGAGACAAATAAAACTGCAGAAAAGATACAAACAAATGAAGTAAAACTGATTTTATTTGAATACATGTCCAAGCTTTTGTAGGATGAGAGTAAAACTTTCTCTATATAAAACAAATAATGAATGTACCTTCTCCATCCCCGATCGATTAAATCTTGGTAGTCTTGTACGGTCATAGAATGAGACCACATTCCTGCCAAAAAAAACAACAAAGAATAAACAAGACATTTATTTTAATAGGAGTAAACATTGTTCAAATTAATTATAATCAAGATGTTTAATATATTTCATGTGAAGGAAAAGAAAAGCTTCATTTAGAAAAGATTCCGCAATTTATTATCAACAATTCAGAATAAAATTATTGTTTATTATACACAATGGTGTGCAGTTTTATCTGACTAAAGTTACAGAAAAAAACAGAGACAAATTAATTTATAAAACTGAATGTCGCAAGGTCAAATTCATTTAAACACTGTTTTACAGTTTTCAGCAGAAAGATAAAACAGACTCTAGTTTATTAAAGAACTCCTTGAGAATGGAGCACCGGGGAAAAATATTTACTGCATCTTAAATCACATTTTCCTTGACAATCCAGTCCCAATTTCCCACAGTGCTGTAAAGTCCCAATGGAAACATACAAGTCTGTTATTTGTAGCCAGAGCAGATCCGCTGGGATTTGGATTCTGACCTTTTATTAACACATAACAACCATATGCACATTGTGCACAAGCGCACATACCCTAATCTGTGAGTCTGTACAGTCAACTATCAATTTACATCTGGAACAGCCAAATGAACTGCCTGGATCACAGTTCACAACACACACACACACACACACACACACATTTCTAGTGAGTATAATGCTTCATGTCCCAGGAGAATAGGGTTAATTTGAGTCCACAGAGAGGGGAGAACACAGCATGATTCAATAAAGGAAAACTACCAGACCAAACCAGTCAACGCAAACAGATACAAAAGTTTGGCTGCTGAAACTTGGTGCTGCTCAATTGGAGCAATGTCATCATAAAAGTTTCCAACAACACAGAAAGAAAGTTGATAGATTTACCACTATTTGGATTTTGTAAAGCAAATTTAAAAAAAAACAAATCACTAGAGGTGTCTGAAAAGTCAAAAAAACATAGTGACAATGTACTAACAACAGCACGTCCTTCATTCTGATCACACCCCCTCCCTTTATCCCCACATTTGGCTGGGTCTCTCTTGGCTCTGCTCACTTTGGAGGAATTTTTCAAAATCTACCAGGGGAGAGGTTTTGCTTTACGCTTTAAAACAAGATGTCAAACTCATTTTCACTTTAGGCCACATTAAGATCACGAAAGCCGGTCGTGGCAGAACGTAAAGGTAAAACTACCCATTAACAAACTGTTAAATATTACACCTTTCTCTGACTTCAATTTGCCTTACCTAAGATTAAATAATATTCAACATCTGTTTACATTGATAACATTTGTCCCTATACAAGTAACAATTGATTTCATTTAACTAATATTTAAGCATACAATTATTATCTTGAAGTTATATTTCTCTGGCCCTGTTATGTCTGAAGTGCCATTGAAATGTGGCGGGCCGAATATGGCCCACACGCCTCAAGTTTGAAACATGCACTTTAAAACATTCATCTCCACCAGTGTCTTCGAATCTCTATAGAGAAATATCAGACAACTATGTAGTATCCAAGTAATTAAGTAATTGTATTATTAATACCTGCACTTTGACATTCAATTAAGAAATGCAGTTTCTAAAGTGGCGATATTCCACTTTAAAACCCTGCATAGCTCCCTGAAGCCTGCATTTATTAGTTTAATGATAGTCCACCAGATTTAACAGAGTTAAATCAGCAAAAAATAAATCAATAACTGCAGTATCTGGAGTAAACTTTTGAAAAATGGCTGAAAACATGCCATAACGAGGATCATTAATTTAAGATATTCATGTCAGTCAGACGTACAGATGAATCACATGCGACTGACGTGAACAAAAAAGCTGCTGTTCCTGTAGCACAAAACAATCATCTGATCCATTCTTCAGTTTTCCCTGAAGCAAAACAGACACAATAACAGCAGATGTTGGGCTCTGTACTGCAGAGTGAGATGTGCTTTGTGTACAAGCACTTTGTATTGCCTTGTTGCTGAAAATGTGCTATATAAATAAAATTACCTTTACCTTTACAACAGAAGCCTTGATAACATTATCCAACCAATCACAGTGATGGAAACTAATGAAACAGTGAATACGGAAAGACAAATTGTTCATACATAGTTATCTGATAATCACTGCCATATTTTTCCAGCACAGATTAAATCTGTATATTCTCAGAAAATGAACATTTTACATCCAAAACATTACACAAAAGCCATAAAAATTTAAGAAAATTATAATCAGTTTGAAAACAAACTAAATACACATCTTTTCCTTGGGTTATGCAGAAAATTCCTGCTTCGTGTAAGAATTACGAATGTTTTCATGTCGTCTGACTTCCTGGAGCTTTGCCATGCCTCCATGACGTAACTACCCAGATTACCACTCTTGGATTAGATCACAGCTATCGTCTGCAGACTTTGTACCCAGTTGCTCATTGACTGCATTAGGAGCTCCCTGAACCCTAAGTATAGTCAACCTGATTATAATTTAATACCACCATTCTGTCCTGCAGGAAAAATTACATCTCTTTTACTTTTTTTTTTGTCTTAAAATATTAATCAGTTTCAGAAAAACATACACATTTTGATAAAAGACAGTTTGTATAAATGTTTCATGGTAATGTACTTGAGATTACAGATGGAGAATCACAATATAATGACACAAACAGAAAAAAATAAGCAGAAAACTTTTTTTTAAAAGCAACAAGTAATAGTCTGAAATCTGCTGCAGCTCCCAGCTAAAAAAACATTAAGGTGAATGACCAGAGAATACAGATTTGTGCTGGTTGTGAAAGATAGGTTTGATAAGTATGGGTGTCAACATTTGTATGGCCTACTTCAGGTGCAAGAAAGAGTTCACATTGTGGTCAAGGCTGACAAAACAAAAGAAAATACAAGAGAAAAGTTCAACAAATGTAAAAAAAAAATTACAGAGCATAGGAAGTAAAACTGCACAATACACTGAAAACCAATCATGACTATAATTTATTTATATATATATGTGTGTGTGTGTGTGTGTGTGTGTGTGTGGGTGGGGGTGTGTGTGTGTGTGTGTGTGTGTTTGGTGTGTGTGTGGCGGAGGGTGCGCGTGGGGGTGGGGAGGTGTGTGTGTGGGCTTTTTCTGGATATTAATTGGATTTGCCATGTGCCTTGAGACAACATTTATTGTGACATATAAGAGTTGCAATATTTCAACATATTTTTAAAGTAAGTAAAAATAAAAAGATTTTGTTCAAGAAATTACTCAAGAGTAAAAAGGTATGTCATAAAATAACTACTTGAGTTCAGAGTGACCGACCAGAATATAGTAATAAGTATTTTAAAATGATTTTATCTGAAAATCAAAAATTCTCAGAGTAAATCCTGTTATTTTGAAAATTAAGATGAAATAAATACAAACAACTAACATAATCAAAAAATATATAACATTTAGGCAGAAAAAACCATTTTCCACATCAAAAATTGTTGATAAAAAACTTCAGTTCAAAAGACAATAATGGATTTCCTTCAAAGAATTTCAGGTTTTTCAAATTTCAATCATTTAAACCGAAGATGAACTGATCTGAATATAAAATATATACTTAAAGTAATCTATATATGAGGACCAGATGAAAATACCTCCAGTGATAATACAGAGTTTACTGCATTTTCATGACCAATTGCAAAGCAGATAGAAAATGACAATAGAACAACAAAGCTTACAAACAAGAATTCTAAAATATGTGTATGTGGTTGATTTTTGGTTAAAACATCACTGTTCTTCATTCAGCAAAGTTACTTACAGTACAAAGGATATCCACAAATCTCTCTCAACTAAGAGTAGTGATACTTTATAACAAGTCAAGTGTAGCAAAACTATTCCAAAATGGATTTTTTGTTTGTTTTGGGTTTTTTTTTTTTTTTTGTCAAAAACTCTCCTCTAGTAACTAGTTACTACCCACCTGACCTCTCTACATAAATTATCTAAAATAAATGTTAATAATGAAACTTGATATACCCAACAAAGTCTGAAGAGGATACATTTCAGATCTTAAAATAGACAGCATTAAAGTAAAATACATTAAAGTCCATTGAATAATCAGCCCACTGACTCTTTTTTAGATCAATGTTTAGCAACCCTGGATCTGATCCACAACCTCCTGTCTCTGTTTACTTGGCAACTGATAATGCATTTCTAAAAATCACAGGTTGCAAATACGGTAACTGCAGTTCTGCGTCTCTTACAGACGTATTTTCTTTGACGTTTGTTTATGTCATGCTGAACTTGTCTGACCCCATGCAGCAGTCTAAATCAAACCAAATGCTTGACGATGCACTCTAGCTAATGGGTGTTGGATTCGTTCTACACGCCATTGCAGTTAACGATCCAAAGAGAAAACACAATCTTACTGGAACTCTTTCCACATAACACGGAAACAGCGTCGAAGGAAATAGTTTACTCAGGCGGTATTGTTCAATAGCTAGCAGGAGTACAGATAACCTCTTGAAGTAACGTAAATAACCCGTAGTAAAATATACTGAACATGACAGTAGTACCATATAGTGCGCTTCTGTTTTGCCTAGTTTCACTGAATGGCAGCGCTGGGTTTTGGGGGGTTTTCTTAGAGTAAAGCTACATGATGCTACCGGCTAAAAGCTAAGCTAACGCTCAGAAAGTGTTCACTTTAGGGTCTAGTCAAGAAATAAAACAATTAAAATGTGACATATACTGACATTACAATAAGTCGTACAGAATTAACTTCAAATACATATCGCATTTTTCCCAAATTTTTATCTATTTCCAGCAAGTACATGGCTCAGCTTGATTAGCATTAGCTAGCTCAGTTAAATGCCCAACTCCGTTTCTTCGACATCTTCAACAGAACCTACCGTGAGAGAAGTTTCCCTTATCATTTTTGCAGTAACCGCAGCGGTAGCCATCATCCCCTCCAAAATATTCTACTATAGTATAAGAGTTGCTTCCTGCCATCTTTACAATGCAGACACACAGCTGACAGCTGAGTTTGGTAGGTCAACCGGTGACGGGTACTCCGCCCACAGCCTATGCGTCTGGGGTGCTGCGTTCAAAGACTCCATGTCTGAGAGCATTAATATCCACTGTAACAGATGCCTCTAGTGTATTCACAAAATTGAGATTGTATTAATCTTTTACAAACAATTTCTAACATGTAAATGGGAGATATTGTTACAATAGATTAACAATCATGCTTCTCAGTGCCTTAAAAAGTATACACACCAGAACTTTTCACTTAACCAATGTTCAGTGTATTTTAATTTACTAAAAATTATTATACTAATCCCACATTGAAATTAAACGCTGTGATTCATATTATCCAAGGTTCTTCTTGTTGTAGATGCTGATGGCTGTGGGCAGGAAGGATCTCTTATAGAGGTGTGTATTGTTCTCAAACAAAAATATAATCCCTACAGAACAGTTGTTTTTATACTCATTAAGTAAAAAGAAATGGATTTCATTTACTAAACAGGTCACTTGGTAAAATGTATCCTAAAGATATTATTAATGGGGATAAAGACAGCAACAGATTTTGTTTTTTTTTGTATATTTTTTTCTTTCACTTCAGTTTTGCACTTTTGTTCCGATTTATCACATAAAATGAATAATGCACTTGCAATTATATAGTCTGATAAGTACAAAGTACAAACTCATGATTTAAGAACTGTACACCATGTTTATTAAATTATCTCTGCAAAGAGGACAGCAAAAAAAATAAAAAATCAGAACCGAGATCTTGCACAAACAATACTTGCAGTGATCTACAAAGCAAAGGGAGACTTTAAATGTAAAAAAAAAATAAATTAGAAAATCGCAGCTGAGCCAATGATCCATTTTTTAAAATCTTGTTACAAAAATGACTTTGTAGAAGGGGAAATGAGCTTTACTTTATGTCTGCATTATGCATAGTTCTTTTTTGTTGCTCTAGCAAAATGTACGTTTTGTTAATGCGCTGAAAGATTCAGATTCACAGGTTTCAGTACCGGTTCACAGAATTAGGAAATTGGAAATCTACAAAAATCAACCCGATTGTGTTTGCAAGTCTCCTGCACTGACATAGTAAACTCACACAGGTGATGAAAGAGCAGCTAGGAAGTTGAAATGATACCTTTTGACACAAGACTCTAATAAACTCTTTCCAGACATCTGTTGATTAGGCTCCAGCTGGGAGATCTCCTAATTAATATGTCCATGTGGGACCGGGATGCTCTCGTGGAGATATTTCATACTGCCTTGCTCGGAGAAGTCTGCCACAGTGTGTCCCTCTCCTCGAAGGACCCATTTGGTCGTGAGGAGTCCCTCCAAACCCACTGGTCCCCTGGCGTGTATCCTTGCTGTGCTAATGCCAACCTCAGCTCCTGCAGTGATTAAATAAAAAATGTTTAAAAACAACATGCAAAAATCTGTTATTTTGCACTTGAAGGCGTTGTTTATTAATAAGGAGATATGTAAAGGCATGCCTGATGTTTTGCTCACCCAGGCCAAAGCGGTATCCGTCGGCAAAGCGAGAGCTGGAGTTCCAGAATACGCAGGCGCTGTCGACCTGCTGCAGGAACTGCTCGGCTGTTTCCTCGTTCTCTGTGACAATGACATCAGTGTGGGAGCTGCCGTATTTGTGAATGTGGTCCACAGCGTCCTGCATGCTGTCTACCACCTCGATGCAGCACTCCAGGTCCCCGTACTCTGTTCGGAGAGACTTCACCTCAGATGGGCTAAAGGTTAAGTACGATGCAAAGCGAGGACCCGCATGAATCTTTACCTGAAGGACAACAATAATTAGTGAAACAAAGAACCAAACTACCTTTCTAGTGGAGACCAGATTTGGTGTCAGTGCATGTTTCTTACTTCTTCTGTCCTCAACATATCAATGATCTGGTCGAATAAAGGAGTGCGCAGCAAATCTCTGTGAATAAGAAGGGTCTCCATGGCATTACAGGCTGCAGGATAGTCACATTTGGAGTCTCTGACTAGAACAAAAGAGAGTCTCCATGTTCATTCAGCAACAAAATGTTCACCATTTTGATAAAGATTCTAACTTTTTCATCTTTTACCAAATGACGATCACAAACTTGGGTGTTATTGGGATTTTATGTAAACATACAGTCAGAGCTACAATAGCATGGTTGGATCAAAATTATTCATGTGTTAAAAATGGCCTAGTCAAAGTCCAGAACAAGCTTTATCTGTTTTGCGAAGAACAACAAAGACTTAAGTCTCTAAACTTACAAAACTGGTAGCAATATACTCCAAAAATTCTGCAAATTATTGTTTCAGAGATACTGAAAACAAAACCATGCCACACCAAACACATGCCTGAATTTCCTCTCAAGTCCCAAGAATGAACTGCTCTGTGCTGGTTCTCTACATAAAATCCCAATGAAACACAATGTAGTTTGTTATTGTAAATTGACAGAATGTGAAAAAGTTTAAGAGATATGAAGCTTAAACAAAATCCCAGAATGAAGACTTTTCAGCTGTGTGCCGCTAATACATACCAACATCAATGGCTTTGTCCATGCTGGCTTCATTGTCGACATAAACATGGCAGACACCCTCACTGTGGCCCAGCACAGGAACGCCCTTGGCTGCCCTCTGAATGTCTCGGACCAGCTCAGAGGAACCTCTTGGAATGATCAGGTCGATCATTTTGTCCAGCTTGCACAAATCCTCCACCTCCTCACGCGTGCTCACCTTTATAACATTTTACATTTTAATGCAAGTAGAAAATTAAGGAGGTGACTGAATAAACAAGCCTTACCAGCTGAATGGCATCAGCTACTCCATGAATTGAAAGTGCTTCCTGTGTGAGTTGATGAAGGATTTTGTTGGTGTTTGACGCTTCTTTGCCTCCTTTAAGAAGCAACGCGTTTCCACTGGCAATAGCGAGGGCCGATACCTGCAAAGAGTTTTTATAATACAATGAATCGGTTCTGATAATCCGAAATTTAAAGAAAAGCAGAATGGTTGGTTCTGGGACTGTTCTACCTGTGGGAGGCAATCAGGACGTGACTCAAAAATGACCAGCAAGACCCCGATGGGAACAGTGATTTGCTCCAGCTCCAGGTTGTTAGCCACCCTGGTCCGCCTCAGCACCCGACCCACACTGTTCCCAGAAGATACGGCAAGCTGGCGCAGGCCGATGGCGAGGCTGTTCAGCTTAGCAGTAGACAGACTGAGGCGATTGATCAGAGGCTGCGACAAACGACCTGAGTGCAGAGTGATTGATTATTTTAAAAACTGTTCGAGGTGCACCAATAAATACCGTAAAGTCCTAATTCACCTATTATTTTAGGTTTATAAAGCACATAAACTAATAGGGTGTACTTCAGTGCAATTTGTTTGGAGTTTAATGACCAGAAAAAAAGGTTAGGGACATGTATTTTGATACACAAATGTAGAACATTTTGAAGCACAGTCATTTTTTTGCAGGTTTTGTTTTTTAAACTGCATGTCACATTCCTTAGAAAAATGAAAATTGACATTGGGAAATCAGATTTGAAAGAAATTCAGACAACAAGGAAAAACAAAATTGGTCTAGCTCTGACTGAAAGGAATCATTTTCCTTTCAACGTCATCAGCAGCAATGAGCTCTACCTGTTGCTGTTGCTAACTCCATGTCTTTCCTGTTGGCACTAAGAATCTCATCCTTCTTTTCTGTAAGTAGCTCAGCAAGACAGCAGATGATTTCTCCTCTCTGCAAACACAAACATTGTGATAGATGATAAATAAAAAATTAAAAAACACACATCATCTCCTAATAACTCCTCATTTGGGGTGATATCTTTCACCCACATACTTGTTCAGGGAGTAAAGATGCAAGTGCCCGTCCAGCGTGCCGTGCCATCTCTGTCTGCTGCTCCACAGTTGGCCCTGATTGTGGTCAATACATACACAGGTCGAAATTTAATGCACATCCAAAAATAAGGATCAAGTACCTTATCCATGTGGTTTCGATAAATACCTGCAGGTTTTACTTCGGAGAAAAAGGTGCCAATCTTTTTCCCTTCGACAATGTCTGTGATGACGTGGCCTGTGACTTTAGGATCTGTGCCATTGGCGATGATGACTGAGGTCCCTCCTTGAAGCGCCCAGAGGGCTGCTTTCACCTGATCCACAGCAAATATTTAGTCAGATTATAAAAATAATCTGTAATTTAGTCAAAACTTTGTTCTGACTAAATATTTGATCTTCCTTTTTTATAATCAGAGATAACAGATCGTCTGTAGTGCTTACCTTGGCCTCCATGCCACCAATGCCGACTCTGGATTTGGTGCCATAAGTGATTGACTGCTGGTCCCCGGGGTAGAAGATGTCAATGAGCTTAGCATCGTCGGTTCCAGGAGGACTGTCATACAAGCCTGCAGGACACAATTTTACACATTAAAACTTTGCCTGTGAGTTAAACTCAGGATGTTTTAAGACTTTTATTATCAATTTAAATTTAAAACCTACCTGATTTACAAACAGTCTTAGACACCCAACTACTTTTAAACAGTAATTTTCTTCAAAGGTAAACTTGGGGATTAGTTAAATGGACGAAATTATGTACATTTCGAAACATCAGTCAGTGTTAAACCAAAAGATTCAAGTTGGAGCCAAAAAGATGAAAATTACTTATTTTTCAGTACCACTATGTGATTCCAAGCATACATCCAAACT
Source organism: Xiphophorus hellerii (assembly GCF_003331165.1). Classification (NCBI taxonomy): domain Eukaryota; kingdom Metazoa; phylum Chordata; class Actinopteri; order Cyprinodontiformes; family Poeciliidae; genus Xiphophorus; species Xiphophorus hellerii. The sequence goes on from NC_045693.1 coordinate 8,122,247, forward strand.
GACAACATATTGCTGTCAGAAAATAAAGTTTTAGGTTGGCCCAGTCAAAGTTCAGCACTAAATCTGACAGAAAAAAAAAGTGTGGTTTCACCTGAACAAATATGTGGACAAGGGAGCCTGACAAATCTGGAGAACTTTAAAAGAGCAAAAGCGGGAAATATTTTCGAGTCAAGATGTGACATAATGATAAGAGTGAATGCTGAAATTAATCGGTTAAATGTCATTTTTTTGTCAAAAGCAAACATTTCCTTCTTCACTGTACCTTGAACGTCAGACAGAGCAATGAGAAGATCAGCTTTCATCTCAACAGCCAGCCGTGCAGCCAAGCTGTCATTGTCTTTTATGCTTATGACCTAAAATACAAGCAAAAACTTATTCACCTAACATGTCTCTTAATAACACATTAAACAAATACTCGTGGTCAGTAAATGGACAGCACAAAAATGAGCATGCAACTACCACTTTTACCAACAAACAGTACCCACATTTACCCCCTGTAGGTCACTGTTGGGAACAGGGGGTGGCACAACGGCGTCGTTGGTGTTGATGATAGGCACGATGTTCATCCGCAGCAGCTCGTGTAGCGTGCTGTTCAGGTTGCGACGTTTCTGCTCGTCGTGGAAATCCAAATTGGTTACCAAAATCTACAAAAAGGACAGAAATAATCACATTTAAGAAGCTTTTTAACCTATCTGCTGTTGGTTGTAATCTGTAAAGAAAAGCCAAATACAAACCTGTGCCGTGCAGATGCTGTACTGGGTGAACATAGCTTCATACAGAGCCATCAGACCACTTTGTCCTGCAGCTGCACATGCTCTGGCCTCTAAAACTGGAACGGACTGAGTCAGAGAAATCACATTAGAAGAGTAAATCAAACATTTAGATAGCAGATAGGAGTAATTTCTAAGTGGAATATAATTTGTGGTGCTAAAGAATTAGTTACAATGTCTTTGAGTTGGTTCTGTCCAGAGTGCAAGGCTTGTCTGACGCTCTGAGACAACAGAATCTCATGTCTGAGACGCTGCTTCCCAAAAGCCACAGCGCCGCTCGTAACAATCATCATCTCCCGGCCTTGATTCTGCAACATGGCCACCTTGTGGTACACAAAAAACACTACATTCAGGTTTGTATTTGAAAAGTGACTCTCCAATAAAATGTCTGTCATGACCATGTCTGTAGCATCACCTGCTCCACTATGGAGGCCAGCCGTCCCAGCGATAGGCCACACTCATCGCCTCGTGTAACCACGGCGCTGCCCAGTTTCACCACGATGCGCTTGGCCTGCTTCAGCTCACTGCGGTGGGCAAACGATTTCCCATGGGAACGTGGGAGCAAAACTGCAAGAAAGAAGAAACACATTTTAAAAATGTGATTTTACTTAATACATGGAATTTTGAGAATCGCAAGTCAGGGAAAATATGTCTCTGTTTAGTTGATGCTGTTATATGCAAATCGGGGTTGCTGAAAACTTAGATTTAATCATTTTTTAAGTAGGTTTAGGGCAGACGTACAGGCTGATGCATGGATAAATTAAATGAATGGATAGTCAGACTGAAATAAGCATCAGGAGTAAAGCCTGGAACTATCATTTCCAGACGAGGACCTGGGTGGTAGCTTACATTTAGCCTGCGAGAATTCTCTGATGGAGACTGGACCGACATTGGTCTGCCGGATCCTGGATGGCAGGCGAGAGCACAGAGCCAGCCTGGCAAACATGGCACAAACACCTGAAGACCTGTAGAGATGACCATACAAATCAATGTCAGGTTACTGGAACAGGGGAATAACCTCAACTGGGATAAGCTGCAGTTTTATTCAAAGATGGGCTGCATAGGAGTCAATCTACAACAGAAATATAACATTTAAATACGTTAAAATAAATACTATGTGGCGGAGGAAACCAATAAGCATTATTCAGTTGTACTTTCTGGGAAGTTTGCTTTCATGTTCGGAATGCTGTTTGCTGTCATAACTTGACACACTGACCCAGAGAAGATGTTTTCAGATCACTGAAATCCACAAAAAAGTGTTTTATACAAGTAAATCATATAATATATTAATTAATTATGCTTCAAAACTTAATAAATAAGAATACAACACCTGCTTAGCAAATACAACAGATGTCAACACGAACCTGCAGCGAGCTAACGTTAGCTAGCTTTAGCTACAGTTAGCTGCAGTTTCGAGACATTTAGCAGCAGCGGAAAGTTGTTTTATTGAACAAAATAAGCTGTTACCTGACAGTGCGAAGAGTTAGAAAGCCAGCCAACACAACAGTGGTCTGCAAAGAGGGGACACGTAGTCAGTCAGTCAGTCTGACTGTCTGCTGCCACATCCACAGCCCACGTTGTTTGGGAAGTGAAGCGGACCGGAGGGATTCACGAAAAGTGACTACGTATCTAATAGCGACCAGCGTGTACGCAGGAAATCCTATAAGCTAAAGCAACGTACGTTTTAACTACGCATAAAAACACGTTCTGGACGGCTTCTGGTAATAAAGCAACTATACATAGAAATAGTAACAAATATTCTGTAAAGTCTTTAGCGATGAAAAGGCCCAGAACTTATAAAGCTTAAGTTGACCACTTAAGTTTGTCGTGGTTAACGAGAAACTTAATTTTTTTACATTGGTTGTACTTTGATATTCCATCCATTTTCTTTTTATCTGAGTGTGCCAGAAATATGGCTTTTGGCCTTGGGTACCTGTCAAGCATTTCCTTTTCGAGCATGTTGAGATTATTTTAGTACAAACATGTGTCTTTTGCATTCCTTGTTCATGTGTGTGAATTTATACTTCTATCATGTTCGAAATAAATAAATAAAATAGGCATGACGGTGGCAGCATGGTGCTATGGGATTGATTTCCAGCCAGTTTTACTGATAATGGATAATTGCTCTTTAAACTCTTTAATAAACAAAGCAGGCTAATATTAAGCTCCTGGATTGGCCTTCTCAAAGCTTCAACCCTGTTAAAAGTTTATGTGCCACACCTAAAAGTGGGGGAAACATATCAATTAAGCAAACTTTGCAAATTCTGATAAGAAGAGTGGTCAAATATTCAGCAAAAATTATGCAAAAATCTTGCTGATGGCTAAAATAGCACGGTCAAAGAAGTGGAACATGCTGGCAGACATTAAACCAAATATTAACAAGAATAAATGTTTAATTTTGAGCCAAGCTTTTAAAAGAATGACTAAAATTAAACTCAGAAGATTATAGCCTTACGTTTAAGTATGTTAAAGATTAATTTAAATGTAATTTTTCCCACAGTATTTTATTGGTTCTGCGTTTTGGAAAGCAAATGTAACTCTCCTGGGACTGGGTGGTTTACAACAGCTACTGATATCCCCCCATCTTTAGTAACCTGACACTATGAGGCTCTTTAGAGGCTTGTAAACATGTGAAACATTGATGAGCTGGAAGGTCAGGAGCACTGGGTGCAGAAGTCTGCCGTAACAGGTGAAAGCAGCACCATGGGGACTGTTAGCGAACCTTTGAAGTGTCCTGTCTGCCAGGATTTTTTCACAGAACCTGTGACGCTCCAATGTGGGCATAACTTCTGCCTCACCTGTATCCGAGCCGTTTGGGAAACAGATGAGTCCACTGAGGGTCCTTTCTTCTGTCCAGAGTGTCAGATGTTCCTCCCACCTAATCTCACTCTGGACATAAACACAAGCCTTCAGGAAAAAGTCAAGGATTTCACCACAAACCAGCAACCAGCAGCAGCTGAGACCGACTCTACAGCAGCATCCTCTCCAATTATCCACTGTGACCACTGCATAGAGAAGCCATGTGTGGCCATCCAGACCTGTTTGACCTGTGATGCCTCGCTGTGCCAGGCCCACGCCCAGCTGCACCAGCAGAGGTCTGCCCTGAGGGAGCACACGCTGGTGGATGTGACCAAGGATCCACTGTCGCTGAAGTGCAGGGAGCACCGGGATGAGCTCAAGCTCTTCTGTATGGAGGAGAAAATCCCTGTGTGCTGTTTGTGTGTCCTGGTTGGAGTCCACAAGCACCATAAGGCATCTCAACTTCATGAAGCCAGCGCAGACTTTAGGGTAACATTTTTATTTTGTTTTTCTAATATTCTATTCTGCCACAAACTAAACAATGACTTCAGTAATTAGACTGTAGTGTGTTAGTCCATACAGTGCCATCTACTGTCCAATCAGTGCGACTTCACAATATCTTGCTAGTCCTGGAGTATGACGCCCTTTAGGTAAATAATTGATGGTGTCAATTAAAAACTAAGGATGAACATAAATGCAACGTTTAAAACGATTCAGTGAAGTGAACATATCAAAACTAACCATTTTTCAATCAAAGAGGACGTCATGCACTGCTGTATATATTTTATCTCAATTTTTGGCCATTTTTAATTGTATTGTTTCAAAAAATAGTTCAACAGTAGTAACTTAGTTAGTGTCAGTTACTCAAGTTTTGTTGTCAAAAATTATTCTTTGGCTAATTAGACCAGTAATACATGATACAGATAGTGTCTTTTTATTTTATATTGCTAAATTGCAGCAATATGGTTGCAGGGTGATTCAATCACCAGCACTGAGTTCCTGAGTCCTTGATGTGGCTACTTTGACTTAATATATGTTATAATTAATTTGTTTTGCACATATATATATTTGTAGATCTAAGTGCATGTCATCCACATAAGAACACATATGAAAATATTTTTAAATTGTACACGAGAGCATAAAAATTAAGTTCACATTTTATTTATACCAAACGAAAAGTAAGACATCTTGAATGTGGTTTTGCTAATTCATAACCATATTCTGATTCAGTTTTATGTCTGTCTTCAGAGTATGTTGGTGGCTAATATGAACAACTTGCTGAAGAGGAGAGGTGAAGCAGAGCACACCATCAAGGACTTGGAGTCACTTTACACACAAACTGTGGTACAGTCATTATGAGCTTATAATACACTCCTGTTTTCTCTTGCGGGCAGCCTTGCGTTTATGACATTTTAATTATCTTCCAGAAATCTGCTGCGGATTTCAGAGAGAAAATCTCAGACAAGTACAGCAGAATCCGTGTGGTTTTAGATGCAGACGAGCGTCTGATGATGCAGATTATAGATGCAGAGGAGGCGTACATGACGGACTGGCTGGAGGCCCAGAGGGGCATCACGGAAACTCAGATTAAAGAGATAGACAGATTAAGAGCCTCCAATAAAGCTCTACTCCAGGAAACAAATGACCTGCAGTTCCTTCAGGTGAGTAAATCATTGTAAAAATAATTTAAGTATTTTACAATGATCATTAAACCACAATGGATTAAGCCTGCTATGAATCAAACACCACTGGACCTGCAGTCACAGTAATCTAAAAAGAAGCCCATAATCTAATACATCTTTGAGCATGTACAGTTTGCCTCTATTTACATGGACAAGCCAAATGCAGGGAAATGTTTTAGGGTAAACAAAGATGGAGTAGCTTGGCCACAATGACATAAACTATGTTTGAAAGAGTCAAATCAGTTCTTTCCAAATAAGAACACTGTCAGCAAGCATGGTCGTGGCAGTAGCATGGTGAGGGAACGTTTTAAATGACTGCCTTCAAATTCCTCAACTTCAAATTAATTTGATGGCTAGATTGTTCAAACTTGGACACACGTGATGGTTTTGTTTGGACAATGACCGTAAACAGACATTAAGAACAAATAAAGTTGGTTAACTTTGAGAATTGATCATTTGAAGGAGCATCTGTGCCAGAAATCCCACTAATTCAACCAAATTGTTCCTTTCTTGATAAAGAATGCACATTTCTGACAGAAACTGTGGATTTTAAGCATATGGACTATAGTGACTAGTTATGAATTCACCTTTGTTTTTCTTGTGTGTGAATTTTCAGTTCTGTATGTACTTGCTTTGTTTTCCATCTTCAAAAGTAAAATTTCTTAATGCTGTTTTGAAGTTGAGCTAAAACTGATGGCCTGTTAATTTTTAACAGCAAATCAGATCACAAAATCTTTGGTGAGTATATTTTTACACATTACATTTTGGTATATTTAACCTTTCTTTTGTGTTGTTACTAATTTGCTCCTTTGGTACATTTATTTTATGTTTTCTTTACAGTGATCCATTGGATTTTCCTCCACTGCAGGCTGTAAACAGGGATCTTTGTGACCATGAAAAGCTGAAAACCATTGAGAGGCTCACTGATGATCTCTCATTAGCTCTGTCGCAACACTTTCCACGAATGTGGTCATGTTAGTGATTCATTCAGGATTTCATAAGCAACCAATCATCATTTGCATAAATGTGGTGCTGATTGTCGTTTTTTTCTATTATTATTATTGCAGACCTAAGTTCACCGGCTTTAGATCCAAAAACAGCCCATCCAAAACTAGAAATATCTCCAGATAAAAAGCAAGTTTACTGGAGACGCCATCGTGTTGGAGACAGACCGAACCCTCAGCCTTACGACTCCCAGTACAGTGTTCTCGCTCAGGAGAGCTTTACAAATGGCCAGCATTACTGGGAGGTGATTGTCCAGGATAAACCCTTCTGGCTGATTGGTGTCACCACAGGTTTGCTCACTAAGAAAACCAGTCCGGTTCAGAGTTCCTCCAGCCTGGGTGTGAACAGCACATCCTGGTGCATCTACCATGGAGATGGACAGTACCTGGCTTGCCACGACACACAAGAGAAGCAGCTGCCAGTAGCAAAGAGAGTCAGGAAACTGGGCATACTGGCTAATATCCAGAAGGGGGAGCTGTCATTCTATGATGCGGATGCAATGACTCTGCTTCACTCTTTCTGTGTGCAGTGCACAGAGCCTCTTTACCCCATGTTCAACCCATGCATCGATATGACCGGAGTCAACAGGCAGCCGCTCACTTTGTTCTGGATTAAGGATCCCTGGAATTGGGAAGACGATGAAAAATGAATGATCTTTTCTGTGTTTATTTCTACATTTGCTTATTTATGTGTTTATATATTATCAATCTATTCCAACTATGCTTTAATTCTATAGTTGTGCAACGTTTAATAAAGTAAATACACATGGAGAACTTACTGTGCAATATTTTCTTTACAGGTTCAACATCAAAAGTTGTACTTTACTTTGCCTTGACAATGTATTCACACCTTTGGACGTTTTCTACATTTTGTCACATTACAACCAAAAAAACATTTGTATAATTTATTCAGATTTTATAGGATGGATCAAAATGGACCAAATGGTCCATATGATGCACCATTTTGGTCTGATAATTGTGAAATAGAAGGGAAATTTATTTGTGTCACCATTCAAAACAGCTACAGATTCAAATATGTCACATCTACAGATTTAAATCTTAGCCAGGTCTTCTTTGCAGACTAGTTCAAACTCAGTCAGCGGGACTGGAAAGCATCGAGGAACACCAAGTACACATTATTTAATAATGAGTCAACAGAAAACAAGGTTGTGACAGAGAGGGAAGACATATGGCAAAGGTCATTGGGCCTGGACTCGAACTGTTGAGCACTGAGGTCTCCATACAAGGGTCACGCGCTACCCCCAACTGTCAAATCTTGAAAGTCTCAATTATATTTAGGTCTGGACTTTAACAAGGCCATGGTAAATACATGAATGCTCTGTGATTTAACCATTGTACTATAGCTCTGGCGCACATTTGGGGTTGCTGTCCTGCAGCATGGTGAACTTACGAGTCAGTCTGAAGTCTATTGCAACTGCTAACAGGTTTTCATTCAGGATTGTCCTGTATTTAGGGTCCATCCATCTTCTCATCAACTTACTATATTATACGTAGGAATAGTATTGCATCTCTTCCGCTGTTGAAGGTCTCCACCTCTTATGTGCTAATCATGTTGTTGTGCATTGCAGAAAGTACATGAATCGTGTGTAAACTTCTGGCCTGTTCATTTTGTAATCGCCCCCTCGGTTCATCAGCCCACAGCGGACAACAGCCTTCAGTGTCAGATGTCCGTGGCTTTTATTTTTTGCCTCTACAGCAAACAGTGCAGCAAGAGAGATCAAATAACATCAACTGTGAACTTTGCTGCATTGAGTGTCCACAAACACTGATGTTAGCAATTATTTGTATAACATCTTGTTTTCTCTTAAGCAAAATTGATTAACAAGTACTCAGATTACACAGGTTTTTGGCAAGTTTATAGGTTAGGAAAAGCATTTCAGCCCAGTTCAGAGATGAATGCATTTAGATCCAGCTGCACAAATCAGCATAAAGATTTTTAAAGATGTGTAAAAAGCCTTAAAATAAACCCATCCTTCTTTCAGTGGAAAATTTCTTTCTCTGTTCTCTAGCAGTGAACTTTGAAGATTTTTTCCTTTTCTTACCCAATGTGCATTGTGACAAGGTAAACATTTTCAGTCATTCACAGTAAATACACTGAAAAAGAGAATAGGTGACCCAACTTAAATAAATTGCTTCAATTAGTGACAAGTTTTTTCACTTTAAATTATTAAGCTGTCAAGTTAAATTCACATAAATGTAGTAAGTTGGATAAACTGGTTTTAATTCATTCAAATTGAAGCTGCATTTTTTTTTCTTATTGTATGAGCATTATGAAAACAGCTATTATTTGTAGCCATTTTGTGAGTAAAAACTGACAGAAATCTTAAATAGCATGTTCTCTTGTCTTTTCCATTTTGAAGAGTGGCCTCTGCATTACAGCTTATTTTACCTTAGGAAATTAGAAAGTCAGTTAATTAATCATTAATTATTAATTATCTGTTGATGTAAGCATTACATTTTTAAAAATGCATTAGTTGCTTTAATTTTATAGCGATCAGTAAGAGTGCCAAAATCCAAAAGGAGCAATTTCTTTGTGTGAGAATTTATTTTATTCCCTTGTTTCAAAATTTTATAAAATTTATGCAGAGATTTAAATGTAGAAAATTAATTTATTTATTCTTATGCTTTTTACTCATCTTTCAGGGTGTACAGTATGTTGCTGTAACATAAATTCATAAAAATTCAAACTAATGTAGACCTTAACTCTTACAGCAACACGCACCACTCTTACTTGAATCTTGTCTCTCCTATTTCAAGCTCATTGCATTTACATGAGCCTCATCACATTTACATCTATAGGAAACAGAAAGTCTAACTAAACAACAGTTCTTAGCTATTCTGATCAACTTAAACAGGTTAAATCATATTTAAACTGGAGAATAAACGTGCTAAAAGATCCCCCACCCTTAAAAAATTCTCCAAGGACTGCATATAAAAAGGATAGAAAATATTATGCATGCTCTTTGACAGCCTTTGTAGTTTGGAATACAACATACATTTAAATCAATTCAAAGAATTACTCCATTTGTGCACCAAAGCATATTCCCCTTACAAGCTCATTTTAGTGGTCTTGTGCTATTGGTTGATGTATTTAAACAATAGAAACAAGTACATTTTTTTATTATTTGACTTATCAATCACAGATTAATCGGTGTATCGGTTAATTTTACCTATAATTTGCTAAAATGACAACACATTAAGCAGAAGCAAAAGTTAGACATTTTATCTCTGAAGGAACACAGTGGAGTACACTTTTATTGAGGTTTTTTCAAGTTATTTTTCACATTCACCTGTGAGAAAATGACAAAATATGTTGAGAAAATTTCAGGGGTTTTTTGGGAGGCTTCAAAAGAGTTCAGTCAGGTGCAGAGCAGTTACGAAAAATAACTTCAATCACATCTTAATTCTCGGCCAAACACGCTGGTATGTTCATAACTAATATCCTTGGGTTATTTAAGCATGTCCTTGAGTCTTTGACTTGATCCAGTCGAGGAAGGTAGAGACTCTTGAGTAGACTCCTGGTTTGTTTTCCTTTCCACACTGATCTCCCCAGCTCACCACACCATAAACAACACTGGTGTCATTTTGCTTGCAAGTCAGTGGTCCTCCAGAATCCCCCTGAAACAACAGATGAATGGAAAATTAGAGTAGAATAGAGAAAAAAAAAGTGGCAGGTGGATGCAAAGTACACAGATACACCTAAACATTCAAACAGAATTTAAAGCTACTGTAAAGCATAAAGCTGACTAACCTGGCAGGAATCAACTCCTCCTTGCAGGTAGCCGGCGCAGAACATGCCATTATTTAGGACGGCCCCGTAAATAGTGGGCTCAGAGCACTTTGCCTGGTTGATCAGCAGAACATTAGCCTCTAACAGGTGATTCGAGCCATAATTCGCTGCAGAAGTGATTTTGAACAATTAGGACAAAACAGTAAGTTGTAGTAAACAGAGTGAACCAAATTATGAGGGAAAAGTCGCACACATACAGTCCTCTGTGGCCCCCCATCCAGAAATGGTGCATTCAGTCCCATCAGAGATTTGGCCACCGGGCAGACAAGCTGTCTTCACAAACTGGGTCTCATTTGCGCAAACTCCATCTCGCCCCCTGAGCCTTAACAAAGCTTAGAAAATACGGATCAGATTAATGTCACACAAATGTTTTCACAAGGTAACTGTTACGAAAATGTAAGACAAGAAAGTCCTCAAATCAGTTTAGAAAATGAATACGAACCTCACTGGTTAGCAAAAATCACTGCCAGGGTTTGTTTTGATTCATTCAAAGGACAAATATCATTTTAGAGACATAAAACCTAAGAGTTTGAGTGTGACAAGTGGTATCCTTGTTTTAAGTACATAAAAACTTGCTCTCTAATCTAAATGAGGCTAATTTCACTACAGATACAGAAAGAAACATGTTGGACAAACCTGCATCTATCTGATGGATTTTAGTTGTACCATTTATTTTTTACACCCAGATCTAACACTTGCAAAAGTGTGCTTTTTATTCCCGCCATAGAGTGCCAGTGTGCTAGGTCTCTAAACTGCTGCTCTCAGACACTTCTTACTCCTCACTGAAAAACATCGCTACATAAATCTTCACTTTATGAACTCAAATTAGTCTGCTTTCATGGCTTTTTTATTCTTTCACACTTTTTACATGTTTAGCAATTTTATTCTTGAGAATTCATATAACTATCATGAGTTATGAGTCTAAACACAATTGGAGGATAAAAATGGCTCTTTATGGAAGAAATACAGTGCAGTTTTACCTATGTCGTTGTAAACAGCTGCAGAAGTCTCCCTGTAGTTCTCGTGGACAATCGCATTCTCAACTTCAATGACTTGAGCTGAAGGATCATGTGCTTCCAGTGACAGGCTACCCATCACCACCTGCATGTCCTTGTTTTGTTCACTGTGAAAAACAAAACATCCAGTAAACAAAAAAGCTGAATGAAAGTCATAATCTAAATTCTTCAGATTTGGAGGGTTGTTTTCTTACATGCAGTGTCCAGCTGTCAGAACCCAGCAACTCTTGATCAGAACTCCTCCACAGACGTGGCTGTATTTCATGTTGGAGTTCTTTGGTTTCTGTTGCACAGAAACCTGCCAGGGTACTGCCCCAGGACTGACTTTCAGACCCCCAAAGATTCGAGTTAAGATCTTTTTTGGTTGAGCCACTCCGCAAGTTTCAAACTGTTTTGGTGCAGGAGATGGAGATGGCACATCAGGGGAGTCTATTGGTTCTTGGGACGGCTGTGGAGCCTTGGTGGTCTTTGCTGCTTCAGTGGTAACTGGAGGCGGCTGAACGGTAGGAGGCTTAGGCTTGGGGCCATCACTAGGGGTCGGAGGGCCACCAGTAGGAGGTTTGGGAACTGGAGGCGGCTGAACGGTAGGAGGCTTAGGCTTGGGGCCACCACTAGGGGTCGGAGGGCCACCAGTAGGAGGTTTGGGTCCACCTGAAAATGCAAACAAATAGTTTGTCGTTTGTTGACCTCAACATCAGAGTCAGAAACCTACTAGGAGCTTTGTGCTGGACCTGTTGGTTCAGGACATTTTTTCACATCACAGTAGTCCCAAAACAATCTTCGTCCTCTTCTGAAAAAACACCAGGGCTTTGGTTCTCCATCTGGGTTTCTGCACATTAAATAAAAACAAAGTAACGTACCATAAATCCATGATGACTGTAGTTGTAATACAGTTCAGTCTTGTTTTTGTTCTGACCTGCAGAAGTTATGAGGGCCAAGGCCGTCGTCATTCTCAAACGAGTTGAAGGGATCAGCTCCTTTTTCCAGGATAAAGTGGGAGTTCCAGTAGAGGCAGTCAAAGCCATCATCTGTCTCGCTCACATTCCCACGGTAAGACTCGCCATCACCCACATAGCAGTCATTTGGACCTAAAAACACATCCAGTGTCTTAATAAGTAGAAAACTCACATAGTATGAATGCTTCACGTCTCCCACCCCCTTTCTTGTTTCTTTGTTCTCTTTGTTTTAACTTTTTTCCAAAGTTTTATTTGACAGACAATAAACAAACAAACGAAACACTTTGTATAGAGCAGTGAGCATTTGCAGTGAGACCCTCATGAGTCAATAACTTATAGAAACATATTAAGCTTAGTCTGCAAGTGTTTTCTGATCTGTTTTACTTAGCAAGATACTGAAGTGAGGTTGCATGAAAAGCATCTGTGAACATCGGTTTTCACACAGATTCTTAACTTGTATCAGGTCTGAGCACATGTTTTGGGTCATTGTTCTGCTGGAAGAACATTCTCAAGTCTTTAGCTGCATTCAACAGGACTGTCCTGTTTTTAACTCCATCAGTCTTATCATCAACTTCTGAGCTGCTTGAGAAAAACATTCTCACAGCATGATGTTGCTACCACCCTGCTTCACCATATGAGTGTTGTGTTCAGGGTATTGGGCAGTATAGAAGAAAAAATCCCTTTTCCTCTATGTTGGTGGAGTCCTATTCATACTTTGTGGTGTATAACAAACTTTCTTGACTTGACTTTCTTTTTCTTTACCTCTCTTCCATCAAGACTAATACTTTGTACTTTCAAAAGATTATCCAAAGCTAAGAATTGACGTTTTCTTCTCCTGTAGTGCTAATGTTAGCACTAACTAAAGTTTTCCTTGCCTTTCTCGTCAGTTTAGGTGGGCGACATGTCTTGGTAGTTTTGACTCCACAGGTCTAGTCCATTTACCAATTATGTGACTTCTGAAGGCAATTGGATACATTAGATTTTATTTAGGGACACCAGAGTGAGAGAGTTGAAAACAAATGGAGGCCATCCTTTTTGACTTTTTTTAAGACGACATTTTGAAACTGTAGTGATAACTCAATAAAATGTGTTAAAGTCAAAGAGATATAAAAAACTCCAGGATTCTGTGCACACACATTGGTCTTGGAAAACAAAGAGGCTGATATAAGAGTGCAGTATTTACCAACATGACAGAAGCGTCCACTGAATCCTTCGCGACACTGACACTCAAAGTCATTCCCTTCCCGGATGCACTGGCCACCATTTCTGCACGGGTTTGGCACACACACAGAATCTTTGCACAAAAGAAGGATCAAATACACACAATAAATGTCTTAGAAATGTAACTAGCTGAAAATGTAGTTTTGCTGTTTGATCCTTACATCGTTTGCAGTCTGGAGGCTGGAACGGGTATTTGCATTTGCACTCGTAGAAAGGAGCGGTTGAAGTCAGCACACACTCCCCCCGACCACAAACACCTATTCTGCACGCTTTCGGGGCTGACAACCATAAGCACAAACAGTAGCTGCTGATTTTACAGTCTCAGTTGGACACTGACAGGAACTTCAATAGGAAGAAGATGACAGCTTCATCCAACCTTTCTCGCATTTCCTTCCCTTGAAAGGTGCGGGACAGTCACATTTGTACCCTCTCCTGCCTTTTTGCTTACACACACCGTTGTTAAGACAGGGATTGGGTGTGCATTCCCCTGGCAAATTAAATGGAACTAGGTTTTAATCAGGCAAAGAAAGACACAACTTTTTAAAGAGTAGGTCTAATCATTATACCATGTAGATCCTGAAGGTCATGAAGCCAGTCCATAGAAGGCTGATCTTCGTCGTCGTCATCAGACGACTCCTTGAAGATGACGTCTAAAATAATATTTTCATTTCAGATTTGGAATACGTCGTTTCTTTTGTTGATTTTTTTAAATTATAGAATTAGTATTTTATGACAAAATGGAGCTCCAACCTTCAATTATATCTTCAAATTTTTGCTTTTTTTTCTCCCGCCCTTGTCCTCTTGATCCATGTTTGTCTTTGTGTTTGTCTTTGTGTTTGGGTTTCGACTGATTTATGAAAAATGACATTTAGAAATTTGTTAAAGCATTTAATAAATAATTCCACCAAACACAATAATGGTTTTAATAACAATAAACGTCGTAGCATAGAACTAATTGAGCAATAATAAAAGAAAATACAGTTGTAATTAAGAGTGGTGCATTTACTACATTGTTTTAAGATAATACATGTTGTAAATACTTACTTCAGTGGGGATAAGGAGCACAGCCAAGAAGAGGAAAATGAGAAGGAGCTTCAGTTTCATGATGGCAGAGCACCAGACGACGTCCAGGAGGACCAAATGAGACTGTGCAGCGCTGCAGAGAACCTGACCTTTTTCCTACATTTTTACACAAGGACACTAACCTTTGAAACTTTAGTTTAATCTGGCACTCATCCATGATGCTGAGTCAGTTTTATTGATTTAAACTTTACAATAAGAGACCCCACAACGGTCTCTTTAGATGACATAAAGATGTTTTTACAGCTACTATGAATATTGCATGTTTTTTAGTGTCATTTGTGACATGTTTGCAGACTTTTTACATTAAAAGCATCAAATTCTAAGAGTGAGTCCTGCACTTGCAACACAAATGCTCAGAGAGCATGTTTGCTAAAACCTCCCTGTTTGTTTGCTTGTAGACTTTGAATCACATACCCTGGGCACATCAACAAGTGGACTATTTATACAGTGATGCAATTTCAGGACATGCATATTTCTGCGGGGACATCTGAATAAATCAGAATATTATTGAAAAGTTAATTTGATTTCATAAATTAGTGAAAAGATTAAAATTCATGTAATATGTAACGTAGTAAACTTGATGACACAAGTTATATGTATTTGTTTTTTCCATTTTGTAAAAGAATAAAAAGAAGAAAGAAACAAAAAAGTAACTAAACAAATATAAAAATCAGACAATGATAACCTAATTAAATACATAATGTAGTTTTCAAATTATGCTTTCATTTCTAAGAGAAAAAAGCTACTGAAACCAACCGTCTGTGGGAACCTGACTGCTCCTCTTTGTGAACTAACAGTTTTGGTTCAGTTTAATTTCCCACAGTCACCATGGTGATTATCTCATCTGTAGAACCAAGAAATCACCTAAATACAACCTGCATGACAACATGAAGTAGACTAAAAATCTTAAAAAACACAGCATCATGGACTCACTAAAGAAATTCAATGACAGATGAGAAACAAAGTCATTGACATCTGTCTGTCTGGAAAAGATTACAAAGTCATTTCTAAGACTTTGGGACTCCAACCAAAGTGAAAGCCGTTATCTTGACCTGCATGGAAACATGGAACAAGCCCGTCTCAAAGTCATTAAAAATTTAAAGGCAGAACCTTATGGACAATGTGAGTCATATCGGAACTGGTGTAAAACTTTACACAGTATTTCAGAATAAGACAATTGAACTTATAGACCTCAATGAATTTTTGCAATCAATATCACCATGAACCATGTTCCTTAACAGAGCGTCATGAGGAAAAATGTCCGGTCACAGTTCATGACCTTAAGCTCAAGCACACTTGGGCTGCACAAGAGGATAACGATCCGAAGCACAGCAGCAGGTTCACCTCAGACAGGCTAAAAACAAAAGAAGGATTTGGAGCAGCTCAGCCGAAATCTGGACTTAAATCCAATTTAATGCTGGAGCATCACCTCTAAATTAGAGAGTCATGGTTTTTAACAAGGATAAATATTATATATATATATATATATATATATATATATATATAGTTTTGCAGTTGTCAAATAAATTCAATTGAAAAAATATGCCAAACTCGAGGCCTGGAGGCCAAATCCAGCCCATCTTTAAAAACAGTCACATGCTTAAATATTATTTTAACAATGAAATTAAGGAAGTTTTTGTCCATATGCTGCCAAATTACTTCAATGTAAAAAGATGCTCAATATTGATCAATAAAAATGAACATTGGTCATTGGCGGAGATGCTTACTGTATATTTGTTCTGTAAGCATAACATTCAAGTCTCCTTTAATGGAATTCCTAATTGTGAGCCAAATGAAACATAATTTCATTTTTTATTCATTTTATTTGAATGAATGTGATAAAAATCAAAGTCAAAAAGTCAAATCAAAAACAAGAAATGTATTATCTATTTAATTTTTGTCTTACAATGTAGCAATGAAACCAAACGCACAACATAAAATAAGTTACGTTTGAATAGCTTAAAAGACACATGATTGGTGCTGTTGTGATCGGTGGGCTACTATGTAAATGGGACCCTAAATCCTGTGCTGCTCAGGGTCCCTAAAAAATCTTGTGCCAGCCCTGCATTTTTGTACATCATGTTCTTATGCAGCTACAGGTCACTTGTAGGAGACGATTCATTACAGATTACAATAGGACTTGAATTGGTGCCGCTGTGGTTGTGACCAGGACACAGGGCCAGGTGGAGGCACTCAGAGAAGGTTCCAGCACAGAATGAGAACAGTGGCGTCATTTTGTCCGCCTCTAGAAACATCACCAGCCCGGCAGGAAAGCTGCACATAACACCAATTCGACAGAAGCGTTTTGTAAAAGGCAGCTGGTGAGGCACCCCACCATGCCAGGCCGTGTATTCCCCATCAAAGAACTCCACACACCAGGACACGGCGCCCCGACCCAGCCAGCACTCCTCAGATACGCCTTTGCGAGGAATGGAGGGGAAGGTAACACCAAGCTCCCAATACGTCTTCCCAGTCACATCAATTTCCCAGTAATGGCGGCCAAAGCTGAAGCCCTGCAGACTGATGACGTTGAGGGTGGTGTCGAACCGTCCTGGTTGGTCAGGGAGTTTCTGCCAGGCGTCTGTGTAGGAGACGCTGTCACATTTAGGGGAGATGACCAACTTTGGGTGGGCCGTCTCTGGGTCCAGGTGCACCTCACTGGAATCTGGACACAAATGAAGAAAATTCAGCATGAAATGTTTCCTAAAGAGATAGCAGTGTAATGAAGAAAGGTGATGTGGGAACTGACAGCTTTTCAGGAGCTTCTTCATTAACGGGATCTGCGAGCAGACAAGGAGCAACATGCTGTTGGTGAGGCTGAGGATCTGGTTAGCTTTAGCTTCATCAAGGCTCACACTGCTGGGATCTGATTGGTTGAGGACATCCAACACTCTGACGAATAAAAACCATGAAGGAAGTATTACATATTGGCATAGTGCCTTGAAAATTCCTGCAAAATCTTTTTAGCAGAAATTTTCTTATCATGCCACAAGTACAAACTTCAGCTTATTTTATTAGGATTTTATGATAGATCAACACAAGGTAATTCATAATTTAAGCAAAAAATCAGCAGAATATGTCTAGGTTTTTTTTATATATATATATATCTGATTAACCGTCAAGATAATCATTAGAATAGCTGATTACACAACAAATAATTGTAAGAAAAGAAAATTAAATAGAGAAGAAAGCAAGAGAGCCATGGTAACTGCAATGATCCACCACTCAGCTGGGAGAATCTGTTGACAGGAAACAAGTGGTGTGATTTACAAATCTTCTACCAAAGAGTGGCATTAAGAAAGCCATGAGGTCTGACCAGACAAGACTGAAATTAAACTGTTTGTCCTACTTGCAAATTTGTATGTGTGGTGAAAAACTTGCAATGTTCATAACCCTGAACAGACAATCCCCTCTGTAAAACATGGTGGTGGTAGCATCATGCTGCAGTTTTATTTCCTTTTTGTCAGATTGCTCTTCCTCTAATCTCACTGATAATGATCCAATTCGGCAAAACAATCTCTAGATGTGCAACAACTACAACTTTAAGTGTTATATATGGTTCCATAAAGTATTAGACTCTGAGGGCTGAAAAAAATGTACACCACAATTTTCAGATTTTTAAAACCATAAGTTATCTTCCTTGCACTTCTCAGTTATGCACTACTTTGTGTTGGTCGTCACATAAAACCCTCTTATAATTCTCTGAAGAAGAATACTTTGTGAAGAATCACAAAATAGGAGTTGTAATTATCCATACCTATCTGCTGTCTCTGTGTCGTCCAGTTCAGCATGTAAAACGAACGACTGAGGAATAGTGGAAAATCTAGGTCAGCTGTAGATTTTTGCTCTTTACATTTAAACTCTCATATATGTTTTTTTTTTGTTTTGTTTTTTTTTTACCATAGAATCAGGTTCTGTGTCACAGTGCTCCAAAACTAAAGAAAGTCTGGCCAAGTCCTGCTCTATTCCCTGGATCAGAGCACAGTTTCTCTCCATCAGTCCATCCAAGGCAGAGACGGCAGCCCTCTCCTCCATCTCCAGGTGGGACAAGGTGAGCCGCAGGTCCTCCTCCAGAACCGTCTGGATCTCCTGATATTTCATCGCTACATTCTCTCTTATCGCTGCAGACTTTTTCTAGGTACAGTAGACATTGAAATCAAATAAAATTCTGCTGCTGGATCATTTGTAGAGAAATTGCTAAAATCTCTACACAGAGAGAGCCTTTTTCAGAAATCAGAGTAAAACTCACAGTGATTTCTGACTGACGGGCTGCCAGTTTCTTCAGTCTGTGTTTCACAGCATTCCTTTGCTTCTTCAAAGATCCTAGATGCTTTTCTAATGTCTCCTGTGGAAAATGGTTGCACACTATTTAGCAAGCTTACTTCTGATGATTTGCTCACTGTAAAATGTAAACTGCAACAAAGTAGTGACTGAGTGTGAACATTGTTTAAAGAGAGAGCACTTTCTTGCATCACATCTTAGCACTGTAGCTGTTCTGTAAATCGCATTTATGAGATAAGTTTGGAATAACATGGACCAGGAAGCATACAAAAGGACTTTAATCCAAGCCAAGTTAAGCTTTTGGTGAGGCTATGATGTTAGAGTTTTAACAAAAGAGACGTTTTTGCTGTTCACAAGAATATGCAAA
Organism: Xiphophorus hellerii; assembly: GCF_003331165.1. NCBI lineage: Eukaryota > Metazoa > Chordata > Actinopteri > Cyprinodontiformes > Poeciliidae > Xiphophorus > Xiphophorus hellerii. The sequence goes on from NC_045693.1 coordinate 8,141,237, forward strand.
AGTGAACATAATTCACCTGGAACATGATTTAAAAATTAGGGCCTCCTAAATCACTGTTTCAATATGGAGATGTGGCAGAAAACATTTCCATTTTTTAAAAATGTTTCCATGTGGACAGGGACTAAAGCATTTGCAGCAGACGCAACCTAAGGTCTTCGTATGTCTCTACAAGCCTTACATGGTTTGGGGAAATTTTCTACCATTTTCTATGCAGATGAAGATACAAGCTGTCATAGTTTTTCTTGAGAAATGTCTCTGTATTTGTCCTCTGTCACTTTAATGACAAGTCGCAAGGGGTAGAGGTCCATACCCACAGCGTCATGCTGCCACCACCATACTTTACGGTGATGGTGTTAGTCAGGTCCTGAGCAGTGGCTGTTTTTTCTCAAGACATAAAGCTTTGAATATAGGCCAAAAAAGACCTCCCTCGCCTTTATCAGACAAGAGACTTTTGTATATCTGTCTAACAATCTATTGTAGATGTTTCTGCAAAATTAAAGCAACAAGTGGATTTAATTCTAACTCACGCTCAGTCAGCTCAACTTACCTCAGGTACCTCAGGAGGATCTGAAAGATCAGTGGAAATAAGATGCACCTGAGCTCAATTTTAAGTACTTTAGAAAAGGGTATATTTTTATGTTTGTTTTTGTTTTTTTGCAAATTTATAAAAATATCTGAAATATGTTTGCCTTTGCCGTCGTGCATTATTTTGTGTGTTAAGTTTCAAAAATGAAAACGATATTCAAATCTGTATTTGAGAAACGTTATGGGGTGTAAACACTTTCAGATGGCACTTTATGTATATTCTGTAAAAATCAGCACTCTATTGATTTACATCCATATATTGATTTTTATCCACTTTTTTGAATTATCTTACTCAATTGCACATTTCTGTGAATTTAAATATGCTATTTATTCAACTGTACAGTAAATTTTAAATGTTGTAAATTTGCCTTTACTGTACAGTCTCATTTCGTTTTGTTATACATTTTCATCTGTGTGTGAGTCTACATGCTTCCATTTGCCTGTCACTTTGCTGCTGATACATTCATGGACAAAGAAAAAGAATATTTCTGTTCTTGTGACAGTCCACCATAGCTTAAACATGTCACTGCCTGAAAAGATGCCACATGACTGCCGTACCATTTCTGCACAGATTGACATACACACACCAATTATACTGTAAGCAGTGGTGAAAATGTCTTTATTCTACAAAGATGGAGTTGAACACTGCAGAAGAAAGTTGTTGAGAATAGACCAAGATGTGAAATTCTACTCTCAATTTGAGAATAAATAAATCACAATCTAGAATTGTCATGGACATCTTAGTGGTTATTGTGCAGGCTTCAAGTTTTAATTTTAATTCAGTTTTTTCTCTCTTTTTAAAACCTTACTGCCCCTGCAGAGATCCCAAGTGCTCATTTCTAGGTTTTTTCCTAACTATTTGGATTCAATTTGGGTCCAAATCACAAACAACCTGGGAAGAAGCTAAAGTCCAGGCAGAGTTGAGATGTTCACAGCAAAACACACACAATCATCTAACGGGTCAAAGAAAACAAGATCAAACAGGACTAAAATGGAGAACTGCAGAACAGAAAATCTGGGTATGAGTTGTAGAAAACGAAACAATTGAATACAAAGGAAATTATAAGGTATAGGTGTGGAATTTCAGAATTTGTTTTTACAGAAGAAAAGGGAAAAATATTGCAGAAGGTATGAAACCTCATAGACTGAAATGCAAACTCAAAGGATGAAACCCCTGATTGATTAAGGAAAAAGAGTTTGAGGACATAGTTTTCTGAGATAAAGTAAGGGAAAACCATAAAAGAGTGTAGTTGTGGATGTTTCCCTTCACCACAACGCAGTAAATCTTAGACTGGAGCCTTCTGTAGTGTAATGTTTTCAGCACTCATTGCAAATATTTTTGGTACAACTATGGACTTGCAAAACTAGCATGTATTGCATGAATGGTGGGACTTCAACAGGTCAGCTGAAAACTGCTGAAGAAGCAGAAGTCAGAGCAGACTTACGATCTGAACCTGGTGATTCATCAAGTTCAGATCTGAAGAACCGGCATCAGTTTCTGAAAGGAATGCAATACTCTGAGCAGTATAACATATCTGTATTACTTTTCAATAGTTTGGAATGATACACTGCTTTTGGTAAACAATCACAGAAGTAATTTGGGCGAGGACTTGAAGGACATCCCCACATCTTTTTTAAAGGCAGTTTAGGTTCCCTGTAGTTTTTATCATCCAAAAACATTACCACATTGTCAAGCACCAGTACCAAGCCGAAACCAGCTGATCCAGCTGGAGTCAGTTGCCCTTTAGTTTTTTTGTTTTGTTTTGGGTTTTTTTACATATTTTGAATTTCATGTTGTTTTGTAGGGTAAATGGCATCACACTCATTGGCATCCAAATGTATCATTGCTTAATTTTATAAAAATCTATGCAAATGCTCTGTCTGCACTAATAAAGATTCACTCACTTCAGCATGTTGAATGCTTGAAACTGAAATCAAAAAACTAACGGCATGAGCTACTTTTCAATTATCCAATTAATTTAAGAACTATCTTCCTTCTTAAGTCCTCTTAGAGATCATGGAAATATCATTACCAGATGGTCACTTGAACATTAAATTTAAAAATCCCCGAAAAGGTGACACCATGGTAAAAGTGACATCCTGATTCAGCCGAACACTGTGAATTCCAAACATTTGAACCAAACACACTCCCAGTATTCAAACTGGGAGTGAATTCAAAGTAACACAAATACCTCAAGACCTGACAAGAGTTGCTATTTCACAACTTGTGCTTAATTTACATTTAATCATGTTTTCCAGCTGCTATTCATGTGGCAGCTTAAAGATTACCATTCTTTTGGATGGGAACTTTTCTTATATAAATATTTTAAGTATTTTTTATTTAAAATTTAAAAAATCTAAATAAGTGAAGTCATAGCCTGTCCTGATTCAACTGAATATTTTTCAGTTGAGAAAACTTTCTGGAAAATTGCAACAGTACGTAGTATGAGCATTTTACAGCATTATTAAACGAATAATGCTGTAAAATTAAATTAATTAAATGAAGACTTCTGATGAAGATTTTAGGTTTGTATTTCAGTCCTAAGATAATTTCCCACCCTGTGCTAACATCCCCAAATGTCCACATCAAAATATGAGAAAAGAAGCTGAGGGTAACTTTGGGATGGGCGATCAGTGTTCATGGTTCATGGCAATTTAAATCTTTATTGGCTTAGATTTCAATACAACAAATGGCAGTGTGTTTTTTTTTCATTTATAAAACAATACTGTCAAATACAGTCATTTCTTGAAATAGGGGGTCGTATCTATTTGAATGTAACTATATGTTGGAAACAGCCTTAAAATATAAGATTCTTACTTCCAATATAAGTAAAGGTAAGGTGTATAACTTTGTTTATGAGAGCCTGAGAAAAGAGACATTTTTTTGTCCATTCAGATGAACAATTTGTGTGCATGAAAGCCACGGGGAAGAAGACTGGTGATATGCCGGCTATTGGAGGAGTCATTTCCACGTAGATCCAGTCAAACAGTTGGCGGGTGTGCTCACCGTGTTCCCACAGGCTTTTCTCATTGTATTGTATCTTAAAAGACTCACTGAGCCGATTCTTGAAACCTTTGGGCTAAAACTGTTTCAGCCCAAGCAAAACAAAAAGTTGACACACTTTTGAGCTACAGGCATGGGCATTTTTGTGACTGTGCCATGATGGTCTACTGTAATTACAAAGTTCCACGGGAATCAACAGCAACAAATAGGAAGAAACAAGCAGTAAAGTAAAGGAAGGATTTTCACTTAAAGCAAAGCAGGAGGTAAAATAAGTGCAGTCAAAGCAAATAAAACTTGACCCTTGTCATCATTCTTTGTCATTTTTGAACATGGAAGAATTTTCCATTCATTATTGAAGTCCATCATCGCAACATCAGTCCATTTCTTGGAATCCCCAGGTATATCCAGACGACATAAGCAAAAAAAAAGAAAAAAAGAAAAGGAAATAACCCAGAACCTACATCTAGATTACAACTGTGTGCTATCTGATTGTATGTACAGAATAATGCATGCTATAAATTAGAAAAAATAAAAAAACTAAAAGAGCTTGGCCTTCTTTTTCATGTCATTGCGTTTCCACAGGGGAAGCCTGTCAAACTCCTGGATCTCCATTCCAAAGATCTCAAAGAACGTTTCGGGTGCTAAGTGGCGCTAGAAATGAGAACAAAGGTGGAGAAAAAACAAAGGAGGGGGAAGGGTGGGAGGTTCTCAGTTAGCATCAAAGCTGTAAAAAAAAGAGTTTTGCTGCAAAAATGACAAGGAGCAACTGATACTGCATGTTCTCAGCTACAGATGTAAGTTTGTGCAACAATGCTGTTGACACAAAATCAAAATGCAGTGTTAACTGAGGAGCGTCAGGAGGAAAACCGATACCTCCAGTCTGGTTCTGTCCACATCCCTTGGCAGTTTAGCTCTCCCTCTACTGGTTATCATGAGCATTTCATAGGGATACACCTTCAGAAGGAGACATGCATCATTAAAACAGATAAAACCTTTAGCTAAGCCCCAAAAACGAACAGATATCACCAAACAAAATCACTAAATTTGAAGTTTTGGGGTAATTCTGACTGTGAGAAAGGGTGGGAGAGCAGGTATGTGACAGGAGGCTGACTGGGTTTGTTTTGTTAAGGATATTCAGGAAATGCAGGTGCTTTGATGTGCACAATCTTTTAGTGCTTAAACGTGCAAACTGTCAGACAAAGAAAGGAAAAAATGACTTCAAACTCATGTAACTGGTTATAGTTTGAGAAGCATTTAATATTTAATGGAAACCAAAAAAAAAAAAAAGGAGGACCAACATCTTTAATGTAGGCCATATACTGTAGATCCACATGGGAATGATTGTCCTAGATTCCAGGTGCTGCTATTTTTTCAACTAACTGAAGAATAAACTAGCTAGTCCTAATCCCAGCTGAGATGCTCAATAATAAGCAACTGAAAACTCTTTGAAGCCCCTGACCAACTCATATCCACACAGTAATGCCCTTACACACTACATACACGGTATATAGCGATATGAGTTGTTTGGATGACTTACTGGATTTTTATACTGTATGTTGCATACAGTATCCAGTCACTTTGAGTCACAGCCATGTGCAGATGAGCATGAAGAAGCCAGCATGCTATAAGCGCTTGAGTGACTCGGCAGCTCCTTAAGCGACATGCTGAATCAGGAACCCAGCTAAAGTGAGTCTTTTGTTGTTTTGCTAAAAGAATGCATGGGGGGGAGTTTTTAGGGGTTTTTTTTTGCAAAATAACTACATTAACTGTCCCCGCTCTATCTGATCATATTTTAGCCCATTTGTTGTCTCTTAAATACAGTTTCTTGCAAAAGTGGCCCTGGCATTTGGACTGTTTCACATTTTGAGTCATTGCCACCACAAGATTCACTGTGTTTTTAGTGGGATGGAGAAATTTTACGCAACATAATACATGTTTTTATTTTTTAAATTATTTTTACCTTAAAATCTGAAAAGTTGTGAACATTTTTGTACTATCCATCTGAACCTATAAGTTGTGCAAATTACTTACAGCTAAGGAAATGTTTAGATCAAAGTATATTGATGTGCTAGGATGGCCCAGTTAAGGTCAACCACCATGCTGTGGGACAATTCTCTTTAGCAGTGTCAGAGAAGTTGATGAGGAGAAGCATAGAGTGTGCATTAGTTTTAAACCATCCTGAGGCAAATGTTTTTGGATAAGTCTCCAATAACTTGGCTCATCTAGATACTGAAAGTTGATCACATACGTCTCTGCAAAATAGCTCAACCTCAATTAGATGGTTTTCAAGTTTACCACAAATTCTAAACTGAGTACAGTCTTGACTTTGACTAGGCCACTAAAGTACATGCCTGATTGGCAGCTTTTGCTATTTCAGCACGTATATATACATATTTCTGGTTTATTCTATGAATTTACAGTCTCCAGTTGTAGCTTTGATAATCATATTTACAAAAGAAAAAGCAAGAAAATAAATATTTTGTACATTGTTTTACAATGTACATTGCTTTTATATTGTTTTCAATGAAGGCTATTTAAGCCAATTAAATTACACACACCTGCATTTTATTTGATAGTTAAATGAAATTGCATTGAATTTAACTTTTAGGTTATCACAGTAAAGTAAGTGGGATAAAAATACATGCTATTTTACATACATGTACTATTTTATTTGAAAAACCTGAAAGCAATGTATAATTTTCCTTCCACTTCACAATTGTGCCCCACTTTGTGTTACTCCATCCAATAAAATCCATAGAAGTTTGTGGTTGTAATGGGACAAAATGTGAAAAGGTTTAAGGAATATGAATGTTTTTGCAAGGTTCTATATTTCTAAATTCACTATAAACATTCAAATACAGTCAAAGATGAGACATTGTACTCTTTTTTTAAATGTATCTCATTTGTAATTGATACAAAAAGAAGAAGATACTTGCTTTTGGTTCCAACATATTAGGCATAGATACTCCCCTGTCCATCCTTGCAAGTGCTGCACGGCCATCCTTAATGTGCTAAAGGATAGAACATATACACATGTAATATAGTGGAAGGGGACTGCAAGGTTCATGGCATGAATATACGTCTACTCATGACAGTGGGTGCAGTTTTTACTGGATGGAGCGAGTAGCTTGAATACAGCTCTGTTTCTTAGTATTAAACATGGGCAGTCGTTTACAGCTTTCCTAAATATACAGTGGTTGTTGTTTTTTTCTGTGGTTCATTTAAAGAAATAAGTATAACATGTAGCTTGAGTCATCACATTGATAAACAACACAGAATAAGACATGAGGCAATGGTTATACATTGCATGTACAGTACAGTTGTTCAGCTACTTGGCATATGTGTGTTTGCTTCTTACATCTGTTGGAAACCACAGCACAATATGCCTTGTAGTTGAAACTAATTCAAACAGTGATGCAAGCAAGGAGCAGGAGTGGGTGGTGTGCATTCAGGGCAAGGTGACTCTTGCAACCCAATGACCAAGCATAGTATATGATGCAAAGATGAGGAGGCATGCCATGTGAAGAAAAGCAGATGAGAGACATACCTGAAACTCTGCAGGACAAAATGGGACAAAGAATGAGACTCACAGTTAATGGTTTGCTGTCGAGTCCCCCTGCAAGGCTACTTTTATCTACAGCACTGCAGTCCTTAATGAAAATCAAATATTTCAAAGTGCATGTCTGTGTATATTTACGCTTTACAAGCCAATTCTAATGCTGAATATCTCTGGTGAAACTTGCTTTGTGTGGCTTTGTTCTGTTTGAAGTGCTCACCTCTTCCTCCACCACACATGTCTCCATAGCTGTTGTACTGGGTGAAATCTGTAGACTGAGGCTGAAACAAACCCCAGAGAAATCAGCTTGTTAACTTAGGGAAAAATTTATCTTACAGAGGTTTCACTCCATGTTTTGAAATCTGTTTTCATAGATTTCTTTACATATAATAATCAAACCCCTATTGGTGTTTATTAATTTTTTTATTTTACTAGACAAAATTATGAACATACTTGCATAACTAAGCATAAAGCATAATACAAACTCTAACTAAATACAATCAAGTAGTGATAAAAAGCAAACAAGGAAACCACCGACAGACAACCAGATATGTAAGACTAAAATACAGTAAATAGTGAAGTAAACCAAACAATTCAAATGTTGAACATGGTTATATATAAAACGTTCTTAATGTTTGTTTGAGTGATAAAAGCCAAACAACATATTTTAGTCAGTTCAGATAGAAATAATATTTATTTTTTATCTTCAGCCAACTTTGACGGTCTTTACAAAATCCACAGACAACCTCAAATAAATGTTCTAAACTATCACCCTGAGTGAAACAAGGAATACAGTTAACTCTATTCAAATCATATTCACTGAGAGTTAAACTCAATGTATTTTAATTTGCATGTTTTTCATTTTATGAAGGAAATACAACTTGTCTAATATATGACAATATCTTCAATTAGCGCCATCTTGTGGATTGTTTCTTCAAACTGTTGTTGAAATCACGAGGATTTCTACAAGTTTGATGTGCTCAGTTGACTTTAGTTGATCTGATAAATCCTGTAACACGTGCAGAAGTTGCATCCAAAAGGGATTTTACAAAATATTAACTGAGGACAAATCCACTCAGAAAAAAAAAGTAAAACTATGAATTATTTTCCTTCCACTTCACAATTATGCACTACTTTTAGTTGTTCTATCACATGCTAATTTCAATCAAATACATTATAGTTTGTGGTTGTTAACATGAAAAAATGTAGACAAGTTTGCAGTGTATGAAAGCTGTGTACTTTACTGTTCATGTAACGTCAGCACATCAAGTTTTTCTTACCCGATGCAGACCGTTCCGTCCATACCCAGGCAGAGAGTTGGTCTTGGTTGGAGACGTTGGATCTGAAACACAAATTATACACAATGTACTTATAAAAAAAGTTACATTTATTTATTTTTTTTAAGATTTTGTTGGCTCTATTGGCCTTTTTATGAGAGTGGTCAAAGAGGAAAATAGGTAATGAGAAACAGGGAAGACATGTCCCAAAGGTCATCAGGCCAGGACTCGAACCTGTGACGGCTGCGTTGAGGACTAAGACCTCCATACGTGGGTTGTGCTTTAACTCTGTGCCACCATAGCACTCCAAGTTGAATTTCTAACTTATGATGTTTTATGATGTAGGGAATTTACAGTACAGATGTTCTGCTAAGGTACATTGCTGACAAATCAAGAGTAAACCAGCTGAGGAGGCCGTTTCTGGCTACCTGCGTCACAGTTGTTCATTTTGGGATCGTAGCGCTGAGCAGAGAGGCTGCGAGCGTGCCGCTCCCTAATCTGCTCTTTCTCCATCTCCTCCTTCAGAATGAGTTTTCCCAGACCAGACTGAATCTGCACAGTCAAAACCAAACATTAGTCCAACGCCAAATAGCTTCAGAGAATAAACTAAGACAGCTATGCAGTATTTACAGTAACAGGAATCTAAATATTATCCGACCAACCTTACTGAGATGCTCTTCCTGAAGTTGCTTTCTTTTCAAAGCCTCTTCCTCCTCCTCTTCTCTAGACCGCCTCCTCCCTTCTGAACCTACAGGATTTTAGAGAAGTTACAAAAACCGTCATAAGACTTAATTACACCTAACACAGAACTCAATCAAACCTGTGTTGTTTAAGAAGACCATGCCTTACAGACACGTCCAGTGAAAAGTTTACATACACTCATTTAGGGCTGATTAATTTAGGTATTTTCTTATTTAAGTGAACCATTTTTCCCAGGGTGGAACCATAAGACACCAAACAACCTCACTAATTTAAAAAAACAAAGGAACTGGAAGAACAAATTTGAATCTAGACTCCATTTTGTGTAATGTCTAAATATGAAGGCTCAAATCTAAAAATTAACCCACACCAACGTTCTTGACATAGTATGTGGAGCTCATTTGAATTGATTGGTTTCTTGGTACAAACTCTACTTTTAAGCATAAACCGTAAAATTTTAGCATTTCCCAAAACCAATTTTGATGTGATGGGATCCTTGTCTTGTTGAAAGAGTCGGGTTTCAAACTATTAGCTTTTGATTGGAGCTGAAGTTGAAAATCCTGAAGGTTTGTTGCTTGTTCGTGTGGGTAGCTGCAAATTTGAGCTGGCCTATGAAGTGTCAATTTTGGAGCTGTCAGGTATTTTTTTGGGTGGAATCAGACCCAGGTTTGTAGGGTTGCAGGAGGAGGACTGGTGACTCTTTACAGAGGTCAAAGGGGAAGAGGAAGTCAACTGTTCTATAATTTTCCCCAGCTGAGGTAAGTCAGAACTCTTATAAATAAAAACTCTAATGAAGGAAGACCACGCAAAAGTAAATCCTCAAAGTTGACTAAGGATGATGAAAGGATTCATTGTTTCCCACTTGGTTGACATGGTAACACTGGTGTACCAGTGTTCAACCCAATTTCTGCTTTTATGCAGCCGTTTCACCCTGGGAAAAGAATGGCTAAAATAAATACATAGACGCCTGTAATTATTATGACACCTACAAAGAGAGGATGTGAACTTCTCACCATAATTATTTGTTGAGGGCATAGAAAAACAAAACAAACATGGCTGACTCAATGACTAACAGGTGGACGCTTTAACACAAGTCTGAGACAGAGCTGACGAGACAGACAAACAGAGAGAGACTTGTTGGACTATTTGGATACACAGATGTCACAGCTAAATTACACAATTTAGAGGATGTCAAATACACAGAATGTAAGACAGACAGACAAAAGTTTGAAGTCAGTCTCAGTTATCTCTGTCCAGGTTATTTGTGATGCTTTTATGATTAGCTGAAGCAATAAAGCAAGACCTCCCGAAGCAGAAAATAAGACGGCAGCAACAGAAACCAACCACGCCTTCACTCAGCGCAAGCAAAACTTAAATGGCAACTGATGGGTAGGTAAAGGAGTACACTGGGCGTTAATGGAGGGAGGCAGGTAAGCTGGGGGTAGGAAACAAGCAGAGCTCGGTCTGGGTGAGCTTTTATTTTACCACCAGGGGGCAGCTGCGCACACACAACCAACTACCGTACCTAAAACAGCGAGAGAGTGGGGCCAACAGTCACCCTCACTCCGGGAGCTGTCATCCAGGGAGGGAGCATGGGCAGCAGGGAAGGTGGCGGATCTGATGATGTCCTCACCAAACTTGCTTTGCTGAGCTACGGCAGCTGTATCTAGGTTGGTAACCATGGGAACTGAACTATCAGTGTCTGGGTCACAGTCTCAGCCACAAGGAAATATCTTAGCGCCACAATCATTCAGTACTGGGTCATGTGCTCACAGTGCAACAATGACTTTCCCTAGCAAGTCACTGCGTATCATGCAGAGCAATAAAACAAGCTGGAGCAGCTAATCCAATTCATTGAGAAGGAAACTTAATGTCTATTTAAGAGAGCAAACTCTGCAACCCAATAACATCCAAAATAGAGCTGCGACATTTCTGTTCAGAGGTAAAAGCTTAGTGAATAAGTTGTTAAAGACACAAAAATTTTTTATTACTATCAATAAAAAAATACTTCCTCCACTTTAAACTTGAAAACTGATAGATTTAAACAGAGTTGAGTTTGCTGCAGGCAGGGGAATACAACAAGAAGAATGTTGTTTCAACCTAAAGCATCGAATAGGTAAAAGTAAACTAAAATAACAGCTCCGATCTCACCTTTAATTCATGTGGGGAAATATTCTGACAGCTGATGTGCTTAACCACACTTAACATGTCATTGGGTCAATTCTGGGTCAAACATTTCAAGCTCATTTTGATTTTTTGTCAATTAAGAGAAGGAAATTATGTGAACTGGATCAGTTTTGGGGGGAATTTAACCAAATTTAATAACAATTTATATGAGCAAAGAAAACAGTCCTTATTTGAATAAGCTAGCAAGCTCGGGTTGCACATTCTACCCAATGAAATCCAATAAATTAATATATTAAAGCCCATATAATATTATAGTTAGCTTGCACAATGCTGCTCACGAAGAATTAACATTATCGCCTACTAATGCAACCCAGCAAGAGTTTTGCACATTGTCTTATCCGAGCCACAATTACACCATTTTCAGAACTTGTTGACATGGACAAAGTGCAGTGTAGAAGCAAACTACAGACAGAAAAGGATTAGAGACAGACTTCAAACATCACACTGACACTGAAGGTGACTATGATTAGATGACCACACTGAGTCAACTGGGTTCAGTTGAGATTTTTTCTCCAACATCCAAAAATGTTTTTTTGTTTGTTTGTTTTTTATATTTAATACTCAAAATTGTTTGCATTTTTATTTACTCCTTAGCGCTTAGATAGAACATATCCAGGAATGGGAATCACAACTATTAAAAACATTTCTGTTTTAATAATCTCTCAGTAAGGAATTTTCAATTTTCTTGAATTATTATTCTGCAAAACAAATCCTGAATTAGGCAGAAAGTTACCGTGAAGTTTGTAGATGGGCGGTTTTCTGTAGATGTTGATCCCCTGATCTGAAAGCAAATAAAAACAGAAAAAACTTCACTTAGAAAACTGCTTTTTGTATTTACTTAAATTATTTTTGCCTGGTATTAAAATTGTTGGATGAGCTGATACATTTGAGTGTGACAAAAAAGCAAAAACACAAGACATCTGCACTTGTATATCACGTTTATAAGCCAACTTTATTTTTTTATACATATTTTGTGGCTGTAGGTCTAAAAGCGGATCCTTTATGGTGTAGAGAGAGACGGAAAGAAACAAACCAATTGAGACAACAACATAACAGAAATGCAAAGAGAGTCAACAGGACGAGCAGTGACAGGGTGCGCTCCAGCTCCTACCTGGGACGTGGAAATGTTTAGGGGTCTGAGAGAGAGGCGGGGTGACCGGCCGGCTGTCGGGCCTGAGCGGCAGGGGGGAACTCCGGCCACTCGGTGGGTCGGGGCCTCCAGTGAGAAGAACCGAGAACAGAACATGAGCAGGTTCACTGAAGTCTGAATTGCGCAACACACAGGGGCCAAAAGGACCAGGTGAGGGGATGCTGGATGAACAAGACGCATTCTGGAAAACCCAATTGATGGAGTTGAACAGATGCAGCTCAAACTAACAGATAAAGTGCTCTGGAGACGGTAAATAATCTAGGTTAATCATAGGAGCTTTTATTCAGGAAACTAATTCCTCACAGCAAGCAGCAGCTAACCTTCATAGTAGAGGGGAGAAATATTTGTGCCCTGTGAAATTTTCCACATTTTCTCATATTCAAGCCACAAACTGACTCGCGTTCTCTAACAAACCTCCAAGGGTTTTATAAGTCACTCTGTCTTCTGAGAGCAACTGGTTGTATTGCTTTTTCCTAGGGAGCAAAAGTGAAGCTGAATGCAATTGCATGCCACACTTTTCAGAGTTTGTATTGCAAAACGTTTGAAAAAACATGCATGTTATGTACCTCTTTGTGTTCTAATTGAACACATTGAACTTTGTGGTTGTAATGGGACAAAATCAAAAAATGTTCTGAATGAATGAATATTTCTGGAGGGCAGTACTCTTCTTAAGACAAACTACAGGTGTGGTTCTGACGGGATATGGAGATGGATCCGGGTGACAGATGACACACTGATGAGAGGCGGCCATCTGACTGAATGGAAATGACGTGTTGCTTCAAAACTGGGCGTCAGACACATGTGACTTAGGCCCCTTACCTTGGCTATGGGGCAGGAAGTGGTGTCTGAAAGGGGAGGTGGGACGAGAGTCACTATTTCTGGAGCCCACACTGTTACTGCACAGGGAGGAGCAGAGCTTCTGCATGCCTGTCAGAGCTTCTGCAAGGAGGGAGGAAAGGTGTGGGGCAGAAACCCCAGCGCCAGGCAGCAGAAGTGGACAATGTGAGGAAGAGGAGGAGGAGGAGGAAGTAAAAGGGTGAGACGGCAGGGGGCCAAAGGAAAGGGGAGAAATACATGAATCAAATGTGAAAAAGAAATAAAAGACACCCAAAGTGAAAGGTAAGAAGTAGGGGGGAAAAAACAAGTGTTAAACTTAAAAGGTAGTAGGCCATTTTGCCCCCTTCCTAGTTTGTACCATCACTTCATGCTGTTGCCATTTCACTCTAACCAACCTTCCCATTCACGATGTGCCAATAATTTTACCATTGTACTGAAAAAACACAAAGTCTTATCAAGGATTTTTGGTCTAGTTTCTAGTGCAAATAACTTAGTGCACTTGAAATAAAACAAAACTAACTTACAAGTAACTTTCCAGCAAGTTATAGGAGCTTATTTTAAGTGCATGGTTCCTTAATATTGAATTGAAAGAAAAGTACTAGATTATTAACTTAGCGCATTAGTGATTTTGCTAACTTAGAAAATATTTTATGTTTGCTGTGCCCACCACTGTACATTTATTTATATTAATTACTGGAAATTACATTAACTCATTGCTCCTGAATCTCCAAACAGAGGTAACGACTATCTAATAGAGGTAACATATTGACCCTTAAGAGATATGCCACCAAACCAATTTTTTATCACAATGAGGAAAGTGAGCATGAATCATTTTCTAGAAGATAAACGTCATAATAAGCCTGAAATCATTTGTTTTGAAAGAAAAAAAACAAAACATGACCAAACCTCCACATGCTAATCTCTTCAAGTACGCACCAGGTCTGTGAAAATGCTGCGGTGATCGTGATAGGGTGGGAGTGTAACCATGGCGATTATACACCGGGGACCCTATGGAGCCTTGACTGGTGGATCTTTGGAGAATGCGGTCCCTCCTGTCGTAAAAACTCTGTCACACATGCACAGATTGGGAAATGTTTTATTGAGATCATTCACATTGTAATTCACAGAGCGAACGGAAACGACTGGCTCACCTCAGCTGATGGGGTTGGCGACATGTTTCTTGACGACTTGAAAAATAAAGCAAACAGTTCTGATTCAGAACAGCTGTTTTTTGTTTGTTTTTTTATAACAAAGAATAAATATAATTTATATTTCCTTTTTCATTCAGTGAGTAATTGTTTCATAACTTTCATAACAATGTTCATTGGAAGATGTCTTACCTTATCATCGGGCATCGGGGAACGTTCCCGTCTAGCAGAGTGGAGCTGAGCAAAACAAAACAGTTGTCTCAAGGAAAAAATAAATTTCTTTGCTCATCTTTACCAGCGTACTAGATATTTTGGTGTGCATTTAGCAGAAGAAGAAGCATGCAGATATTGTATTTACCTCTCCCACACACTCTCGTCTCTCATCTTTCTCGTCCAGGGCGGTTGTGTACATAGGTTCGTACGTGATAAGATCGGGGCGCTCAATGTCATAAATGGCTTTGACTTTTGGAATGGCAGCTAGGTCTCTGTAATCAAGGATCTCATTGTCTACTTTTGCCTAGGGAGACAAATATGCAAACACACACAAGAATAAAGGGAGATTATTGAGATTTGAAACTCTATCTAAATATATTTAGACATGCACAGCATGTCAGCGGGAGTTTCTCACATAGATGGTGTGACCCGGTGAGCCAGGTATGCTTGAACCAGGTCTGGAACAAATGCTCTCAGACGACGACCTCGTAGGCTATGAAATACAAAAACATGAGTAGATTTTTTTTTAAACTATCTGTAAGTCACTCTTTTAACGCAATCCACATCTAGCTGCAATCTGCAAATGCAACTACATTTCAATTCATTAGAATATCACTGAAAAGTTAATTTACTTCACCAAATGAATTAATGTCAAACTCACATACTATATAGGTCCATCACATACAGGGTGACATATTTTAAGCATTTACTTCTGATCATTTCAGTGATTATGGTTTACAGCTAATGAAAAACTAAAATTTTGTTTCTCAGAAAATGTAAACATTACTTAAGAACAACGAAACCAGCAGCACAGAATCTTAACAGTTATACAACAGACATTCATTGACACCCTCACATGAAAAATAAGCCACGAAAAGTCTTTGCAAAAGAAGTTCACTGTTCTCAGAGAGCTGTGTCCAAGCGTACTAACAGGAAAGTTTAGTGGAAGAAAACATGTGGTAGAAAAAAAGTGCAAAAGCATCAGAGATGTTTGCAGTTTAATGTTTATGTGGTATCTGAGGCTCCTTTTGCATGAATTACTGAATCAGTGCAGCGTGGCATGGATGCAATCAGATATGCTGAGGCATTAAGAAAGCCCAGGTGGCCTTGATAGCCTTCAGTTCACCTCCATTGTTGGTTCTGGTGTCCACTAAACAAAGTCAAATTAGTTTTCTATTTAGCCCAGGTAAGACACTTTTGACATTGTCTCTGATTCAGAAGTGGCTTAAGATAAGGAATGTGACAGTAGTAGTAAATGTCTTTTATGTGTGTGGTGGACCTTGTTAATCTCCCCTAAACTCTAGAATCACCTTATTTTACAATTCCCTCAATGCTTCAGCTGTTCCTGTTATTTGTGTAGCTTTCTTTAATAGACCTTTTCCTTCCACTAAACTTTTCGCAGTTTGTTAACAGCCATCTTCTTTAACAATGACCTTTTGTGGCATGCCCTCTGACAATGTACTTGCTTGAAAACTCATAAGCTACCAGAGTTTCTCATTACTTTGTCAGCCATAGCTTTACTGTAACAATACATTTCTATACTGATGGTTTTGTTGATCTAATGAGATATTTATAATTTTCTAAGAAACTGAATTTTGGGTGTCTTATGGTGTTCTAGTTTTTTGGAATGCACTTGTAGATTATTATCCAATCCCCCTGAACAGTTCACATTAGGCTAGTTGAATGAGCAATGAAGGGGGAACCACCTTATATCTTACAGCAAGGTTGCCCAAATCCAGTCCAGGGGAGCTGCAATTCTGCAACTTTCAAATGCATCTCTGCTCCAACCCATCTGAATCTAAAGAATGGTTCATTGCAACGTTTTGATTCAGCTGTGTTGCAGCAGGGATGTGTTTAAAAGTTGCAAGACATAATAGTTGGTCTTCTGCACTCCAGTCTTAAAGTAACCTAAGCTACTTAATACTAACATGTCATCTCATGATTAGTTCATTCATTTGCAAATTTTGCAAAGTGAATGAGTGCTTTAGCTCTGCGGTTTGATGATCTAAAGAGCCTCATGCTTGGAGATGAGAAAGCTGAATGGCGGCGGCAGTGGCAGGTCTGAATCAGATGAGTTTTGGGTAAATGGAGGTTTTGTAAAAAATTACTCAAAACTCAAAAGTTTTCTCCTCCACCAAATGTGTGCCTCTTTGTCTCATCATGCAGCGGAGAAGTGAAGAAGGTTAAGTCTGCACTGAATGGCTGAGCCAGAGAGCGGGCACTGCAGGCTGTCTCCAGCAGGTGGCAGTATGTAGTGATCTGGGTCCTTAATGTATGTGGTGGAAATACAGAATGATGCCATCTGATAGCCAATACTGAATACAGTACCTGCCTTTCTGTTTGTTGGAGGAATAAGAGGGACGGAAGCAACAGCTGTGGAGGAAGGGAGAGGGGGAGGTTCACAGTGCCTCTTCTGCCCAAGACCAGTTCACACACACACACACACACACACCCACATGTAAATATGAACAAACAAACACACGCACACAGCCTCGACAGTGCCCAAGCAGGCAAATTATTTTAACCACAGACGGTTAAAGTTTAACAAGTCCATCCAGGGAACGACAAGAGAGCAGGTTGAGCTTGTTACACATTCTTAATCTCTACCTTTTCCTGGAAAATAATGTCAAGAGGGCTAAACAGAAAGGCAACAGGAAGTGGCATATAAATAATTCCCAAATTCCTACCCGTTCTCTGTGTCTCTCCTCTGTTCTGGTGGTGTTCTTGCACCCAGGATGCCACACTGTTGAGCCTTGGAAGCAAGATGGAAGGCAATTATGTAAGCCCATAATTCAAAGAATTATTATCAATCATCATTAAAAGCCAAATCTGTGCCAAATAAAGAACCAATATTCATGAACTCTACAAATTCTGACAAGAATGTTGATCAAATATTCCTCCTTCAACAATTATGTGGGAAAATTGTTGATAGATGCACATGTGTTTTATTTCACTAAAAATAAATGTATGGATGAGTTTCTCAAGATCTTGCTGGGATATTAGTCCTTTGACCTTAGAAATGTTCTTCAGGTGATAGAAGGCCGACTTTGTAATTGTCTTTATTTGTCTCTGAAATTTCAGGTGTTGGGTAGGTTAGGTTTAGTCTATATAAATTAATTAAAAATACATTTAAATCAATGGAAAGTCTTTGTGGAGATAGAAAGATATGCATAAAATATACCCATATGGACATACACTTTTAATTTTTAAATTACCAATTTGTTGATAAATGCTACTTAAGTTAAAATAAGACAAATTAGGCATGTGGAGAATGAATCGCATTATTTGTAGCTTAATTCTTATTGGAGAAACTGGAGTAGAAAGGTAACAACTATCACATGAAACAACCTCTTACATTTATAGGCATGTGTATTATTTCCTATTTCAAACCCAGTATTAGTGGCTCACCTAAGATTTACTTAAGATCACAAAAGTAAATTTAGGTACACTCACCTTGCAGATACATCTCTTCTCCCTCTGTGAACATCTGATTGCACCTGCTGCATCTCGCACAGCTGGGGTGGTAGTGTTTATCTCCTGCCTGAAAAATACAGAGCACAAAACTCAAAACACAAAACTCAAAAAAAAAAAAAGACTTGACTTCACATGGAAATGAAGAACAATGGAGCCTACAGAAAGCCAAGCAGAGACTTCCAGGCTATAAAGCCAGGTGCTCCACCTGCTTCCTGTTACATTTCTTCCTCCTTCCAAGATCCAGGTTACTCTTAATGTATCACACTTCCTTTAAAGGGGATGATTAATATCACTTTACATACTGCACTCAAGCATGATGACCCACAAAAATGCTGACTTTGTTCAAAATGTGACCTCCACGACATCCACCCACTTGACGGTCAACCTGCCTTTCAAAAACCCGCTTTGAGCAAACTTACAAAACGCAACGCAATAAAAAGATAGGATAGCTGGAGAGTCTAAATTTCCTTCCACTCAGATGTGGCACTTTGCATGCAAAGTGCTCCATTATAAAAGCTAGTGCGAGTTTGACCACGGATGATAAATAGCCAAATTAAATACAGCCTGCAGGATAACAACTCTGTGTAACATTTCAGCCTGCAAGTGGCCACTTAGTGATATGCATAGTATTTGCATTTTACTGCATAAAAAAGTTCAATTGTCTGTGCTATTGCTATCCAGTTTATGGCCTGACTCAAATTTCCTTTTCAGCATAAAAATAAAATTGATGTTGTGAATAAGGAACTGCTTTTTCTTATATGATCGTGGTGGCTTCATAAAGTATAAAGTGCTCCTGTTTGCCTCCGATGGGTTACTATTGCTGCGCAGACAGATAGTCAGTGCCTAAACATGTTAACAATTACACAAACACAGCTCACACCATATGAAGCTTAAGCCCAGAGTTTCATAAGAGTCGCACGACATACAGAATTAATAAATAATCACATCCTAAATGTCAGAGGACATTCGTTGGGTGGGTTTATGTAATAATTATGCAATTTGTGGCAATGAAAACTTGTAGAGTGCATGCCACTGGAGTTACAAAATCTGCAAAGAATTAATATTTTACATGCATAAAGTCATGTAAAAGAGTCTGCTTGGATGGATGCTGAAGAGATTACACATCAGGGATTACAAACTACATTTCACAATTCTGCTCTGTGCAACATTTTATACTGGAAGCAGAGCAGCTTAATATATGCAAATTCTCCATCTATTTCAGTGCAAAACATGTAAATATGCATATTCCAAACAACATTATGTACGTTCAAGAATATTCCTGTAGCAGTTTTAAGTAAAAACATTGTGCCTTTGTATTCTTACCTTAGGCAGGCTCACAAAGGAGTAAGATGAGGTTAATAATTTGTTCCCAGAACCATGATAGATGGCTGCACAGAGAGTGCACAAGGACACATCTTCCTTTTGTATGGAGCCTATCAGCCGTATGCAGGGTGTGCTCTGTGTGCAGTTTCTTACCTCTAACACCTTCCCCGTGATGAACTGATGACACGCCTCACACTGAACTCCAAAATGGATCTGGTAGTCCTTCTCGCAGTAGGGGGCGCCATCCCTATAAAGAGGAGCGAGATAAATCCAATCCAGGATCCAGACATACTGTCACAATGCACGGCTGGGTCTGAGCAGGAGGCATGTTGAGAGACCAGCTGCTTACTTGCTGATGTACTCCCCGGTCAGCACTTTGCCACAGGCCTTACACTTAAAGCAGCCCAGATGCCACTGTCTGTCCAGCGCCAGAAGAGCCTGACCGTTCTTGATGTCGCGGCCACATCCTGAGCAATCTAGGAAGGCAGAAGGAGTAAAAAGTGCAGTTAATACAAAAGGTTCATTCCTGTCAATAACGCCAATAAAAAAGTGAAACTCATTTATTATGTAGCTATTTTGCACATTTTATACAATTATCTATGTCAAGTGTTTCTTTTTTATTAATTTTGATGATTATGACTTGCAGCTAATAAATTCAGTTGATCAGGCAGGAAGAATATTACACAAATGAAATACTTTTTCTTATCCATACGTCTTATGCCCATGGAAGTCATAAAAAAGACTGCTGACTTGACAGGTGCCCCATAGGCAGTCACCCTCCACAAGGAGGTTAAGGCACCAAAGGGTCACTGGTTGTTCACTAAACGCTGAATCCAAGCAGGTTAATGGAAAGTCGGCTGGAAGGAAAACCACCTCCTTGCTCAACAAATTAGTGGTGATTTAGGGAGTAAAGTCATCTCCTGGTGTTGGTCTACAGTGTTTTATAAACTCCAAAGTCAATGTGGCCATCTACTACAAAACTTTCACTTTTACTGACAACGGAAATGCTGATATCATTCCCCAGCAGGACTTGGCACCCGCACATGATGCCAAACGTAAAAAAAATGTGCTTTAATAAAGACGGTATCACTGTGAGTTTTAGGCTAGGAAATTGGCTTAATTTCTGTGTTGCTGAATTTCAGTTTTTATTTAGCTATATTTATCAAAACACTTAAAATATATAATTCTGTGTGATAACTCTGTATATTCTGTAAGTTTTAAAAATTGACTATATTCTAACTAAGTGAGCAATATTTTGGTTGAATTATAAAATAAATTGACAGTGCCAGAAACAAAAGTTTGGATTCAAGTAAAAGCACGGCTCCATGAGCTGAAAAATTTATCAAGCATGTCAATTCTGACCCGAGACATTAGATGGTGATAGAGTGCAATTAGCAGCAGTCTGACAGTTGCCCCTTCTTATCAACACTCAGGACTGAAAGCTTCATCCATATCCAAGTAGGTTCTTGAGGCAGTGCAAGTGCAAAATGTTGGTTGCCATCTCTTCTTTAATAAATAGAACAACTCAGAGCCAACTGTAAGCACAGAGGAGGATAACTTTGTAAGGCATAACAAGGCTGTGATGATGACGCGAGTAGAATCAGCATGCCTTATTTATAGGTGACCTTGTCTAAAAGCTCTTCAAACGCAAGCAGAGAGACCAGCAGGGGTGGGAGAGGCGAGCAGGAGGGAGAAGCTGGAAGAGGAGGGGTATTTCAGGGCAACGCGTTCCCTGCTCCAGAGGGAAGGAAATGCATGGGTATGAATTATTTAGCAATGCCTGTCTTCGTGTTATACACAAAGAAGAGCTGTGCAGAGAGAGAGCTGGAGGATCCCCTTCAAAAGGTGGACCTCTGTCATTCCTCTCATTCCTTTGGATTTACTGGAGACTTTCTGGGATATTATGTGGATTGGAAAAGATTCCTTTACATCTGTTTAACATTTGGCTTTAGTTGGTCTTTTATTGCCTGAATAAGCAGCTTATGACTGCAGATTGTTGCTAAAATTCCACCATTTTAAACTTTCAAGAAAGTTGTCTACAGTGACTATACAAAGTATTCACTTCCTTGTATGTTTTACTCTTTTTATTTTTTTTATAAATAGACAAAAATATGTGGGTTTTTTACTGTAGGAAGTATTGAAAAAAAGGGAACGTTATGACTTCATCAGATGGGTTTTAATTTTTATTCCTATGATAATGAACACAGCAAACAACCAATAGCAATTATTCCAAAACCATCTGGACATCTAATTAGAGATTACGAATACTTTAATCATATTTGTGTGGACAAAATCCTCAACTTCCTAAAACGTCTTTTTAATTTGTGAATGAATGCGGGTTAATCCCTTTTAATTGCATGAAGTCCTGTGGTTAATTGTGATTAAAAATTGTAATCATTTCACGCTCCCTTGTATTTGTATTGCCTCTCAAAATATTGATGCCCTTTAAACTGTTCCACATTTTGTGATTCTCTCTCTGTTAGGTAATTACTATATGTCATCTTACAGCTGGCAACAACTTATTGAACCCTTACTGATAAAGAGTAACTCACTTCTTAAACAGCTTTGTAAAAAAAAAAACATGCTGACTGTGGAGAAGATGTTAGTCTGTCTAAGAAGGGTGAAATCATTGGCATTCATCAGAGAAAACATCTAAAGAGATTGCAATACAGACTAAAACTGGGTTGAGATCTATTCAATGCATTATCAAAAATGGAAGGAAAGTGGGGAACCATCGTCTTCCAGGAAGAAATTTGGTCAGGAATAAATTGTGATTAATCGTGATTGCCGATTGCTTAAAAAATAGGAACCATAAGAAGTCCTATTTGCAGTTTACCACAGGCCATGAAGGAGACAGTAGACATGTGGAAGCAGGTGCTCTAGTCAGATGAGTCCATAAATTAACTGTTTGACTTTGTGTAAAACATTATGCCTGGCAGAAAACTAAAACTACGTTTCACTCAGAGTACAATATCACCACTGCGACAAATGGTGGTGGCTGCATCATGCTTTGGGATGCTTTTTTTTCTGCAGGAAGGTTATTGTGGGGAAATTTCAGAAGAAACACTGTTAGAGCCAGGAAAAGAATAGACACTAGAGTGAAGGTTCACCTTCCAGAAAAATAACACCTCTACATCTGCAGTCAACTATACGATTGAATACTTGAGATTAAGGCGTCTGAAATATAGAAATTGTCTTACCATTTGTTGTGTTTTATGTTTGTTCATTTAGTTTTTTACCAAAGTCTTTACCAATGGTTGCTAAAATTGGGAAAACCCATATCATTTTTCTTTAACTTCATAAAGACCTACCACTACCTTAACAAAATGTAATATTTACATGATTTTGACATGTAAATAATTCGTAACAGCCTGAAAAGCCGTTAAAAAGACTGGTAAACAGCTACATTAAAAGTCATGGTGCAACATACTAGTTACTCCACGCTTTCCAGCCTCAAGTGAAACCAAACATGAGCTTTTGCCAAGATAATTTCCTTCCTGTATTTTCATAAAGCAAAACAATAGCTACTTACTGCTGGAGCCCAGGATGTCCTTCGGTCCAGGAGACATGGGCTCGACGCAGTACTGACACAGGCAGTCCTTCCCGTTGAAGGTCACCCTGTCTCCGGCCGGGAACGGTCGTCTGTCAGACATCAAGTCAAAGAAACAACATGGTGTTGTCGCCCCGTGGCAAGTGTTACAGCTTATTAGTAATGGGTTACAGGGCTGAAGATGACAGGGCTCTCTGATGAAGATGTGTGTCAACACTGAGCGCCTGAGTAGGACATTCAGTCAGACAACGTACAGAAACGACACATGGCATGCTGCTGCACGCTGTCAACTGGGATTCCCACTAGTCTCATTTTAGTTCATCACAACAAATCAGTCTGTGCATCATGGGCGTGGTCACCGGCTATCCTTGAAATCTGATTGGTCACCCTGCCTGACCACACCCACCACAGCTGCCAATTAGTTTGTACTGTGCATTGAATAAATGTTTTCATTGACTAAAAGGTGCGCATTATTTTTATTTTATTCATTTATGTAGAAATTTATTGAACTTACTTGACTTTATCTTTAGTTTATAGATCGGAAAACCTGTTTGTGGTTATTTTATATTATTTATATGACATTATTCCTCTGTTTATTTTTTTTCTATAGATTAATCTGATAATACTTATTGTGCTGAAGATCTTTCTACGTAATGTTATTTGTTTGAAATAAAGTACAATATAAACAATTAAATACTGTGTACAGATCAGCGTTTCGTCTACACTGTCAGTAGATGACAGAAATGATTTTTTGTTGATTTTTTTTAATATGCGACATTACATATTATTTTACATTTACATAAAAATCCAGGAGATAATAGGCAAGTCACTAATTTCTGTGCCTAATCCCATTAGCAGGTTGATGTATATGACGTTTAATAAGAAAAATAAAAAGCAGCCTCCATACTGCAAAAAACAAACGAAAAAAAATCTTCATAAAGGAGAAAAGGGGATAATTAACCAGCAATTTGTAATCGATAACAGTTCAGTAATTTTGACATTAAGTTGATAAGTTTAATAGAGCTAGCACAACGGCGTTAAAAAAAAGAGTTGTATACTCTTCTGTTTAGCTAAGCTATGCTAAGCTAAACAGGCTAATCATGTGACAAGAAAATAAGCCCGCTAAACAGATTCATGCGTTTTGTTTGGGTAAATACATGGTTATGTTATTCAAGTTTTCTTCCACTGTTCATTGTAAGTCTGCAGTGTATTTAGATGAAATTAAAATTTTAGCGTGCCACCCTTGTCTGGCCCCTTAATAAAAAAACAATAATAATCTAGACACGCCCCTGCTGTGCATGATGTGATTCTCACTGAACTGGAATCTATATGAAATGTTTCTGAAATCCACGTTACGTTTGCAGAGATATTCAAGTCATGGCTTTAGCAGACGCCTTACTTGCATATGGTGCAGACGAAGCAGGAAGGATGATAAGTTTTGCCCAGGGCGGTGACGACTTCTCCCTCGACAAAGTCCCCGCACCCGTTGCAGCGGGTGCCGTGCATGCGTTGGTAGTCGAGCATGCACAGATATTCCCCATTCTTCATGAAGAAGCCCCCCTGGGCGAGGTCACAGCCGCACACTGTACATGACACATACATTTGTTCTCATTTAGTCCTTTGCCAATATCTCTCATTAAAGTCACCCAACCTCTCCACGCACCGGTGGCTTTGTTGAGAGGCTCACCCAGTGTGTGAAATAGCTGCTGACTAAAAGGTCACAGGAAAATACATCTAACTGCTTTCTGTATTGCAGTGGGAAGCAAAACATAAAAGTGTTCAATCCTTTGATTATAAGGGCACAACTAAAACAAAATGAACTAATAATTTAGCTCAGGAAAGCCACGTTGATTTGTTTTGCTGATAACTGGTTTTGAATAATGTGCCAAATCTTCAGTCTCCAACAAGTTTCCTTCAATTCAAATGTAACCTTGTAGTCTGCACAAACATGAAAGACTGAAATAACTAGAGATGTTATGTGAAGGATGACAAAGAATGAGAAATGTGATGTGATCTTGAATTCAGCTCCAACTTTGTAAAAATAAGTAACTTATCTGCCCTGATCTAATCATTTAATGAAGGAAAATGTTGAATTCAAGCAATTAAATAAAATTTCAAAACAGTTTATTATAAGCATTTGAAGATCTAGAGGTAAAATAAATTTCACCACAACTTACACATTTAGTTACAACTTTAGTCGGGTTTGGTTTTGGTGGCTGATAAAGGCTTTTCAGTTTTTAATAAACTTTTAACAAGTAGTTTTCTATTGGCCAGAAAATTTGTGAAGATTCAACAAAAGCTTCCATCATGACCCATGTGCTTCATTTATAGACCTGTAATTTTAAAACCTTTGTGGACCGCTTAATGTTAAATATCATTCTTACGTAAACGGACAACACTAAGTCCTGAGGATGAATGGAGAGGGTGACGAAAGGAATCATCTTTAATTGCATTAGAGTCCAGAGATGATGAGATTACTGACATAACTGAGTCCAAAAGAAAACCAGCGCCAGAGACGTGGTGGCTTCAGACTTTGAGCTCCGGCTGTTTCCACTTTTCATAAGTCTCATACCACTACAGAAATAGTAAACTCAATAAGACGGATTCATGAAATTCCACTGAAAAAGATTTAGGGGAAACTTGAATTTGTGTGTCAAATGTAGTAAGAGAAAGAAATCAAAGATGTCATGTTTGGTTTATTTCTAAAATGACGTGGCTTCAGCTTCATCCTATAGATTTGTCGGGCAACAGAGAATAAAGTTAAAACTAGGACTAAGACAGTGCCCATTAAAGCTATTCTCTTGTCCCCTTTGAGAATCATTAACCCCGACCAAAAGACAGAATTAGCACTAATCTCATCGTTGGACAATGTTATTCTGAGCCCATGGTGAGCTAAGCTAACTCTATAACAGTGTTTAAGTCACCGATTAACAATAAAGGTTCAACAGGGATAGTTCAGGTCAAAATAGGGCTGCCTGATTAGCAAAGTGAGCCTGCATTATGCATGTGCCAGAATGCCAAAGGCATGCAGTAACAGGGCTGAATCCATGTGGATAATAATGATTACATGTTGAAGTTTGGATGGCATCTTAATTAGATGTAAAAAGTGAAGATACCTCATTTAACCTTATTATAGAATGCTACAAAGTTACAATTTACAGTGCAGTGAAAGTATTCATAACACATGACCTCTTTCACATTTTCTCATGTATCATCTATAAACTTTCTAATAATTTGAATAGTGTGGAATATATTTAAGACTCCACATCACCCTGAGGATACCAGAGTGGTGAAAGTATCATGCCGTGGGAATGCTTTTCTTTATCAAGTACGGGAAGGCTGGTTAGAGTTGATAGGAAGATGAATGGAGCTAAAAACAAGAGAACATTTCTTAGAGTCTGCAAAAGACTTGCCCCAGACCCAATTTGAGTCTGGGGCAGAAGTTTATCAAATGCACACCATTTACAAAAAAAAAAATGTAAAGTTTGAATTATCTATTTCTTTGTAATTCATACTTATACTAAGTTTTTTTTCCATATCAAATACAAATAAATTACATCATTATCTGTGTTGTAACATTACAAAGTATGGAAGAGTTCAAGGAATATGTAGTAGTTTCCCAAAGAACTGTAGGGATTCTTATCCTGTCCCATTCTGCTTATCCTAATACAACTGTGACTGTTACAGGAATGTAAACAAATACATATTTTACTTGTAGCAACATTCTTTACACATCTTACCATTAACTTTGTACTCCATATAATTATATAAAATATATGTCTGCTACATGAGTAGTCAGTATCTACTATTGGCACTTCAGCTACAAATTTTCACACAACTCCCACAGTTTTATTTATATATTTAAAAAAAAGTCCAAGCTGTTTCATTTCTTGAATTGTAGAGAGACAACATGTTCATCCATCATCAGGAATATTAGGTTTCTCAAATCTGAATTAAGGCTGAGACAATCTTACAAGCAACATCAAATGAACACATAAAAAATTAAATATTAGTTACTTAAATCAGTACATTAGTGATAATAGCTTCCCGTTACAAAATGTTATTTTTTTTACCTTTACAGGTGAAACACTTCAGGTGAAAGTGTTTGTTCTGCACCCGGAGGACCTCACCCTTACATGGCTCCCCGCACTTGTAGCACTGAATCAGGGGCTTCTCGCTGGAGTGGTGGTGTGTGTCCTGGGTATGAGACACTGCAGCAGATGGAAAAATAAGCGTTACTACTGGCTCGGTTAATATGACCTTGTTCATCTGAGAAGGAACTGAATCCAACTTCTAAGAGCCTGTCAGAGTAAAAAAAAAAAAAAGTGAGTGGGACAGAGCAACTCTGGGTTTCTGGCCAGACAGACTCTCTAGAGACAACCCAAATATAGAGTGTCTTGATCAGCGGAGGACAACGTGTCAAATTGCAAAGGAGAGAAAGGCTTTGGAAATGATGCTGTAAAAAGGTATTGATAAAGTCGTTTCCACTATTTAAATTAAAGTACTTTCACCCTCAAAGGAAAGCATCAATTATATTTATGACCCATTACCATTCATGATTAGCTTCCCATGTTTTTAAAGAGCAAGCATCTCAGATAATTGAGAATAAAAAGGTGTACAGTGCTGAGAGCAGAAACAAAGCTCAGCACAAAAAGTTAAAACAAGAGCGAATGCTGTAATTAAATATGATTCTAAGTAAAACCTGCAACTTGTGACAGAAACATAGGCAGCATCAAGAAACTGAGTATAATCTAGATTTTGACAGATTATATGAAAGCATAAGATAACAAAAAGGAAGATGACAACAGACAGAAAGTAAAGGAAACTGCAAGAAAAAAGCTGCTTTTAATTTGAGAAAACCAGTGGGATTTGCTAACTTTTTTGGTGCTATTATATTCTTGCAAAGTAATGATTAATCTCTGTTTTATGTGTTCAAACTCATATGGAGCCAGTTCCATTCATCCATCAACTTCTTCTTTATCCAGGATCATTTTCTTAATCTGAAAATGTTTGGAAAATCTTTCAGAAATCTCAGAGGGAAGAAACCTCTGATGTTTCTGAGATTTATGTTTATTCTCCCAGTGAATAAACCTAAATACTTCTGCTATCCTAACTGAACTAACTGAAAACACAGCATTTTCAGACAGATTTGTTTTTTTTTTAATCAAATCCATAATCATGTTGTCTTTGTTTTAAAATATCATAGAAACCCTGTTTCCCAGCAACTCCTCTCAAACTCATGCAGCATGACATCACATCTGCTCCTTACATAAATAATGAATGACCGCTCATGGCAGGAAAGCTAGAAAAAAACTGTTCTTATATCTTCTTTTGTTTTTAAAGGAGAAAATCCAGATTTAAGATTCTTTGCTTGGCAT
This sequence comes from Xiphophorus hellerii, assembly GCF_003331165.1. Taxonomy (NCBI): domain Eukaryota; kingdom Metazoa; phylum Chordata; class Actinopteri; order Cyprinodontiformes; family Poeciliidae; genus Xiphophorus; species Xiphophorus hellerii. The sequence continues at coordinate 8,169,618 of NC_045693.1, forward strand.
TTGTACAGCAAGAAAATAAGGCAAGGCTAAAAGGGAGGTGAGAATAAGCAGGGAGATAACTAAAATGAAAAAATAAAACACTGGTTTGCATTATATCTTTGTGGCATTTTAGCAATCTGCAAGAAAATGGGATTACATCTGTATTAGCAAGTCAAAGGTTTACTAAACCAACTAATATGAAGCATTTTTTATGCTTCTCTGCTTTCATAATATGGAATTAAATAAGAGGTTCCAGTATTGACATCATTATAGTCTTTTTACACAGACTTGCTATTATCAGATTGATTCATATTCACAGACAGTACCAGTAGCCTATTTTCTTTATATCAGTGGTATGTTAGCCTGTGGTCCCACCCCATAAAAAGTTTGGTGGTCCCTGACACAGACAGGCACTAATCCCCCTCTACAGTATGCAACTCCTGCTGCAGTGCCGCACTGCACAAAGCATATCAGTGGCCTGAAACCAGCAGATTATTTCATTTTCAAAGTCATTTAACTAGGCATCTTCTTTCACTCATCCTCTCATTTTCTATCTTTACTGTATATTTCAAAGCTGACAACACACCAACAGAGGCTTGCAACATGAAAACACACATCAAAGGATCTTTGCTCTTTCCGCTCTGCAGTGAATCATTAATCTGAAAGGCTAAAATAAGACACCAGTAGAAGGACAGAAATAGCATCATGAACAATCGATGGTTTAACCAAAGGAAGACATTACCCTGGATCACTGATTGCCAGGCCTCGCCTCAGCCTGCATCCCACCTTTACAGCTGCAGTGGCTTCCTGGTTTGATTGCAGTGAAATAACTCACTGCTAAAAAGTTGCAAGTAAATTCTTACAGGCAAAATTACAGTTGCGAGAGTAATCTATTCACAATTAGGAATGAGAGCAGTTGTGAGATAATGAAAAACTGAGAAAGAAGAAGACAAATCCTCAGGAGGGAGACGAGAAGGAAGGCAGGTTACAGTGGGGAGGACCTGTCTCTCTGGTGTCTCTGATGTGATTACACTCAGCAGGACAATGAGTCATCTCTGGGTGAACCAAACTGCTGTGACACTGAATCGAGTGTCTGCAGCTCTGTGTGTCACATCGCACCTCCGTGAACAAAGCACAGACCATCTGGGTGACTGCACTGTGGAAAAATATCTAATCTAACCATTTATAGACCCAATCTACAGGTCACTTTCTTTATAATCAAACTTGACCTTTTTTTGTTTGTTTAAAGGGGACCTATTATGTAAAATAAGCATTTTACATGTTTTTATTCTACCAATTGGGTCTCAACTGCTTCTAAAAACAGCCCAAGAACTTAAAAAAAAACAATCTAGGGTTTTTTTTGACAATAAGTTAATGCTTTTTGGTGTCTAGAAAACAAGGCGTTAAGTCACAATGAATAGCCACGTTACCTAGCAACCCCAGCAGAGTTCCTGCATATTTTACTACTATACAATGGCTGTTGGAAAAGACAAGAGTTTGGCTCTTGACTTACTATCCAGAAACCACTTGCTCAACTGCAAAAACACAAAATCTTACCAGGTAATTTTTGTCTAGTTTCTAGTGCAAAGATTTTAGTAAACTTGAAATAAGGCAAAACTAACTTACAAGCAACTCTTCAGGAAGATATCTGAGCTTATTTTAAGTAAATAATTCCTTAAAATTGATGAAAAACTACTTATTCCATTGGCAGATGATTCCACTTAGAGCAACACATTTTTCACATGTTATAAGTAAAATAATCTGCCAATATAACTAATACTTTTTCATCAATATTAAAAAATCATTTACTTAAAACAAGTTCCTACATCTTCCAGAAAAGGAGGCTCCACTTCTGCTTTTCAAGGCTGTATGCTTGTATAATTACGCCTCTGTTTGCAGTTATTTTCTTGTGTGAGTATAAATGTTGAGTCTGGGGGTGTGTGGCCAGAAGCAGTTTATTTGGATTTGAAGTGACAAATGAGCTAAAACAGCTCATTCTGAAAGGAGCTCAAAATAGGCAGAACTGACCAGAATAAATATCATTATCTAAGAATAATTTGGTGTAAAAAATTTAATAAACATGTTTTGTGTCGTCCATAAACCTATCCTAACCGGTTCAAGGCAGCATGATAGGTCACATTTAAACTATATTTTTACCTCCCACTGGCACAATAACAAAAAATTGATCAATTCCATCAATTTCTTGATTATATACAATGAAGAAATTTAATTCCTTCATAAATCTCCACAAATTATTAAAAATGATTCATTAACAGTTTTGATTGACCGCTTAGTGTTATAAATGTCAAGCAGTTATGATTCAAGCAGAAATATTTAATCCTTCCCACATGTATTATTGGTAAAAAACAGGAAATGCTGAATGTCATGAAAGCACAGCATGCACAGCCGTAATTGGTATAATTGGATCAACAAATAACATCTTCTGCCTCTCTGAGTCTACTTTTCTTATTATTAAGCCTCAAACATGCTTTTCCAGTGCCTGCCCACTGAAGAAACTGGAGATTGAAGCGATATCAAAATTTGCATTTATCTTTTAAAACAGTAAAAATAACGTGCTAAATTTCTCAATGGGTGTGCTGGTCATTTTACCCCTTCACCGTTTAATCTTTTTTGGAGTTTTGTACAGTATGAAAAAGAGCATTGTGCCTCAAGACATTTTGTATTAACCACAAATCAATCAATTTACCCCTTTGACCAATAGTACACCCAAATTTTTACCAATTTGTCCATTTCATGTCCATACTTAAAACATTTAACCAAAGAAATGCTATGAAAACCTCCTGCTAGCCTTTTTGTTTGTTTTGGTTTTGCTAGATAAACTTATTCCTTTACAACTGAAATTGGTGCATGGCTAGAATTAAACATCTAGTCAAGGATGGAACCTATCATACCTGTAAAGTTTGGGTATCGAAGGACCTAAATTGCAAATGTTGCTAGATGTCATTTATCAGTCATATAACCATATTTCCTTGCAGTAGACTGTGAGTATGATGTAAAAAATTTACTTTTTAACCATTGTTAAATCAGGTAGTAGACGTTCACTTGGTTAGTATGAAAAAATGTACAAAACATCCTGCAGTAGATAATACAAAGACTGAAACTGCAAAAGGACAATGAGGTGAAATAATCAGGAACTGTGACATTGGGGTTCATGCAACTTTGAAAACTGATTATTTTAAGTAATTTTCTAGAAACTTCTCTAGTCCACTGAAAGCAAATATGTGAAGAAGAGGGCTGAAGAGGACAAGTGAGTGGGTTAGATATCTAGTTAAATAGCTGTCTTGCTTTCTTTTAGCACTAATTATGTCAAAACATTTGACATTATTGTAATTACGAAAACATATAACTGCCTGTAAGTCACATTTATTTTCAGTAGACTCATTTCCCTTCTCCTTCTAGCTTTGATCTTATGAATCAAGCAATAAGATGTCCATTTTCCTTCTAACAGTTGGGTAATTGACTGTTTTTTCTACCTTGTCATGCACTGAATGCCATTTAGAGGTTTTATGGTGAAAAGTCTTTTCTTTTGCAAGAACCACTTAGCTGGTGAGTCAAACCTTTCATGTAATGCTATTATTTATCCGGTGTTGTAAAAATCTAGGGCAGTGTTGATTTTTTTTTTTTTTGGTTCTCTCTATTTAAAGCATTTCTGCATGGACAAGAAAAAAGGAGCTGACATCATAACAGGTTGATGAGAATCCAAGACAAATGTTGGGATCCTATTTAATGAGGATTTTAAATTAAATCTGTGCTTTTCAAGCTACAGATAAACATTAAAACATATGGCAGAGATTATTTTTCATTTATTTTAAATGTTGCATATCCATGAAACGTATTGTTAAACTTTCTCAGAGAACAGAAATTTCACCATATAAAAATCAAATTCATTTATTAATGATTCTCTATGAGCTTTTGTTGCTCTTATTACACTACAAGGCCATAAATTTGAGGAAATATGTTTTAAAATATGGATTTAGAATGAATCCATTAGTAGATCTCTAGTGGTTCTTGTGATACAGGCAAAGTAGTGCTTTATTTGCTCAAATTTATATGATATAACAGTATGAATAAGTTAGGAAGAAGCACATTAGGCAACCTCAGCACAAAGTGAATTACTGGAGTAAGGAACTGTAAGATTTTCACGGCTCACATTCCTGTTTCTGGTCTGCATGTGTTGGCTCTGCTGACAGAGTTATCTGTCCTGCTTCATCGACACTGGATAAAGTGACAAATCTGAGGATGAACGCACAATGAATACCCAGAGAACCATCCCGCTGACTGAGGGAACAATAACTAACACGGGCCCAGAGAAAGAGGGCTGCCCCCTCAAAAACCCAGCCCCCCAACCCATTTAACCAGAGCCTCGCTGCGTTGGCAGTAATAAATACTGCAGATGATGCCTGAAAGTGTTGAATCCCCTCAGGACAGTATATTTTTATGAAACAAGTACCCCGATTCCAATTGTACAGCCCAGTGGATTGTGGCTATTGACACAAGAGCGCAGGACTTGCTGAAGAGGCTTCAAAATTTGTTGCCTTCATTTCCTGCCATGAGTCCAGAGGAATGCAAAAGCAGGGAGTTGGGAAAATGCACCGGGAGAAGGGGAATTCCATAAAACAAAAAGGCATAAAAATAAGAAGACTTCATAAAATATTCAATTGCTCTTTTCCTTTGTTACTGTTGAAATTGCAGACATAAGAGTTTCCAAATGTATGTCAGTCAGTGTGCGCTTGATGGTTTTTGGGAATTTGTGACCAAAACAAATACACAATTAGAGGGATACAGGCAATCGTCTCCACTCCTTTTGCCCCAGCCAATAATTTTGGTAGCTGTGTCCACTTCATAGGTAATAAAGCAGAGGCAAACAGAGTTTTTACCCCTATAATCATCCAGTTTAAACACTCAGATGGAATATTCCAGATGGAGTCTTCGCTAAGACGAGCATCAAAGAGGCACAAATAAATCCCACCATGATATCCAATTAATATTTCTTCAAGCATGGGTATATGGATGTGTTTGGGGGGGTTAAAAGGGACGGTGGAGCCTTTTATCACCCACATTTGAAAAGGAGCTCTTAACTCCTCCCCCTCCATGAATATGTAAGGCTCTTCTTCTTTCTGCCCTGCCACCAACATCCCAGACAAAGCACTTCAAACACTGGGCAGAAACTGTAGGAGGAGGAGCGGGGACCCTATCAGCCTCCAGCAGATCCCCCCCCTAACACTTAATAAGTAATCCTCTGGGACCTTAGCTTTGAATAATGACCTGCTTTCTATGGTTGAGCACAACAGTGCAGAATTTTAGCCACTAGCAGGTACACAATCATAATAATTTACTGTTGAACAGAGAGAAAGACTTCCGTTATAGCTATTTATCTGAGAGGAGACAATAGCAGCTTCATGAACTGCAGAAGTCGTGATTAAAGAGAAGCTGATAAAGGCCTTGGCTCTTTAATAGCCTGTATTGGCCCCATAGTCTGGTTGTATTTCCTGTGACCAGCTAAGTGAAAAGCTGTTTGTTGACTTGCACAATTGGCAGTTTTGCTCCTTTGTACCTCTGCAATGTTGGTTATTTCAGTCCCAACTTTTTCAAGAGCAAAATAGAACTATCTGCAATGGGACAGGTCACTAACCATGCACCAATTTACAGCTAAAATTTATTTACTAGTCTCTGCTGTAAGCAAATGTGGCTATATGTCTTTAAGAAATAGTATAAAAATATAATGATAAACTATAACCCACAGAACAATATTAGGAGCCTGTACAATTGGAACTGGGAAGCAGAATCCATAAAATATTTAGGGGTCACATTGTCCAAGGATTTTTCCAGGATTTTTGATGTCAACTATGGGCCCCTAATTTCAAATCTGAAATCTCAAATTTATACTTCAGCGTGGAGTCGGTCAGAATAAACATTCTCCCACGGTTCCTGTATCTATTGCAATGTTTACCTATCCTGTTATCAGAAAGGCATTTCATAGAGTGGGAAAGATTAATATCTCAGTATATTTGGCAGGAAAAAAGGCAAGGGTGAGGTATAGAATGCTGCAGTTAAAGAAAGAGAAATTGGACTGGGTCTTCCCAATCTACAGGTCTATTACCATGCAGCTCAGTGTTCTGACCAGTGTTCTGTCTATGTTCTCCATCTTACAATGCAAGGTGGAAAGATTTGGAAGGAACAACAGTGGAAGGAATACCTTTAATATCAGTATTAATGGACAAGGATTTATAAGAGTGGCTGAGTATACCACATGAGTCAATGCTACACACAATGCTGGATTCTTGGAGAAAGGTTATTAAAATTTGTAAATTAGGTAACCAGATAAAAATACTCAGATGGTGTGCCTTTGATTCAGCTTTTAAACCAAACAAGATTGATGGGAGATTTAGAGGATTTACCCGTGTTTCAGAGTTTTGAGGAACTTCAGAGATCTAATGGGTTGGCGAGGGAATGACTTCTTTAGATATCTACACGTTAGGGCCTATTTCAATCAAAAATATACAGTATGTGGCAATTGGGAAACAGCCAAACCAAGACTGTTTAATGTGTTTTTGTCCTTGCTGAAGTCAGGTTCATGCAAGAAACTTGTTTCCATACTGTACAATGGTATTCTATCCTCTAAGCAAGGTGACACAAACTACATAAGAAACAAGTGGGTAAAAGAAAGAAATGTATCTATCTCAACTGAAGTCTGGGAACAGGTTAACAAATTACACTGGATGACCTTGAGCTCCAATACATGGAGACAGTTCGATATTTTGTAACTCCAGTTCAGAAAAAACATCGGGGCAGCAGAGACGCATGTTGGAGACTCTGTGGAACAAACGGGGCAAATCATCATCACATCTTCTGGGGCTGTCCGGTGATTAAAGTTTTTTGGGAGCAAATGTGTTCCCACCTAAATAACATCTTTACTGAAAATTTCCATATAAATGTGAATCTCTATACTTAAGAAACATTTCATTTGATAACTGGACTCTCAAAGATAAAAAAAAAAACTGCTGTTATTGCTCTTGGCAGCAAGCAAAAAGACAATCACTAGAAAATGGTTAAAGCCTGAAGCACCTGCAGTTGAGGACTGGGTCAATATTGTACAGGACATTTACAGTTTAGAGAAGTTATCTTTTTCTGTTGAAGGTCGAAAGGAATCATTCCTCAGGATTTGGTCTAAATGGACAAATTATGTAAAACCAGTAATCCCTGTGGACTAAATATGTCTATCACATGCAAATACTGTTGTGCTGTGTATTGTACCCTGGTTCAGGCTTATGGCAAACTTATGCTCTTGACTGTGTTTTTCCTCTAACATAAGAAAGATCAGACCAGACCCACTCCTTCCCCCCACTCACTCTTCTCTTATGGATGTTTGGTTACTATACAAAAACCCTGGATTGGCTTATGTTATTCCTTCTCATACTTCCATTGGTGGAAGCTGGATTGTCCAAAGTAATTGTAACTTGCCTTTCCAAATAAAAGATTAATTTAAAAAAAAGAAATAGTATGAAAATAGTAAAATCACATGAAGTTTTGGACATTTCACACCTGACTTTTTCAGGTATGAACTGCTGCCCATCAACGTATCCTGTGCAGTGTTTTATAAAAAAAAAAATTTGTACCCACTTTGACAACGACAATATAAAGTAATTGTATATTCTACTCACAATCTACTGTATGGAAATGTGGTTGCATGACTAATAAATAATATCTACTAGAAGGAAGTCATTAGAGTGTAGGTAATTTCACCCCATTGTAGTTCAGACCAGTTAAACCTTTTCTTCATTTCTGGGGTATAAAATTGAAATTCCTATCAGAGGGAATTATGTATCAACTAATTTATCAATTTGTCCCCACCAGGAAGACTTTTTTTATTTTACTGAACATTGGAAGTAAATTTCTATAACCTAATACAAGGAAAGGTGTTAATAAATAATATCTAACAGAGGGTCCCGATCATTGTGCCACTTTGCTACTTCTAACTTTTCCAAATTTGGTGCACACATCAGTTCAAAGTTGGCTATTTCAAGTTATTGTCTATATTCTAGAAATAATCTATATAAGATGTAAGCCTTTTTATTAACATTTATCTCTAAACTAAAAAAGATTAGGCCTTGGTTTTATAAATATATCAGTAAGAAACGATTTGTTTATAGATACAAAATAGAAGTTGGAAGTGAATAACACATAAGGACTAGGTTTGAAATGGGAGTAAGTGTTGACAAACAGGTAAATTAAACCAGAACTTAGAATTACTTCGGTTTGATCAGCAGTCAAAATCTGCCATATATCAAAATGGTAACCAGTAACTATAAAATATTCACATTATATTACAAAATTATATTAAATAATATGCAATTTGAACATTTACTTTGTTTATCTAGTTTATCACAATCTGAACATTTTCAGCAAAATAAATAGATGCCCAAGTAACTTTGGGTCAGTTTGTCCCATTTGCCAGTTTGTGCCTTCATACATGCATTTCATTTGTATTTTTCGCTTGTTTCTTTTGAATGTTTTCATGAATTATGGTGGTAAATAGTCACAAAATGTTCAAATCTCACACAGTATATTTAAATGAACTTGTATATTATTATCTGATATGTAGTATTATATCCAACTCCAATTTATTTTGGTTCTGATCCCAGTTTGGACGAGTTGATTCATATAAATTATAACATATACATCTCATCAAACTCTGAGCAAACTCCTGCTGTTGTCCCCTGGAGTAATATTACTATTTACAGCGTACTATATATAAAATATAGAGAATTAATTTTAATTTTCCCAGTTGAGTACAAATTTATATATGGTAAGTATAAAAAGTCCAGTGGTAGAGAACACCCTTTTGTACAAGAAAAAACTGAATCCTAAGCGATCAGAACGCATTTCTTTCATGTGACTCCTGTTGTTTTTAGCTTGTTGGGTTCAGACTCTCTATGACAGAACATTTATCTCATCTGTATATTCCGGTGCTATGTGCCAGCTGTACAAACACTGTGTGTGTTGCACTGCTGCCTGTGAAAAGGAGTTTAGCTCCTTTTTCAGAGTGTAGGCACACGCAAGCTTCAAAGATGAGGCACAACTGCAGTCGTCTGCAGTCGTCTGCAAAAATAAAAATCAGAAGAGACAGCTACACTTGAAAAAGAAAATTTCACATAATGAATATGTGGAGTGTGGGTCAAGAAAAAAGTATTTTAATGTTGTACAGAGTCTTGCACAATAAATCTGTGGGTAAAAATATGATGAAAGAATTTGAGGAGGATATTAGTTTTTGAGTTTAATAATAGGTTAGACACAGGGGTGTAATAACATTATAACATCACAATATTTCTAGTCTAGTCTTGTGAAATCACACTGTTGAGTCGGCAGTTACAAAAGCACTGAAGAAGCCTCCATCACTTTTTAAATAGGTTTTGTGCCAAAGGTTTTATTACTCACTACACTAGAACAAAAAATGTTGACAGAGGGACAGAAAAGATGTAAAGGATTTGTCCTATATTTACGTTATTAGCTGCTAATATAATAAAGGCTATTTCAAAGTTTTCGATGCCTGAACTTGATCTCATTTTTTTTTGGTTAACAATCTAAAACATAGGCTAATTAAACTTAAGCTGGATAAGATGAACAGTGTAGGATAAATAAATCAATATACATTTTTTAACTACAGAACATGATCATGTCAATTTATAGTATTAATGTATGGACTACACTCAAATTATAGTGAAACCATAGTCAATCTTGATATATTAAAGTAGTTTATACACTGTTCACAAATTCTTCAAAACATAGTTTGTTGTTTGTGAAAGTTTTCATCGCTTTGTCAAAATAAAAAAGGAATCCTTGAGCTTTACAGTTTTTCCCCCAAATTATTGCTAAAATCACATTTTGTTCTCATCTACCTGATACTGTGCAACTGTCTCGTTTTATGAGCTGGTTGTACTCGTGGCAACCATTTAGAGAGGAACAGCTCTCTAAATGTAGACCTCTTTCTATCAACAAATCCCAACAATGTCCAGATAAAGTGGCTGCTTACAACTATGAAAAACGTCCAGAGGAAGTCTGGGAAAAGAAACATGTGGGATCCAGAGGTTACAGAAGTTCTGCCAGCATCAGAGCTCAACCGCAAGGGCCGTTTCTTTGTGGCCAGTCGGACCCACATGAAGGGACCAGATTCAGAGATGGACGCCGCCTCCAGGCACCAATGCGCGGTCAGATGCATAAACAGACTTACTCAATAAAATCTGTCAAAAATATCTGTAACCCCATTTTATGATGTTGGTGGGGGCAAACATCCATTCTTTGAGAGCTTTCATACATTTTACAGTATCTTTTATGTATTTTGAGCAAAATGTATCCACAAAAATTAGGACCAAAACAAGAAGCATAAAAATACAGCAAACAAACTCAGATTTGGACGGAATCCAGAGTTCCTACGCATTTTTAAATTTAGATCATTTCCAGACTCAAAATTCAAGGGTTGCTTTTTTAAGTATTTTTTAAAAATATAACTGTAAAACTTCTCTGTGAATCTAGGGCAAATATTTCTACAGGTCAGAACCTTCACAAAATCCAAATAGACTTAAGGATATATTGGATAAGATCCCTGTTTGTATAGTCGCTTCTTATTGTGATCTAATAACTTTTCCATCAATTTCCAGTAGGGTAAGCAACTAACTGTCTCCGCTACTTCAATTTAGGAACATTTTAAGCACAAGATTTCTTCACAACAAAAATACTCTACATTGCTGCTTGCTTGTGAGTCATTCTGACAACAATAGTCCACCTCTGGACCACACATCCTGGTAAACTGCAGGCGATGTGTAACAACTCTGAACAATGGCCCCTCCTGACTTCACCTAATTCATCCCACACAGCTGGGTGACCTCGGTTTATGGACAGGAACAATCATCGTTTTTTTTTTTTAACGGGACACCATGAATGGGGGCCACGGATGACAACAATGGAGTGTACCTTTTAGAGGGTTACCATGACAACGGCTGCAGACAGAGTTATAGAGAGAGAGCGAGAGCGAGAGGATGACAGAGAGTGCAGGTTCGTAGCTCTGCGCAGTGTGCCTCCCAACACTGGTGCTCCACTTTTCATCTCGTAATGTTTTATTCCATACAAAGAGGACCTGACCAAACCAGGAACAATCGCATCATGGCTCTGAGGGTCTCATCAGTTAACATGAAGCTCCTCAGATGCTTTGTTCCATTATGCATTAACATAAAGCCTGACTCTGCCAGACTCGAAGCCAAGAGGCAGCTAAAAGGGCGTAGCATGTTCAAGTCAGCTACTCTTAGGGAATATGTTGCTGTGTTAAAGCTTTACATGTAACGTTATGATAGTCATCATCAGTGGTTCAAGCACATACAGTCCCCCTTCCTCTACAAAGAAACCCATATTCATGTTACCGAAAATATCCAGCACAATCAGATGAAATCAATCAAGTTCAACCTCAGTTAAGTCAGAGATGGTGCTGCAAATCTGTGTGAGCACCGACAACATCAACACCAAGCATGACAAGCAAAACAAATGGCATAAAAACACACATATATGTACAGAGGTACCTTTTTCTTTGACCATGACCATTTGAATCCAGGCACAGCTGCAGCAGAAAACTCTCTGACCATCAGCTGGCAGTAACACAGGAGCTGCAGGAACCTTTTTATAGTCAAGATCGAAGAGCTATAAAAAAAAATAAAATAAGGAAAAAAAGAGCCGAGACTCCAGAGGACCAGAGAGAGAGGCAGAAAGAGAAGTGTAGACGCTTCCAAGCTCTCCTCCCGAAAACACAGCGACAGCGTGGGGTTTGCCTCCTGACTGCCTGCTTTTCTCCCACCTCTCCTCCTTATTCTCCTCCTCCCACTCTTCCCTACTCCTCCCCTCCTGCTCCCTCTCTCCCAGCCCCTCTGTTGTGTCAGACTCGCCCTCATTGCTGCAACAAAGTGGCCGCTGCTGCTGTGTGACCCCAAATAATCAAAACACATCAATTCAAAAGATGGGGAACCATATGTTTTTTAATTTTATTTTTTGGGGCCCAAATAAACTAGGAAAATTGTCTCTGTTTTATTTTTTTCTATTTGTGCTTTCTTAATTTTTTAATTGGCTAAAGTAACATTTTAGACTGCATGGTTATGAATTTATCACACCTTCTGCATAAACGTTCAGTTTATGAATTTTCAATTGGCATTTAGCATTATGAAGACACTAAAAATGCAAAAGTGTCATAAATGTAGATATTGTTATTGTAGTAAGCTATTATATAATGTGATTTTATCTGTTAATGAAGAAATGGCATTAGTAAAAAAAAATAGTGACAGTAATGACATTTTTACAACATTGTGCTTGTTAAGGGAAGATAAACAATAAAACTGAATATCATTTTTTAAAATAAACAATGTAAATAATATATTAAAGTAGAAAATACCAATAAATAAGCAGACAACTTAAACTGGTTGATAGGGTAAATGTATTGCCCTATACACAAGAATATTTATATTTACATTTATCATTCATAAAAGATATATTTTTACTGAAAACTTTCTATAATGGAAATTAAGTGAATTAAGAATAATAAATTAATTTATAATAATAAAATACAATAATAAAGTGAATATTTTTTTATCTTAACAATATATTTAATTTTTTATTAGAAATATTTACATTCTCTCTATGTTTTATTTTAATGTAAAGTTATGTAGAATTTAAATAATATCCATTCATGCACCAGAATTAAAAAAATAATACTTACATTATAAAATTAAATTGTACAATTTTAAACACCATGTTAGCCATTGATCTGCATGCAAGTTAGCAATCCATAACCTACTTTGGAAAAAATAAAACTTAAAAAAAGATAGTGGTATCTCATATAAGGAGTGACTAATACAACGTATTACAATTAGCTGTAAGATGTAAAATTCAGTAAAAAAAAAAAAAAAGAAAAAAGAAAAAAGTATCTATGTAATGGTTAGTTTTTGGTAAATAAGCCAAAAAAAAAGTCCATTAAAATAGATACACAGGACAGAGAACACTGTTAAATTTTTTTTAATAAAATAAAAGATTTCAGAAGGGCACTTTTTTGTCCACAGGAAACAGGGCAGGCACTCTAGCACCTCCTAGTGTCTATTTATGCATGTTTCAGTGGAAGACAACAGAAGGATCAATGGAGGGACATAAAAACTACACCAACTTAATCACTGAGGCTAATTAAAACTAAAATGCTTCAGAAAATGAATTGATAACTGGTAATGCTTAATACTACATTGATGGAACCTAAAGTTTATGAATTTAGTTGTTGTCAGATCTGCGAATCACCATACACTAAAGCCAGCTACAGTCCTTCGCTGTCCAGTCAGTTCGTTGGAGAGCAAAGGTGGCCATCTAAGGTTGCAGGTTAGACTTATCATGATTGCTGGCGTGAGCTTTGTGTGAATATCTTCAGTGGATCCTTGGAAATCCAATTAAAGCAGGAACAGAGTCCACTGAACATCCCAACTCTTACCTCATCTCTTCCTTTGATAAGAGAAGAGACTCTTTTTGTCTCTTTACATAAAATTACCAAGATTAATCTCCTTCAACACTAAGGCTTAGCCTGAGTCCAGCAAATTCGGACTGTGATGTGTTAAGGTTTGCTCTCTTGAGAGAAAACAGCTTGTCCTGTTAACAATCGACTCTATGTGAACACCACTAGGAAAATAGAAATTCCCAAGCAGCAGCAATTATGGGCCAAGCGGTTACTGATTCATCTGTACTTCTCCGCGTCTAAAAAAATGAGAAGGCGTTTGTCAGCAGTTACCTTCTCCTTATTTGCTGAGGCAGCATCTCATTATGCATGCTGGGTGTTTCATTCAGTGAAGGGAAAAACTGTGCCATCTTCTGGTTGCCCGTCAGCGTGCATTTGTTTCCACAAGACGTTGACATAAAGCAACTGAGACTTGCCAGTGAGGTCAATGGAAAAAAATACAGTCCCTGGTGGTGAATTCTCTCTGCACTCCACCCTTTTTTATTATGAAGACAGGGAGGTGTTTTAGGAGTGCGTAAAGCCATGAGAAGCTCAGTAAAAAGTGGGAGTTTTCTACTGCAGCCACTAACAGCAACTCAAAGATATCTTGTTACTGTGTCTACTTTAAGAGGCCCATTATCATCCTGCCTCTTTTAATAATCTTCATCCGAGCTGAAGGACATTCGTGCTTACAAGGAGTTTGCCAAGAGCAGCAATTATCCTTGGATGAAAGGTTTCTGTTGTGTTTTACATGTCAATGATTCACGTCTGACTGTTCCTTAACGACCTTTCCAGTGATAACTTGATCATTTCGGTGAAGGAAAACCACACAATTTGAGTCTTGGCTTCCGACTCCTGAGTAAGCTGGCATTACTATGCATGAGGTCACATGTAGAGTAACAACTGTGCTTTGTGTGGACAGGCTCCACCGTTATTCCCTGCCTTGATTATTTAAGGATCTTGGAATGTATGGGAGAGATATACTCTCTCACACACAGAAGCTGATAAGAAAAGGAAAAGAGAAACAACTTGGAAGAACTCCTGAACTCTTGAAAAGCACAGAGGAAATTCTTTGACGTTGGATAATGACAAACGGTTCACTAGCTCACGGTTATTTTAAAAAAGGTTGCAAACAGAATCACCTCTTTGAACGCAACCATGTGCAGTCAGCTTCACTTCTCACAAAGTTTTCTTTCACTCCAGATCCATTGTTGTTGCTGTTCTGCTATTGTCCAAGTATAAACTATCTGACACCAAGTCAGAAGAAAGGAAATTGCTTACAACATTAAAGAACACAGAGTATGCTAGTAGCTGGACGATTGATGGAATACCAAATCACTGTCTAGTGTAAAGTGAAAATAATGTTCCCAATGGTAGTAAGGGTGCTTACAAAGAAAAAGGTATCTGTTCCAAAATCAACCCTTTCAAACACAACTGAAAACTGCAGCTCTAGACATGGGGAAGCCCAAAACCATTGGGAGAAAAGTTTTACTTTCACATTAGACAAAGATACTGCTGTTCCCACTGTCAAGCACAGTGGTGGTGCCATCATGCTGAGGGTCCATTTTAAATTCTCTGGATCTAGTGAATTCCAAAAAGTGGATGGAATAATGAAGGAGGACATGGAGGTGGAATACCTCCAAATCGTTAAACTTCACCTGAAATCAACACTCAGACCTTTAAAACCTGGAAACAAATGGGTGTTCAAACAGGAACTGGTGCTGCACAAAGCAGATTTACATCAAATTTGAGAAGTGGCATGGATTTCTGCAGCTTCCTAGGAGACATTTGAACAAATATTAGTGAGAGGCTGAGATTTCAGCCTGTATGTATAATTTTGATCTTCTTTTATTACAAAATCATACAAAGTATGTCTAGTTTCTAGTGCAAGTAACTTAAAACACTTGTAGGCAATTCTATTTGTATTTTTTTACGTATAACAAGAGTGAAACATCTTTTCGATATTTTTTAAATTTGTTTTGAGAAGGGTATTTTCTGCCATGTTCAATCCAGGATCCAAAATAAATTCCCACTTGTGACTGCATTTTTCACTTTTCTAACTCATTGCAGCTATATATGATATAATAGGTCCACTTTTAAAAAAATAACAGTGATATGAATAACTAAAAGCCCAAATTTGTACAATCGGATGTAAACAAAATATTACAGGTTGTATTTTTTTGTTACTTATTACATACGTCTGCAGTAGAAGGTGCATTATTTGCATAATGCTGAGCATAAAAAGCTGTTTAAAGTTTATGTTTCAAATCAAATATTTAAGTCCTAAAACAGAAAGAAGATGCTTCCTTTATTTACATACAAAAAACAACATGCCAAAAGTAAAATGACCGTTATACAGCTGTGTCTGGCTTGAAGTCAGAGAATGTGTAAAATCTGTAAATCTTGATTTGTCCTGGTGCCCAGTGCTGTAATCCTGATGTAAGCCACCCTGTCGCCTACGTCTGCTGGGCAACATCCAGAGGACCTGTCCTCGCACATGGGTTTGCTTTACATAATGACTGGAAAAGTCTCAATTAATTCCAGACTTTTACAGTAAATATTTATTTTTGTACAGTTGGAAAGTTGTTGTTACATAACTGGGGCACATAAGCTCATCATTTAGGCTCTAATTATTTACTGTCAATTGATTCTTCCACAAATTAACTGATACTAAAGTGGGCCCCTTCTTCTTACTAAACCACATCTACCTACTATTCCAAAAGAGACCAAATTTTATCTCATTTTAAACATACTTTTCTTTAAGCTCACAATTCTTTATAATATTTTAATTGGTCTGATATAATTGCAACTTTAAATATTGCGTTTTTATTACCTGTAAGCAGAAAATTCTCATAGTTACAAGACATAAAAGCTTAATCTAGATATTGTATTATTGATGAGTTACTGCAATAAATAAATTAATCAGTATATTCTTATTTATTGAATAAAGCATTGTAAACATAAATATCAAGCTGTAGATAGCAATAGATAACGAAAATAAAAGTTAACTAACAGAAAATGTGCTAGTTTACATTAAAACAGCAATTATACCAACAAATTGCCTTAGTTTATGCAATGATTTTTAAAGTTGGGCTATTTTAGAGACCAGACAGAGCTCTGTAGAGGGTTAGATGTTGAAGGTGGCGTTTTGCCCTACCTGTAGTGACATCATTCAATCTCTCACTGAGGTAATAATCATCTGGGTTGAGGAAGGGAAACTGCTCCATGTACTGTTTGGGAATGAGGTAGAGCACCTCAGCTACGTGTCCATCCTCGATGATAGACATCCGCTTCACTGAGCTCTTGCGTTTCACTCGAACCCGGTTGACCCGGTGGACGCTGTGACTGCGGCTGGAGCTGCACAGCTTTCCCAGGCTGTTGAGGTTTGGCAGAGTGGGCATGGTTACCCTGCTCTCCTTCGACTGTCCCACAGAAATGCAGGTAGAAGTCAGTTGCTTCTGGACTCAGCGCTGTTCTGAAATCTGTCCCTCTTCGGACATCAGGAACTTGAGTTGTCAAAGAAGCAAACGACGAAAATAAGGAGAAGATTGAGGAGCAAACTCAGCCCAGCTCATCGTTAAATCATGGGATCCATTTCACATGTGCTGCAGGTACGAGAAGCGGAGAGATGGAGATATCAAATAGCAAGCAGCAGGTATGAGAGTGCATCCTGCTGCAGGTGAAGCCGAGCAAGACAGAAGCTTGCACTGTGAGTGTCTTCACCCCAACCAGCCTGGTGCCATAAGCAGCTTAGGGTTGACGTTCAGCCTGATTATGTTCTGTGTGGAGTTAGGTTTGTCCATGCCAAGTTTGTTTACCCAGTGATGGGTGGGAGAGTCACTACCCGAGTCCTTTATAACCCAAACATGTTTAATAAAGAGCCCCAATTTGGCCCAAACTATGCAAAAAGCATTCTTTTTGCTCTAACTAAAATATAAATATTCAGCTTAAATGGGCAGTACAGTGTGGTAGTTGTTAATATTGTTGCCTTGCAGAAAAAAAAGACGTGGGTTCAAAACCTGACTGAATCCTTTATGTGTTAAGTGCACGGGTTCACCACAGAAACTGTTCATTGCACCATCTACTATGAATGTTAGAGTTAACTGGAATTTTTAAGAGTGTTTTCACACCCTATAGTCCAGTACACTCAGTTTGATTGGGGACCAAAATTGCAACATTTGTTACATTGTCAGCTGCAGAGGTTCGCTTTCACGCTGCACTGTGTAAAACAAATTAAAGCCTTTGAAAAACCTGTTTGGACCCTCACATGTGGTGACTTGGCTTCACCAAGAAACACTGAAGGAAACGACACAAAAACATGAACTCAACTTCCTTCTTCATGAAATGTAAATGATGTCAGTTTTTAGTAGTTGTAGGATTTCACTTTTACCATTGGTAAAAGAGACGAGCCATTTCTCCCGCTACTACTAGAATCATGTGTTTGTTTTGAAGGAATTTACCCAGAATGCCCTCCTCTATAGTCTAGTTCCTGCTTAAACTCTACTACCAAAGTTTACTTCAATCGAGACCAAAGTTTGCTTTTTAGATCCACATTATAATTTGATTGCACATTCATACCTCCCCCAACAAACCAGACTTTCTAGGCAAATGAACCAGAGTTCATTTAAAGTGGACTAAATAGGGCTGGTGCGAGTGCATCCTAAATTACCTGTTCCCTGCCAACCTGCTGGCTGACTGCAGGAGAAAGGCACCAGCTACGCCCATCACTGTGCATGGCTTAAGATGGTCTAAGAAAAGCTTGCATGGAATACATCTAAGACTGGATTAGTTTACACCATCAAAGGGACTCAGGGCAAAAGAGGTCAACAACAACCACAGTTCTTTCAGCAGACCGCAGTACAAAGCTCCTTTAACTAATCACCATCAGTAAAAGCACAGCGAAGTCCAAAAATGTTCGCATTGCATTGTTGCAATTAAAT
Source organism: Xiphophorus hellerii (assembly GCF_003331165.1). NCBI lineage: Eukaryota > Metazoa > Chordata > Actinopteri > Cyprinodontiformes > Poeciliidae > Xiphophorus > Xiphophorus hellerii. The sequence goes on from NC_045693.1 coordinate 8,188,062, forward strand.
GAGCAATTGTGCAACTGTGCATATTTGATTCTGAGTCAGACCCAAAAGCAGAAGAAGTGGAGCATCTTGCTCACTCATCAAGAATGCAGCAAGTGGTTTCTGGAAGTCACCAAAAAACATTTGTCCTTTCCCGCAGCCATTGTACAAGTGCATACAGCTGTAAAACCAGCTAACCAAAATTGTTGGAGATTCACTTGGGTTGCTGGATGAGGGGCAATGCCCGCCAATTGTGACTTAACAGTTGGAAAGTTTGTGAAAAAGCAAATTTTCCAGACAACAAAAAAGATAATAGGGGCAGAATGGAAACACACTCTACACCTTTAAGATAGGTACTTGTTAAAAAATACATATCTTTCCCAAAATACCTGTTGAAGGAGCACAGGTATTGCTCCTTCCACATGACTAGTTAAATTGCATGGAGCAGAAAGACTATTTCAGCTTTTTAAACAATCAAAGCATCTTCAATGTAAATGAAGGATGGAAGAATGTTTAATTTTCTTCATGACCCAGATATAGAAGGATGTTTTCTTGGAAATGCGAGTCTGCATGTGGTTAATTTTTAATTGAGATGGGAAATGACAGATGATGCAAATGTGGAATCTTGAAAACATACTAAGATAACTTCATAAAGCATAAAAAAAACACAAGAGCAAGATTTTGTGGAGGGATAAATGATAAAAGGTATTGCCATACAAGTATTGCTGCTTTTTTTCTTTAAATACATATTATTAGCTAAAATAAAAGCGACAGCCTTTTCCATTGCTGAGTATTTATCAGACAGATAAGGTTGATGCCACTTCTGTTTCAGGTTCAACAAAATAAATAAATTAGACAACAGACATGATAGAAATCAGCGGACAATGACAAAGCACAAAAGAACCTTTTAGTCTGGAGATGCATGATTCAGGCTCAGAAAACTGCTTTGTCTAAGAGGGAGGACAAAGCGGTCTTCCCCGGAGTTCAGCTGAGTTTAATATATACACTGCCTGCTGCTGCTTATGAACACAGTGGCAGAGTTTTAGTCTGGAGAACAGAAAGAGAGACAGACCAAGGAGAACCTTACGCCCACACACCCAAACACACACCTCAGAGTAGCCGGGGACATGGCACTCTGCTGCATTGGACATTTCCCTCTAGTCGTAAACCACTCTGCTATAGCTCCATCACAACTACCCATTGTCTCAGAAATCCACACAAACATCTAGAAAATTACAAGCTTCCCCTGCACACTGAAAACAAACATTTTCACACAGACTCTCTTCTTTTTACAACGCAATCCAAACCGAAACAAAGCCCCCACTACCATCTCCTTCATCTTTACCACTCTGTCTTACCATCCAGCCCGAAGCAGGAGGTGATTTTCTGGGCGTAGTTGCACAGCCCGTCGTAGCCAGGCTGCTCCTGCTTCAGTGTATGCCTCTCCTCCATCTCTGCTCAATCCCACACACTCTGTCCCGTCCGGCAGTGCTTTCACTCTCTCCTCTGTTCTTCAATTATTCAGGCTTTTGCCAGGACACGTGCATGCGCACGACTTTCTCTTATTCGCACATATACAAACACACACACACACACGCACAGAGTCACACGGGGGGGAGAAAAGTGCTGAGGCAGAGGGTCGTGTTGTCTTGCAGCCTGAGCAAACCCTCTCCTGTGGTAGGAAAAGGAGGAGGCATCAGATTGGGTTACTGCAGAGTGCCTCCCTTTTTTTTTGATCCACCATTGATCATTTAGATTGCACTGCAGTGTAACAGGTATGCTATACAGGATATGCTACCTCAGCTCTGGGATAGGGCAGGGAAAATCCAGAGACGTGCCAGGTAGGAGGGTGGTGAGGGTGAGGGCTTTCTGAAGCCTGGCAGGCCTTTAAATGATTTCTGTGGTATCTAATTATGAGAGAAACAGCAAACCAGTCATGTCTTTTGAAGAAAGGAATAATAGAAGGAACCATGGTTTTCACAATTAAGTTACATCTAATTATCTTCCTCAATTGCAACCCATGACTTTCATCTTTAAAACTACAGCACTAGACATAATTCTACTGCAGCGTCTTCAAAAGAGGGACGCTGCAACTTAAAAAAAAACAGCAATGAAAAAGAACTTGGTTTAGAAAGGTGTGTGTTTTTATATAGATCCTAACCTGCATATATTTAAAGAATTAATTTTTGGATAAGGCCTATTTATGCCAGAATTGTTAGAAAGACAACAATTCTTTCTAATTTGGTGATAATTTATACTATCTACAAATTCACAGATTGTAGATAGTATAAACTCCAATTTTCTTCCAGACGTTGAATAAGTAAAAGGAGTTGAAGGAGTAAACAAGCGGTTTGAAACCAGAAAATTTAAAGGAATTTCATTAGAGACTCATTCAATACAATTTGTAATAAAGCCTAGTCCACACATAGCTAGATAGCTGAAAACTAAGACATTTCTATTTATTTTGGCCTTCCATTCTCATAAAAACTCTGCTTTATACCACTAAAAACGATTATTTATTAAACCTCTCACCAAAGTGGAGATTTGAGAAAATTCTGTTTATGTTTTGTGTGTACATTGGAGATTTAGGGTTACAGTCAGCGACAAATAATGTGACCATACTGTATATCTGCATACTTGCTTTGACATGATTCTCAATTCACGTTGTCTTGTGTTTTTATTAATTTTATATCATAATACGCTATTTAAAAGTAGCTATGTATCCACACAAATGAGCTTCCTGGTGCCATGTTTAATTCCTAACAGGAAGTCGTGGTTGCTTTGAAACAATCTGATTGGCTGACATACTTTTCAGCTTTGCGCTATAGTCGGTTTGGCGTGTTTAAAAGAACTCTCAAGAGTGGATTTGTGTGGGTTCATGTGAATAAAAATATTTCTGACACCAGTTCTGTGTGTACAATATTATATTTTAAAAATAAGTGATAGAGATTTTTGTTTTCATAAAGACCCAGCTACATTTGTACAAACCCTAAAGCAGTAAGAAAGCAAAATGTAGAAAAAGTGAAACGTGAATATTTTCCAGATCAACTGTAGGTGGCTCCATAAAAGAGGTTGTATAATTCTGACCCTGTGTTCTAACTCTCTAGCTTACCTAAAGCACACTCTAAAAAAGCAAGAATTTTACAAAACCTCTGCCACACACACTGAATGGTAAAAGCTGAGCCATCTGGTTTAACTTTTGTCGATTCTGATTTTCCAGAGCACAGTGATGGAAATGGAAAGATTAAATCATTACAACTAAGGTGACCTTCAACAATCCACTTAAGCTCCAGCTGCCCAGACTGAGCCGCATAATGGTCGTTAATAGCAGACTCATCCTGCTTACAGGTAGCAATGATTACGATAATGGATACAGAGAATAAACATAATAAATAAGTAAAGATTATGGTCAACTGACTGAGTAAAAACAGGAAATACAATGAAAACTGGAAAGCCCAGACAGAGTATGCCCGTAAGGATGTATTGCAAGGCGGTGTGACTAATGGAAAGGCATCAGAATCAAGGTAAGAGCTGATGGCCCTGAGCTGATAACAGGAGAGTGGAGGGTGGTGGTGGGGGTGGAGGAGCACATTAGGACTGAAAGCCCAGTGATGGTCTAATGATTTTTTATCTGTTTTTTTCTGTCTTTAAGAATTAAATCATCCAACATTTTATACTTTATTCCTTTATCAGTCAAGTTCAGCTAAGAAGCCATAAAAACAGGAGCAATGGAGGATATTTTCACATTAAATGAACAATATTAATGTAGAAATGAACTGATAATTAAAGCAGTGGTAAGGACTTGGATGTGTCAATTTTCTACAGAATATTCACATTCCTTGAGGTTTGTCATGTTTTGCCACTTTAAAACCACAAATTTCAGTGTATTTTGTTGGTATTTGTCGTTTAATGACTAACAGGAAAGAGCTGTCAAGGCACTGTTAAAACAAAACAAGAGTATTGGTCAGATCCGAAGTTTGGTTTTCAGACACTGATTGGAAATCAGAAGCAGCATTTGGACACATTTGTCCAGAATGAACAATTAAAAATGACAGTACTTACTGAAACACCATGGCACAGTGTGAGTGCAGATTTCTATGGACTACTTCCAAATGAAGAATACTTGCTTGTCATCATTGATGAGTAAACACTCTTCTTTTGTTGTAAGGATTATAAAACTGTATGAAGTAAACTTTTGAAGTTGAAGAGAGTTACAAATAATTCTCTATAAAGTGTTCTCGCTCAGTCTTCTGGCATTTAGCTAATTGAAATAATCTTTGTTGTATTTATTTATTTAGAATAACACACCTGAACAAGGAATGCAAAAGACACATTTTTTGTACCATAATAATCTTAACATGCTCGAAAAGGAATAGGAAGGAGTAAGAAACGTATGAGTTCCTACCCCATAAACTTATACCATATTTTTAGATAGATCGTCATAATTCTAACTAACCAGAAACAAGATCATTTTGGTCTGATTTAACTTCAGACAATAAGATGTAAACTTCTGGATTCAGTTGTACATCATCATGGCAATGTCAGCCTCTGACTTTCCACCCAAATCCAATTGAGAATCTGTGGCAAAACCTAGAAAGGGTTCTTATTTTTAAAGAGCTTAAGGTATTTCATGAAGATGACTGAACAAAAATATCAATTTCTAGATGTGCAAACCTGCTGGGCACATATCTTAGAAAACGTGAAGCTGCATTTGCAGCAAAAGATCAATTTTTAGGTATTTATGGGTAAAAAAAAAATATTGAAAGGCATGTATCATTTTCCATCCACTTCCCAAACATATAGTGCTGTGTGTTTTGGTCTTTCACATAAAATCACAACAAAATACATTTTAGTTGTTAGTTCTAATGTGACAAAATCAATCAGTAGAAATATTGTTGGACAGCACTGATTAAATACACAAAAAATTTGGATAAACTATTTTACACTGTAGGTCCTTTCCTCTTAAACACAGGATAGACAGAAACATGTAGACATTTTGGTTTCTTATGGATTGTCTAAAATGTTAATTTTAGAAATCTGTAATGCTGCTAACAGTCAAAAAGACGCACTAATAAAGCACGAGTTTCATACTGAGACACAGAAGTGAAGTCATATTTTGAAAAATTCAAGCGAAACATTTTTCCAGTTGTTTGTTCACCTAAGAGTTCAAATATAAAAAAAGAGAAAGATACACCTGCAAAATGTAAGACTACTGTGTCTACAGTGACCTTTTCTCAAACTAAACATGTTACAAATCATTTTGATGGTTCGCAGTCTGCATTTCTCTGCAGCGTGCATGCATTTTGATTCTCACATAAGATTTTTCCACAGCTTAAAAAAATGCTTTGTCCAAACACTGTATGCATCTTGTCGAAAACCATGAAACTTGAAATAAATCAAGATCTAAACCCAGTACATACACTTCAAATCAGTCTTGTGATGTTTTCATGTAAAGTGGAATGGAAGAGTGTTTTTATATACATTCTTCTTTGCTCTATTTTATCTAATTTCCAAAAGCTTTTTGCACAGATTAGTCCTTTATCTTTGAAATGCTACATCACAACAGTTTCTGTTCAACTCACTGAGTAAAAACCCAGTTTGAGTAAAAACGAAAGAAGACCAAATCATCAGTTTTTTATTAGAGATTCATTTATCAAGCTTTAACTGGTCGACCTGAGCTGTGTAGAACATTCCAGTCCTAATTCTATATAAAACTTTAAGTGTTGCAGATTTTGAAGTAAAACCAATCTAAAATCAAAGAAAGGAAATCACTTTACTGCACTTTACTGCACAGCTGAATTTTTCATGCCATTCTTTCATTCGTGACATTTGAATAACATCAGACTAAACCTCAAGTCCATGTTTTAAAGTCACATGTTCAGAACAAAAGAAAACCAACCACTTCTACTGAACTCTGCCAATCGATTCCAAGGAAAGTGGTCCAAACAAACTGATACCCAAAGCTTGATGACTGATACAAAAATCCTGCAGAGAGGATGCAACTGGATGTGTTGTGTATGTGAGCATCTTCAAAATTTTGAACATGTGTAGATCACAGAAAATTTGCAGTAAATTAACACTTGAGTATCCAGTACATGTTTTTGAAAATAAGTAAAGTTGAATGTTGTCTAATCATTCCAGAATAGGGAATACTTACTCTGCATGACTAATGAGTGACTGTTTGCAAGGATTTAACTACGCTTATGAGCTCTGCAGTGTTTACCACAGAGCTCCATCGATCTCCACCAGCAACCACAGAGGACAGATACAAGTGACCACATCGTTAATGTAAGGAGTTCAAAGCCATCCTAATACCCAGACTCAACCATACACAGCCTGAGGGAGCCATTTTCTGTGCACTATAGGAGACTTTATGCAAGGCTGATGTATTAGCCAGTAAAAGAATAAAGGTAACTGCATTAAATCCAGGAACTGCATTACTTTATATAATAAGACAGGGTTATGTCATAGTTGTGCTTTTTTAAATTAATTAATTAATTTATTTTTTCTTTTTCTGCAACTTTTGGTGAGTCAGTTGTAGACCATATGATCACATCCCACAGCTGGAGCTAGAGTCACCAAATCAGCACAAAACAAATATGCTGACACATAATCCACCTGCAGTATTTGCATAGAAAAAAAACCTTCTCCATATTTTGTTGTGTCACAACCTGTCTTCTGTGTTTTTATAGGAATTTTATGCAATAGACCAACACAAATATTGCATAATCATTACATAGAAGGAAAGGGTTTTTAATTTTTTTCCAAGTTGAAATCAGAAATGTGTTCGTCAACCTTTATACCCAGACCTCTAAATAAAATCAAATTGCCTTCAGAAGCCACCAAATTAGTGCAATTTAATTTTAACATGCATATAGCTGTTCTGTGAAGGCATTAAAATTTGTAAAAACATCATCACGAAGACCAAAAACCACAGCAGACAGGTTAGGAATTATATTCTTGGAGAGTTTAAAGCAGAGTTAGGTTATAAAACAACAACCCAACGTTTCCTGGGAGAAACTCTGATAGAGGCTGCAGATAAGTTCCTACCAGGATATAGGTTTGCCTTCCAGCAGGACATTGACCCAAAACATACAACAATGCAATTGTTAAAACTACTGTTAATGTTAGGATGGGCTAGTCAAAGTACAGACCTAAAGACTCTGGCAGGACTTGAAAACTGATCTTCATCCACCGTAGGCTAGTTTTCAAAGAAGAATATACAAAAGACAACAGAGGCTAGAGCTGCTAGACATGCGTCAAAGAATGTCCAACTGGTGGTTCTAAAGATATTGACTCAGGGGGAGCAGGCTAGAAATGCAGAACACATTTTCTTGTTTTTAAATTTTACAAAAACATGAAACCTAGCCTGAACTCCTCCTCTCGTCCAGCGAATGCAGGAGATGAGCGGTTCAGACAATGGATGGACAAAAACCCAAACACAAAATCTTCCCACAGCATGATCCTTTCTGTTTACTAATTAGGAAAATTATTGAATTTCTTTTTCAGTTTGATTTGGAGATGTCCAAATATAGTGGAACAACCACAAATGCACACCAAACTTTAGGGTGTCATTTTTAAATAATTATAGAAAACATTTTCATTCCAATTTGCAGTTATGCACTACTTCCTGTTGGTCTATTACGTAAAATATAAAGAAATATATTCAACTCTCAACTTTGCTGAAAAGTTTAAGGAAAATAGCAAAATTTCTAACACCAGACAGCAACCAAAAGGAACGGATGTGAAACTCTTTCAGTTCGCAGCTTTCCACCAGTGATGGTACGGACAGTCATACTTATAGGTCCAGGTTACAGTATATACCCCAAAGATAAAGTTAAAAGAAAATCTAAAGCTGCAGCAGTGGAAGGTGTAGTTTCAGTATGCACCAGTGTAACCTACTTACAAACCAAGTGTCATTATCAGAGTCCAGAGCTTCAAGCCGAGGCGAAAAAGGCTTTTCCCCTCCATCAAATATTCTTGAACCAAGACCAGCCTCTTACCCAGTATAAACCGTGGGACTTTTTGGCTTGTTATGAAGGCTTCTGCGGCAAAATATATACTCACCTCTAGCAGACATGCCCGGTAGGTAGAGCCTCTTTTCCTTTGCTGAGATTGAATAGTTAGGAGAAGCAGTCCCGGTTCAACAGCTTTAAGGAAGCTTGGGGAAAACAATAGCTTATCTTTGCGTTAAGTTTTTCCAGTTATTAAATGGCATTTAACGCAGGGAAACATTCTGCAATGAGGTGGACTGGAGAAGAATGCGCGATGGAGAAAGCACTTTCCAGCTGCAGGGCGTGTCCTGGAAAAGACAGCATCCTTTCTTTTTTTTATGTCCCAGCCAGTTTCTGTCCATATTTGAACATGATATCAGGTAATTACAGTTATTTATGGAGTCGTATTTGAAATGCCTCGTCTGCAGCTGGATTCAGCCCTCATGAGAGAGCCGAGAGCCTGCCTGTTCTCTGTCTGGGATGACTGCGCGGTTCTCACGTAGTACGGGTTAAATTACAAACTTGACAGCTACGGTGGAGAAATTCTTACATATATTGGGGCAAATTTACAGTTAAAGTACCGAGAGAAACCTCCACCCCTGTAAATACTCAATGCAATGCACAAAGGAAGCGTGAGCTCAGTCTCGCTTGGGAATATTACGGCGGTTTGAGGGAAAATATTTACAGCTGGTGTATTAATCTTTCGTGAGCAGTGGTCACTATAGCTGACAGTTATCCAAAAGTCATTTTTTTTGCTTGTGTTTGTGTTCGTATTGTTGTCAGGCATTTTAGCCACATTTTATGTGTACACTGCCTCCTACTGGGTGATCAGTGTTAGTTCACAAGAAAATGTCTTCAAACTTTAATAGTATCGAAGACCAAAAGTGCCACAATCATGTAAAAAATATATTCATGTATGTCATAATTTTGGTTAAATATAATAAATAAAATAAAATAAACAAAATTATTGCTATTTATTTATGTTTTGCACTTACACAGTAAAATAATTAGATGTCAAAATCATGAATGAAATTTCTGATTCAGCCTATAAAATAGAATTTAACACGTCTTTGTCAAATAGACAGTGACTTTAGAATGCACAGGAAGTCATCTTCAGACCAATCTCCTTGTCAATGGATTGCACATTGACTTCAATATCTCAGGATTACATCTTTTTAAAATGATGAGGTGTAGCAACACAGGATTATGAAATATTTTTTTATGCTGATAATTATAGTTTTGAAAATGATCATAAATATTTTTTTCAATAACTTAAATATGTATTGAATTTTAGCACTTTAGACCCTTGATATTAAAGAGATACAATGACTTATACATAAATATATTTATCTGGATAATCATATATAATTATATATATGAAATATAAGTAAATTATTAAGGCATAAGAAAAGTATAAATACCCTTTTATTTTTATCTAATTGACTTTTAAGATATATATTGGTAAATTATGTTCTATTCAAAATTTTACACATTTAAATATATTTTTTAGAAATGTATTAATTTATGGAATTAGACATATTTTTAGCCTTCATTGAGCTCACCTTTCAAAACAGAGTTCAGTTTTATGCAGTGACTGTTGTCCGGTGCATCGGCGCCCCCTGGTGGTCACTATCAGAAGCGTTTGGCGAGGGAAGTGCCACCGTGTCCAAAGTGAGCCTACCTTTCCTCTGAGCCCTTAGACGCCTTGTTTACAGTAGCGGTGCCAGGCCTGTAAAGTTCCGAGGCCCAGAACGTGCTGGGAGTTTATTGCTTTCATTATATTCTTTCGTTTCAAGGGTCATTGTATGAAACCTCAAATCTGGAGCGAGGCGGCAACAACAGGAAGAAGATAGAGGAATTCTCTAGGTCTTCTCGGGAGAAACTGGTCCAGTCAAAGAACAAGATGTTCTCCAAATTTACGTCCATTCTCCAGCACGCCGTGGAAGCGGTGAGTTTTATTATAGCTGGACGTTTTTTTCTGTATAGGTTTTCGTTTTGTGGCGTTAATTTGGGTTAAAGTCGGTGTTTTGTCAAAACGTCAGCATTAGGCTGTTAGCTAGCAAGCTAACAATTAGCATGATATTTGTTTTCTGCTTGTTTCTTTTCATTCGGTACTCTCAGCTGTGGTGTTTTTGTTTGTTTGGTTGATTTTTATCTTTTCAAAGAGTGACAAGTGTATACATTAATGCGAATTATTTCAAAAGCTACCTTTCAGCCCTTGACATGCTAAAAGCTAAGCTAACATCTTCGCTAGCTATGCTATTTCAAACAGTATGTCGAAATATTTGGACCGCGATGTTGCGCAAACATGCTATTAACCATTTCAAATTGACAGTCCGTGGCCTTTCTGCCTCAGTACTTTGCTAAAATTACACGTTAGATGTTTGCGAGTAGGGTACCTGATGAACAATAAGCACCAGCTGCAGGAAAACCTGTCTTTCTACTCCTATTGTTTATAAAGCTAAGCAGTCGACTGGTTTCCTTGCCACCTAGAGGAGTGGTCCTCAAGATGTTTCCAGTTCCTGCCCCACAAAATAAAAATGCAAGAGTCATGACCTCGACTCATGGTTGGACATACCAGCATTTTTACCGAATCAGTTAAGAAGTGGCCCAATAAAAACACCAACAGCCACTAAATTAGCGGAAATGTTGCTTTAATTTATTATCCAGTCCTGTCTTTTTTTTTTTCTTTTTTCTTTTTTTACAACATTTTAAAATTGCATTTACTTTCTTATCATTTGGGGTAATTTCTGAAGAAGACCACCAGTCCTCCAGTTCCACTGTCCTGCAACTTTTGGATGCATCCCTGCTCCAACACACCTGAATCAAATGTTAATGACGAGGCCTTTATAAAACTTGCCAACATGTCAGAAGTTGCAGGACCATTTGGCTGATTTTTAAAAATACGAGAATAAAACGACTTTGTTGGGTGAGAAACATTAACAAAAAGGCCTGGTTGCTTACAGGAATAATGAGAAAAATAGAAAACAAATACGTAATTTATTGGACGTTTGTTTATGTTTATTAGCAATTGCAAAACCTGCAATAAGAAATAGAAAGCTGTTTTTGAGAGGCCGTTGTAGCCATTCAACCCACAACATATACAAGTTCACTATTCATATTCAAGGTAATTTGCAGAAAAATAAATATTAAAATACTAAAAATAAAAAGTACTACATTTAAGGGAACATTTTAAAAGTAGTAACTTACATGGACACGATGAAATTTAACTGATATTTTTTCCCTCTTGTTTTCCAGCTTGCTCCATCTCTACCCTTGCAAGAAGACTTTGTTTATCACTGGAAGGGCATTACACATTATTACATTGAAACTTCTGGTAAGACATGTTTGAAATCTGGTCATAGCTGAAGAAGAAATGATTATTTAGATTTATTTCTGCATTGTTAACACGTTAGTCTTTTGCAATGCTGAAAAGGCACCTTTTTCATAGCATGTTATTTTTATTTGAGTGACAGTGCTTTTTAAAAAATTGAGTCAGGCAGGATCATCCTGAAATAATCTTTTATTTTTTTATATCAGTTTCTTTTTAGCCCTGATGAAAAAAATGCTGCTGTTTCACATTGGTATTGATCTGTGTTTTTTTTTCAGTCTAAAACTAGATATCATCAACACTCTTCTCAGGGTTGATAATACACTCAAATGAGCTAAATGGTAGGATTCAGATTTGCACATTCTTTGGAAGCCTGTTTGCATTGTGAGAGCAGCTTCACTGTTTCAGAGAAAGCACAAAATGGAAAGTCGCTAACAGTCAAGTATTCTGAGAATGTCGAGCTTGCATTGCAGTAGCCTTTCGCGATGCTTAGCTGTCTTCTTTTTCCCATGCTCATCTATAGAAGTAATATTATACGCTCATATTACACAAATGTCTGGCAGCTAAACCCCAACTTTTTAAAGTTTGAAGCTTCTAATTAGAGTTGCACAATACATTAAATCCTTAAAGCATAAGCATGTGCAGTATCGCAATTGGAAACAACTAGTGTTGCAACTTTTGTAAGTTATAGCTTGCAATAATGCCAATGATATATTTGAACTCTCTCTGTCTGCGAAGGCCTCACCTCCTTACGTGTTTGGACAATTATTCACTCTGTTTTTGGATGCTGTGCAGCTGGAAGGATTTTTGCTCTTACTTTTTAACATTCTGACAGTTGCTATGATGCGTAACCGTGGCTGCAATGTATTGTTTTTACAACTGGGAGCAGCTGATTAGCATCTCAAATATTACTTGAACTACGACCCCAAATTCCAGGGAGTTGAAAAGGAGGCCTCATGGCTGCAGAGCAGAGAGAAGGAGGAAGTTCAAACCGTCTCTTCCATCAATCATAATGGACAAAAATCATATCCCTGGCAGGGTGGCAAAAGCAAATGAGGAGGATTAGCAGTACTTGCGCGCAAAGGTCTATAAAAAGAACAAACTGAACTAATGTAACAGAGCTACTTCAACCTGCTGCCACCATGAGCAATGTAATTCTATAAATTATTTCTTTTATATTTTGATTTGGTGTATTTTACCTTTTTATTTTTGCATTTTATGGTATTAATAAGGTGTTTAACATGTTTCTGTTAGATGACAAAGCCCCAGTCACAGACACCAACATCCCATCCCACCTGGAGCAGATGCTGGACATTCTGACCCAGGAGGAGGCAGAAAGGGAGTCTGGTGAGACGGGACCCTGCATGGAGTACCTCCTGCACCACAAGATCCTGGAGACCCTCTACACGTTAGGCAAAGCAGATGTAAGGAGGTCCTTCATTGTTCTAGACAATTAGGTTTTATTTGGTTGTTTACAGAGTAAAAACTGAGGTGGCTTTCATCAGATTGTTTCTAAACGTTGTGTTTCAGTGTCCTCCTGGAATGAAACAGCAAATCCTTACCTTTTACACAAAGCTGCTCGCTCACATTCGTCAGCCGCTTCTGCCACACATCAACGTCCACCGACCTGTACAGGTGAGACTCTTCACCGTTTGTTTTTCCTTTCTGTGTGTGATGGCACGTTACTTATTTAGGACGTATCCCTCCGATCAATCTGTCAGAAACTGATCCGGCTGTGTGGTGAGGTTCTAGCTGCGCCTACAGAAAACGAGGAGATCCAGTTTCTTTGCATTGTCTGTGCCAAACTAAAACAGGACCCATACCTTGTCAACTTCTTCCTTGAGGTGGGTTCTTGTGAGAAGAAATGTAGAGCTTTTATAAAAGTTTTAAATGTCTTGGTCTCAGACTGTTTTTACATTTTAAATGTTTGCAGAACAAATCAAAGAGACCAGAGGTAAAGAGTTCTGCTGCAGCAGAAGGGGGGAAGGAAAGTGTTCTGGCTCCAGATACGGGACAGTCTCGGGCAGATCATCTTGGAGAACCTCAAGCCACAGCTTCTGCTGCCACCTCAAGCCCAGCTGCTAACAATAACAATACCAACAACTACAATCTGGTCACCTCGCTGCTTAACCTCACAAAGAGTCCAGTAAGTCAATTTCACATGAATAATTTTGCTCAATTTATTTATTTTTCTGCTTGATCGTCCAAAATTTCAACTTTCTGTTGATTTTCACCTTATGGAAAAACAACGACAACCTCTGGCCTGAAAGTTGTTAGCTATTTACAATATGAGTGAGTTATTAAAAAAATTGAAGACAGAGGAATTTAAAATAAAACTGTATTTTGTGTTGGTTCAGGCTGCAAGAGAGAGCAAGACTTTCCACTGAAAGCAGGAAGGTTGAACAGAGTGAAGCAAAGTTACTCAGTTTTAGGGCTGAAACGATTAATTGTGAGGAATTATTGAAATGATTGTCGACTGATTTAGAAATTGATTGATCACTAACTGGAGTATACAGACTACAAAAGGCAATTTGATGAAAAAAACGATACAAAGCAGTAATTAAGTCAAAACTGTACAAAAACATTTTGCATTTAAAAAAACAAACATTTGTCTCCAAATATTTCTTACCCAGAACTGCACAAGTAGCATAGTTTAGTTTTAACTTCACCTGGTTCAAATTCTATAATGACAAATCTCATATTAAACACCTTTTGTTGTCCAATTATTAATCAATCAATAGAAAAAATAACTAAAAGATCAACCTTACACAGTATTGATGTTAGTCAAGCAGAAAATGTTGAGTTTACACACTATTGAACTATTTTTTGTGTCATTTGCTACAAATAGTTAAGTAAATACCAATGGAATGCTGTGTTGTAGCATTTTCTGCAATATAATAAATTTTCTCTGTTTACTTTCATCTTTTAATATATTTATATTATATAAATACGAATTAAGTGGTTAAAAGAAACATCTGCCAATTTTGTTACCCAATCAAAAGTCAGAATAATCAACTACTTCTCTGTGTTATCATTTTGAGCTTTCAGCTCCATTAAAAAATGCTGGATTTGGAAACATAACTTGGATATTGCTAGCTATGCTAATCATACTAATTTTTAATATAAGATGCTAAAAATGGCTGCCTCTGGGGGAAAAAACTGGACCGCAGGATCAAACGTTTACAAATCCTGAAAAATCTGATCACGTTTATAATCAGGATTGTGTTTTGTTTTCTTTTTAGGATGGCAGGATAGTGGTGAAAGCATGCGAGGGCTTGATGCTCCTCGTTAGTTTGCCTGAGCCAGCTGCTGCAAAGTGTTTAACTGAAAACACGGAGCTGTGTGAGCTTCTCACCGACAGGCTGGTCTCGTTTTATAAAGCTCTGCCGCCATCCATGGACCCCCTGGACATCGAGACTGTGGAGTCGGTCAACTGGGGGTAAATCGGAGTTTAACTCCATTGTCATTTTGTTGTCTTTAAATAACATTTTGTATGAAATTGTGTTTTGAATGGCCTTACAAGTCCTATTTTTTCCTCCTTTTTATCTGTTTCAGTCTAGATGTATACAACCTGAAAGAGGATGCTGCTGTCTTCACAGGGAAGAGAGCTCTGATATCATTCCTGTCGTGGCTCGATTATTGCGATCAGCTCATCAAGGAGGCGCAGAAGGTTTTTTTTTTTTTAACCAGCTCTGATTGTTGCGCTTTGATGTGTTGTATTGTAGTATAAATTGACAGAACTACTGATGTTCTCTCTGAAAAGCTTTGTTTCTTTGTTTTTCTGTCTTCTAGTCGGCCGCTGCAGTGATGGCGAAGGCTGTGAGAGAAAGATTCTTTGTGTCTGTGATGGAACCACAGCTCATGCAGACGTAAGTGCTGCTCCTGATTCATCCATCAATCATCGCGTATTGACATTTCTAGACCGGAGTGAGTCGTGACTGCTCCGAAACAAGTTTTCTCTGCATGCTGCCGCAGGTCTGAGGTGGGAATCCTGACCTCCACGGCGCTGCTGAACCGCATCATAAGGCAGGTGACGTCCGAAGCGCTGCTGCAGGAGATTGTTTACTTTCTGCTGGGAGAGGACAAGGAGGCAGAAACTCCGGCTACCATCGCTCAGAATCCACTCAGACACAGACTCATCGAGCATTGTGACCATCTGTCAGATGAGGTTATCTATCATATTCATACCCCTTGAACTTCCTCACATTTTCGCACAAAACAACCACAAAATTCAGTGTTATGTGACCGAGCAACACAAAGTAGCACAGAACTGTGGACAGAAAAATATTTTAATAAACTTTGGAAAAATGTGCCGTCCATTTGCATTCTGCCACATTGAGTCAACACCAGAACCACCATTTTGATGCATTTGCAGCTTGTTTTAATAGGAGTCTCTGCTATTTCTTGACACAAAGGCTAAAATGTTGCTTATTTCTCTTTGCAAAGAAAAACAAACAAAAAAACAGCTCAAGTTAAGATTGAATTGTGTAAATATCAGTTTTTGAAGTCTTGCTGCAGATTCTTAATTATAGTTTTATTTGGGATTTGATCTAAAACCCAATGGGTGCATATTCAGGATGGATGTCTCGCTAGATAGGGAACTTTCTTGCCATTTGATCTTGCATGTAGATTAATAAAATTAGATTACAATGATAAACTTTGCATGATGATGTTAGCGATCTCCAAAAACTAAAAGTGTTTTTGGATTGTTTGTTTCTACCCCACGTTCATGAGGGCATCAATAAAAATCTATATATTTGTAAAAATCTAATTAAATGCAGTTCATAAACCTGCACTACTTAATGCACCTGCTGTCCTGAAATAGCCTTTTCAAGAATCTGTAAGTTGTTAATTTTAACTATTTTGAGATTTTTTTTATGAGAGCAGTGTTTACGTGGCTTTACTGACTCTAACATACAATCCCAGACCAAATGTAGTGAGTTTTAAATACTTTTAATGAGCACTTCTGTAGTTATCCCAATAACAAATCAGCTCAAGTCCAAATTGTCCTGTTGCTGGGAGAGGAACCTTAACCAGGGTCAAGTGTCTCAGGGTTTCTAACAGGATTGTTCTGTATTTAGCTTCATTCACCCTACTATCAACTCTGACCTGGTTTCCTCTTCCTGCTAAAGAAAAGCATCCCCACAGCATGATACTCCCACCACCATGCTAAACATTGTGGGTTTTCTTTTTTGGGGGGGTTGCCACACATAATGTTTTGCATGCATATCAAAAAGTTGGACATAAACAAAAATATTAATGTCTCTTTCTTTCAGTAAATACTTTAAACTTTTCTTGTGGTTTTGGAGCTGCAAGTGGCTCTTTGGATTTTCACAAATTAATAACAAATGCATGTTTTTAACTGTTTTCCAAGTTTTTTTCTGCAATATTTGCACTAAATACAGAAAGTATGACACTATAAAAGTACCAGAAATGTTTTAAATCTCTTTTCCTTGTCATTAGGTTGAAATCTATGTGCGTTTAAACGTATATTTTTATATATCTTCATTTTAAATCCTAAAAAATAGAAGTAAAATGCTGGTTCTTTAAAAATGACTAGACATTTCCTAAATTACACATTTATCTAAAAAGTTGCCTTTTTTCAAAAAGCCATGACATTTGCAGCTCCAAACAAATTTTATTTGGCTGCTCTGAGAGCCAAATAACTTTTGAAGGCCACATTTCTTTTTCTAACATAGGCAAGAATGTATTATTTTGCATCCATTTAACAAGTATGTCTTGGTTTATCACATACATTTTTAATTGGAAATCTCTTTTCTTTCTTTTTCTTTTACATCGTATAATTTTCTTGTTCACTGAAGCTCTTTAAAAGTTATCTAATGAGCAACTAAAAGCTGAGAAATACTAATTAGAGCATGACAGAAGTTCTTAGAGCACAAAAGAAAGATGAATCATTTTTGTGTTGTTAAAGCAACAGCCGCCTACTTCCCTGTCAAGTAAAACGAATCTTTCTCGTCTTCAGATCAGCATCATGACGCTGCGGTTGTTCGAGCAGCTGATCCAGAAGCCCAACCAGCACATCCTGCACAGCTTGGTGCTGCGCAACCTGGAGGAGAGGAACTACCTGGAGAACAAACCGCAGGAGGAGCGGGAGGAGCGAGAGCCCCTGGAGAACGGGCAGCCCCACGACGCTGTGTAAGGACCTGCTGTCGTCCTGCGGCTTCTGCCTGAACAAAAAACACTGCAAATAAAAATAATGCATTCTGTGTTGCAAATGAGCTGGAGATTCTTCTGTTCAGTTTGGTTTTATTTGCCGTTCCTCTGGTGCTGAGATTAAGTAGCGATCGTTGTGATGTAGAGGATTATTAGCATAATTGAAAGTTGTGGATAAAAATGAAATCCAGTGAACATTAATTAGCTTCTGTACTTTTGTTTGGTTAATGTGTTCTAAAGAAACCATTAAGACACATGCCTGCCCCAGCTTTCTGGTTTTCCTCATCCAGCTGCTGCATAAGCTGCAGAAATACTGATTTTATTCAGCTGTTTACATAACAGCTATCGATATGAGTCAGATTTTTTAAACATTTCTGAATAAGTTCTGGTAACCAATGTGAAGCAATGACAAAAAGAAAAGATTTTTAACATCTGTCTAAAAATAACAAGACAAAACTTGATAATGAGAACAAATCTCCGTCTGCAGGGACCTGGAGGAGGATCCGCTGTTTGGAGACGACCTTTCCCCGGACAGCAGGCTGTCTGGCTCTGACTGGCTCGGCTCCTCCCCCCAACACAGCCCCGATCACTCCAAGTCTGACGGGAAAACCGAGGTCCACAAGATCGTCAATAGGTGCTGGATCTGTTCCTGCTGCAGGGCTGGATGAAGTGTCTATCTGTTCTAACTAGTTTGTTTCCTGCAGCTTCCTGTGTTTGGTGCCTGATGAGGCCAAGTCGTCGTATCACGTCGAAGGCACCGGCTACGACACCTACCTCAGAGACGCTCACAGACAGGTCAGCTCCACTCCTCTAACCAAGAAAGTCTTCTGCTTTTGTCTTCTTCCTTTAAAGGGTTTTATTTTCGCCTCAGTTCAGGGACTTCTGTGGCGTCTGCCAGCGGTGGGACTGGAGGGGAAGTCCGAAGCCTCTGGAGAAATGTAACTTGGACATGCCGTTCTTTGAAGGTCACTTCCTAAAGGTTCTGTTTGACAGAATGGGTCGCATCCTTGATCAAGTGAGTTTGATTTAATATAATGTCAAATCTTGAAGGAATATTGAATATTGACTTAAATTGATTCTGTTTTTGATTAACTTAGCTTAAAGTTTTTGTTAACTCCTAATAGTTAACTTCTTTTAACTATTAGGAGAATCACAAGTGTTTGTGTTTTATGATATCTTCATAAAACACAAACACTTGTGATTCTCCTAATAGTTAAAGGATAACATTTAGTTTTATGACAGTATTTTGTCAGACTAAGGATTTTGTTTCTTGAAATTACAAAAATAAAGTTGTAAGAAAATGAGAATAAATTATTTTATGAGAACTACTCGGAAAAGCTGCATTAACATGCGTAATGCTCATTTTGTGAAGTTATACTTCAGTGCTGGTTTTATAAATAAGAAATCGTGATCTTTGAATACATCAGCATCAAATCATCAATAATTAAATCATTTTATTTCAAAGAAAGAACCTCATGGACGTAGTGAGTTCAAACTTGATAACTATGGAAGTTTTGCTGTCATTAAAAAACTTTTTTTCTCATCAGTTTGAGAAATTATGCTAATCTTATCATTTTTTCTTGTCATTTAAAAACAAAACTCTTATTGTCTGGCCCTAATATCCTAGTTTCATGTTTGTTTTGACCTTTAAATGAAACTTTGAGAATTAATCACTTATTTCCTGCTTTGTCCTGTTTCCCTGCAGCCTTATGACGTCAACCTGCAGGTGACTGCCGTGCTCTCCAAGCTGTCCTTGCTGCCCCACCCTCACCTTCATGAATACTTGCTGGACCCTTACATCAGCCTGGCCCCCGGCTGCAGGTCGCTGTTCTCCGTCATTGTCAGGGTGAGACGTCCTCGTGAGATGCCACAACCATGACAGAGAATGTTTCTATTACTAAAGTTTACAGACTGCAGTTGATTTAATATTGGTTATTTTTTATTTTGTGGCAACTGCCTTGAAATTATCAGAAGTTTCATTAGTTTGATAACTGTGTGAAATTTGCCACATGTTTGTTCCCAGAACTACAGTTCCTACGTGGAGAATGAATTCTGGGAATTTGCTCAGCGCTTTTTTTTAATTATTATCACAGCTTACGTATTTACAGACTAATTGAAGCAGCTGCTTTATGCTATAGATTTTTTACCTCCTGCTCCACTTTTAACGTCTTTAATTGGGATTGTATGTGATAAAGTTGTGTATAATGAACAAGATTTGTTTAATCTTGTGATACACCCCTTAAAGAAATCAAGTGGAACCACTAACCCTTATGAGTCACTTAATACTTAAATAGTAAAAAAACATCATAACAAACACGCCAGTCCCACTTTGATGCAAGGTGGAAGCAGCATCATGCTGTGGGATATTTTGATTTGCTTTGTTGCTATAACGTGACAAAATGTGCAAAACTTTATGAGAGAGTGTTCAAAGTGAGGCCCAGGGGCCATTTTCAGCCTGTGGAATAATTTTGTGTCCCCCCTCCCCCCTCCTACAACTATTCAAGACTAAATTAAATAAATTAGGAGAAAATCGCAACTTTTAAATTAAAGTCTACTTACAAACAATAAATTTGTTGTAAAGAGATTAGGGGTTTTTTCTGGTAACGAACTGCTACAAAGTATAAATCCGATTTTTACTTTTGTGTTGAATATCTGTTTTATAATATATTCACCACCGATGACAAAAAAAAAAAAAACATTTTCACAAACTGCACAATTCTTGTTGAGTAGTATAACATAAGTAGTACTTAAAGAAAGCAGAAGAAATCGTATGTTTTTTGAACAATAGTATTTGTTGTCGATCTGTTGCTAAGAGATGAGCGCGTTTTCTGGTACCGAAGTGCAACAACGTAAATATTTGTTTTTTTACTTTTGCAAAAGTAAAAATCAGAAGGCAGTGCATAAACATTAGCAGTTTTTTTTATTAGCCTTATTTAGCACAGTGAATGGAGGAAGTCAATGTAAGACAACATGCTAGTGATACCTTACATGCCATTGGCAGCATTTAGGCTAACATTAGCATTCTGGCTATTTTTAGCTTATACACTAATTGTAATTGTAACATACTGAATGAAGTAAGTCCATGTTACTCAACATGCTCGTGACTCTCCACATGCTATTGAGTACATTGTAGCTTGCTTTAGCATTGATGCTAATTTTTAGCGTCCAACCGACGGGCACACTTTGGCAGACCCCATTTAAATTTCTTCAGAAATTTTCTAGTGTCCTTCTATTGTAGCTAGGATCACATTTAATCTTTGACCTAAGCGCTAATATACACTCTAGTGCCTTTAATTGCTGTATTAAAACTTAGCTAAATACAGCAAGTGTTTTCAAAAGAAGACTGACCTAGATTCTGTTTTTTGTTGCTGAGAACAAACAAAATATTCTTTCTGTTTTCTTCAATCGAGCCCAAAATAAGTAAACTGGATGGCTTTCATTTAGCCTTTACTTGCACTAGGAAAGTGTGCAAAAGCTATTTGAAGTTTTGTATCTACAAAAACAATTTATTATTAAAATATTCATGCTTACTTTGTTGTTGAATAGGTTAAAAAATTGCAACGTTTTTGGTTATTTTTTAAAGATTATATTGTTTACATTTGAGCTGACAGTTTTGGCCTATGTGACAGAAAGTTTGGACACCCGTGTTCCAGAAAGAGAAATGACAAGGACTCTTGTCAAAAACAGAAGAGAAATCCTAAAACGGCTAAAATACCACGCTATACTATGAGGAAGTTTTACTCATATCTTCTTCAGAGGTTTTGTGTTGTTTCATTCTGTGGTTGTTGGTGTAGCGCCACCACAGGCTAGGAGGGGAACAGCTTTTTCAAAGGGTTTGCTTTGTTTGACACAGTACTGTGTGAAAGCAAACCGCACCAGTTGAAAATGTAACAAGTCAGGTGTGAAAACTCCCTGAGTAAACCCTGTGTCCTCAGGTGGTTGGAGATTTAATGCTGAGGATTCACCGCATCCCAGACTTCACCCCCAAACTGCTGCTTGTGAGGAAGAGACTTCTGGGCTTGGAGCCAGAGGGAGTCACGTATGTACTTACTGACGGCATCAGCCGCTTTTCCTTTGAGCTGACCTCTGAAACGCCCTCTCCGTCCCTCTTTCTGTCCTCACAGCGTGGACCACAGTACGCTGCTGGAAGGTGTCATTGTGCTTGAGGAGTTCTGCAAAGAGCTGGCAGCCATCGCCTTCGTCAAATATCACGCAGCGGCTTCGTCCTCGCCGTAACCGTCCTGCTGCTCCACCATCTGCCTCTTCCAGGCAGACGGGTCAGGACGAGCCGGGGCCTTCCGCGGGCGCCGGCGACAAAGGGTTGGCAGAAAATTACCACTTTTACTGGTTTCACCTGCAAGACTGTTAGGAGCCCAGGTGGACGGGCTTCATCATCCCCCTTCCTCTGACCTCTGAGCAGGTCGGAGCGCAGACACTGCCCAGCCAGAGGACGAGACAGAGGACAGGGATGTTGATGGAGGTGCACAGACATGTTCACTGGACTCTTGTTTTTGTTGTTTTGTTTTTTGTTTTTTTTTCCAGCCTGTGCAGTTTCTCACTGCCCTTCTCTAATCTATCTTGTCTTCTACCTTTGGAATGAGTGTGGAGTTTTAATATAGAGGAGTAAATGTGTTTATTTATGTTACATTGCCTTAGTGTGGAGTCGCACCTTTCATTTACAGCGAAGTGTTTCTCTGTGGAACATTTTGTTTTTAATCCCCGTTGTGTTGTCTGTTTGGAGAGAGAGAGGTTCCTGCACAATCCGGAAAATTTTCCAGGATTAGAAAACTACAGAAAAACAAAATAAGTGTATGGAAATACTTTATTCTTCATCCAGTTATCTAATTTTCCCTTTTCTATATTTTTGTCTTTCCTTCTGTCTTTGTGTTATTTTATTTCCTTTCTTCTGTCCCTCTTGTCATTTCTTCCTTTCATCTTTGAACATAAAGACTGGAATTCTCTGGATTTTGAGTTTAGGATTTTCCAGGATAAGAAAACAAAATAAGAACATGGAAACAAAATTCTTTCCTTCCTGTATCTTTTCTCTTTCCATGCCGTACCTTTAAGCCTTGCTGATGTCCTTCCTTTCTTTCTTGTCCTTTCTTCTTTCCCTCACCCTATGTATTCTCTTTGTTTCCTTCATTTCTTGTCATTCCTATGCTCCTTCTCTTTTGACATTCTTTCTTTTCTTCTGTTGTCCCTGAAAAACTTTGCCTGGAAAAGTCTGGATTTTGAGTTCTGTGTTTTCCAGAATCATAAAATTATGTAAAAACAAAAGTGAATAATATGGAGACATATTTATATTCATTTCCTATCCAATTGTCTAAATTTCTTCCTTTATTTCTGAGAAACACCATGGTGTCCTCCTCCTTCCCTCCTTAGTCTTTCCCCTCTTTTGTCCTTCCTATGTTTCCTTAATTTTCTTTCTTATAAAGGAGTCTGGAAAAGTCTTACATTTTTCTGAATATTGTGCAGGAACCAAGAGAAAAGTTGTAGAGGGGAAAACCCCCTCACCATCAGCCCTTACACATATCTGTAGTTACATCCATAGTGACGTAATGCACTCATTTTAAATGCCAAGTCATCTTATTTATTTCTTGATTTGCTTTCATGTTGCCTTTTTTATTATCTAATGTTTTGTTGAAATTAAGAGTCTGTTTAATGACCGACTGCAGAGACTTTAATTTGTTTTGGTGTCTTTCCTGGGTTTGGCTTTAAGTACTTCACCACCCAAAGATGTGACCCTCCATCACGTCGTGTTGAGCAAAAACTGGGAATTTGCAGAAAATGAGGATTTGCACACGGACCTTACCTCGCTGCACTGGTTACATCACTGAAGATTAGGACGAGGCTTCAGGAACTCATCGGAGTTCGGAGTGTTCATTGTTTTACTCATCAGTGTTCATATCTAGTCATTTCTTTAGAGAGTAGGCATGGGCTGCTTTGAGATTCTCATTGTGTGGTTACATCGAGTGAAGATTTCTCTCATTTACTCGAAAAACACCAATATTATAACAGTTAAAAAAAATATATATATTATGTTGACTTTGATACACAGATAAAATGAATATTCAACTCTTAAATTTAGTTGGTTTCTAGTTCTCATTCAGGAAATAACTTTTTTGTTTGACTGGTCATGAAAAGTTAGAAATTGAAAAAAAAATATTTTAATTTCCAGGTTGTTGAATGTTTCAAATCCCCAAAATGAGCTGGTGCCAGCAGATTACCTCCTCAGAAGTTCGCACCCATTTTGTACACAGTTATTGTAGCGTCAGCTGTTTCTCCATACAACTTTTGAGTTCAGCTTTTTTTATCATGACTATCTTGGAAACCTTCAGTGTCTGCATGCACATGTAGTTGGACTGATGCTGATTAGGAAAAGAGGCAGATGGCTGTCCATCCTCATCTTTGTTTCCTCCTTATCTACAGACTTTGGTTTTTAACACTTTGGATGTAAAATTTTGTAGAATCTTATTTATGCAACAAAAAAAAAAATTCAGAAAGAAATCTGATTTTTTTTTAAATACAGAAAAGCATAAAATCTAAAATTGGGATCATAACAAACATTAGCCTTGAAACATTGTCTTAATATGAGTAACAAATATTTAGTTTACACGAGACCATATTTTCTTACTACCAGAAATATTTCTAAACAGCCAAATTTTTCACTTAAAGTTGCAAGGTGTAGCAACCTCCTTTTCATTCAGCTGACTTGCAGTGTGCAGCACTTTTTAAAGTGATTATACTTTATTAAGTGCAGAATATGGCGGTTGTCAGAAACAGTTGTCCATAAAAGCTGATTTTGTCAACCTTGTAGAAACGTGTAGCAGTCTTTATTCAGCCAGCTGACCAGCAGTGTGCAGTAGTTTTAAAACTTCTTGTCTCTCAGTAAGAATCCAGGGATGTTGCTTTAGTTTTCTCACCAGAACAAAAACTACAGAACGGATGATTTTGACTTCCTAGTTACAAGGCCAGCTGAAAGGCAGTGTGCAGACGTTAAAGAAGATGCTTCTTTTAGTTTTCACAACATAAAATAGCTGTAGATGTTGACTGTAAACATTTCCAAACGGCAGAATGGGCAACTGGATTTTTGGTTTTGTCTCGATGTTTTGCCTCTCAGATGAGTCGAGGCTGCAGTGCAGGCGTTAGAAAGATGAAACCTGCAGTTGGCTTTTCATGTTTTACATCGACGGCTTCTTTCACACAAATATCAAACCGTCTATTTCCTGTCCAAAATGTCCACATTACTGTCTGAAGGAGCCTCTTGGTTGACAGGAAACATATTCAAGATGAAAAGAGATGTGAAGTTGCCTTCCTGTCCCAGAATCTACACCAACATGTAGCTGGAGGTTAATTTTCTAGGAAATTTTCTTTCAGCCAGCTGACTGGTCATGTGCAGAAACAAGTGGGGGAGGGGTAACGCTCTCTCTGGTGTCTCTTCTGAAGGAGTTGGATCAGTTTGGGGGAAAACGGCTCATGCCTGGTGGAGAAACATGTCTTCTATTATTCTAGTCATCAAGATCTGAACTTTCTCACTTTTAGGGATGAACATTTGAGTCTGAGAGGAACCTGTCTCATTTTTCTTTTTTTTGTTGTTCCAATTAAGCTGGACAGAAGAAGAAAAAAAAAAGTTTTGTCCTAAACCCTTCCCAGTACAGCATACGGAGACGTCCTTCACAAGTTGTCATGACATCCTGTGAGGTGTTGCAGTGTTAGTCGTTCATCCTAGAGATGATGTACCGGTGGTGTTGGAACGGGTTGTGTGTTGCCTTTATGTTTGGAGGGTGTCTTTAATTTATAATCCTGCTCATAGAAAAGTTTCTAAATGTGCTTTTTGTTTTAATTTGATCCCAAAAGGGATCGATTCTGTTTGGTATTTTGTTTGCTGAGAAGAAATGACAGTGTTATTGATTGAAGCCATGAGTATCTGCTCCTTTTGTTTTTATTTCCTTCTCCAAATTAATCACTCTTGCACCTAAGCTACATTATGCAAACTGCTTGCATGGATTCAGATTTGCACATTGTTGTAATTCTTGTTTTGTATGTTTTACTTTTCTTCTTCATGAACCAAAACACCAAGAAAAAAAGAAGTTTTGGATGTTCCAGGAGTAACATTTCTATTGTTCTTTTCTTTTTGTTATTTTAACTGTCATGCACATTTTTTAAATCGACTGTTTTGCAACTTCTGGTGTACAGTTGTATATTGTATGTGTACAATAGCGTTAAAGTTATACTACCTGGTGAAAATGCATGCTTGAAGCAATTATTTTTCATCGTGCAGAGAGAGAAAAGGGCCAGTGGAGCCGAGCTTGTTCTCAGCTGTCAGCACTTTGGTCTGGGAAGACACTGACAGGAAGAGAAGATGCCTTACTAAACACTGTGGATACTTCATTTATCCTACAAGTGCATCTCAATAAATTAGGATATCATTCAAGATCAAAAGTTAATTGGAAGGAAAAAGTGTGGCTGGGTAAGTGATGTGACTCCGACTTAAGAGTTGCCTTTATAAATCTTTTCAAGATTGCATTTACCTTGGTTGGTTGTGAATCTTTTGCCACACTTTGTCCCTCCACTAAACTTTCCATTAATATGTTTTGATACAGGACTTTAAAACAGCCAGCTTCCATAACACTCCTTGTGGAGGTAATTAGTGACTGTCTACTGGACAAGTGTCTGTCAGCATTTTTCCCCCTGCTTGTAGTGGCAATAACAAGTCTTGGTTTTCATTATTAAAAACCTTTTACTGAATTCTTTGGAAGAGTGATAAATCTACTGAAAAAAATTTCTGAAATGTTTTTTTTTTTCCAAATTCTTTTTATTTCTTTGCTTTTTGCTTAAGAATTTTTCTACCACATATTTTCCTTCCACTTAACATTTCCCATAAAATAAATGTTTTGAGTTTATTTCTATTGCACTCTGCCCACCTGCTTTTTCTTAGATAAAAATGACCTTTTGTGGCTTTAAGATTTCTAGTCTTTTCCTTCCAAACTTCTAATTAAGTTACAGATTTTTTTATTATAGATTTCTTCATTAAAATTAGTTTTTGCTTTTAACATTTCTTCCACATTTTTTCTTTAATATTTAAAATTTTCTGGAGAAAAAAAATCAGGTTTTGAATCGTCAAATATATATATTCTAAATTTACTGAGATGCCCCTGTAGGTTTTGCTGTTGTAGGCTCTTTTCTTAATGTGTGATGATGTACAGGACACCAATCACTGCATCGTGTCTGGTTTTTATCACACCGGTCATTTTACACCTTAACATTGTTTTTCCTACTAATTGCTGTAGAACAGGAAGTTCATTTAGTCATCATTTAACTGATGGTTATACTTTTTATTAGGGTCTGTTCAAAATCAGCATGATTTTGTTTAGCATTCTTTGTCCTGATAAAAAAAAAAAAAAAATTGCTTCTCCACAGATGTGATCATTTTTCCAACAGTTTGCATTTCATCTTTTTATTACAAAATGTCTGTACAATACAACAAAAATACACAATCATTTCTTTCAACGACGAGGTGAAAAACACAAACTCTGTTCAATCTTTTAAAAAAAAAAAAAAATTAAACATTTCCTAATGAGTACCAGAGTGAATGTCTGTAACTTGACGCTAACAGACCGCAGGATGGCATCATGATCGACAGTCGGGTTTTCTTTGTCATGTTCTGTCATCCCACCAGTTCTGGAGAAATGAGTCAACAATAAGCAATCCCCCTCGCAGGGTGAAGCAGAAAACAGGGCGGCAGGTCCAAAAGCCGTGTGAGAGAAATATCCTACAGCCTTGCATTACTTTGCTTTCAAAATATGCCTTTGCATCACAGGCACTATGGCGCAAAAAGAGGACGCAAGTCTAGACTTGCAACTCAGACTCAGTCAGTAATCTTAACATTTTAAAGCACCTCAGGACACAATCCCTAACAATCACATCCTTGTTCTCGCAGAAAACCGTTCTCTTTTCTGCCAGCTTTAAACTTTACCCACAGATGGATCAAGGCAACTAGAGTAGCATCTGGAAATGGATCTACTTGGTCTGAATTAGTTGTATTTTTACAGCATCCCTGGTAAGGATCAGTATAAAGCCTTAAAAGAAAATCGTCTTCCATTGCAGAGTCACTGAAAAATGTAAACAAATTCATATAAGTAGTTAGGAGGGAAATATTTAACAAAATTAATTACCAGCATCCCAATACAATACATGGTACAGGGTAGTTTTTAGCTTAATTTGGGAACTTTTAATTTGTTTGCTATATTCTTGGGAGTATAAATATGTTGTAACAATGAGAGGCATGTGAAAGGCAAAACATAACTCATAACTTTAAACTAAGTGAAGAAAAATAGGTACAAGTGTTTTTTTTGGATCTCTACAGTCAGAGGAATAATAATAAAAAAATTTTTTATACAATTAAAAATGATACAAGCAAGGCTTTATCTAGTTTAACCAAAAAGCCAATTTCTCCTCTTAATATCTGGCATTATGTTTGAAAAACTCAACATTTTAATTATAATCTCGTGGGTGGTACTCAAACTGGGTGATTATTGGGTTTTTCTGCATAATTATGATCTAAATCTCAAGGCCAACATGTATTTTTCGAATAATTTTAAGGCTTTTTACTCATTTTACCAAGGATATACGTCAGTTCATGAACATTAAACTAAAAGTTTGATAGGAAATATCTGAATCCGATTGTCACGCCTAACAGAGGGTACAGTACTGAAATCTTCTCTAAAGCAAAGAATACAACAGCAGTAAATTATAAAAGGGTTATACTTTCACTGACAAAGTTACATGATCTGGAAATTCCTTCAAAACAAAAAAAACAGCATAAACAAAAACAAAAGCACAGAAAGTTGTAGATAACAGCTTTCTTTCTCCATCTTGTAGTGAACAATGGTGCATTAATTTTCACATCCATGTAAATAACTCAACTTCTACATACAAAACCCACTATGTAAAAAAAAAAAAAAAAAAAAAACCTGTTACATGCCGTTGCACAAACTGAACCGACCAAAAAATACAACTGTTCATTTGTTTTAAAAACTATTTACATTTCCAAATGTTTTTTTTTTTTTTAACGTTTTGTTTTAAGCCAGAATGCAAGTCTCTCTCCTCCCTCTCCCAACCCCCGTTTTACAAAACCCCAGATGTGTGTACGCACACACACACACAGGCACATGCTTGTGCACGGATGGCTCACACAGGAACATTCAGACAAACAAATGTCTCTTTGGCTGGTGTGAAGCTGGTGGCACCTTGCAGTCCGTGTGTGTAATTACATTTTGTCAAAAGGAAACAAAGCTCACGCTAAAAATAACACCATCTAACAGCATAGAAAATAGGCTCCAATTATAATATAGTGATATATCTCCTATGTATTTGCAAATATATATATATATTTATATACCAAAAACATACTTCATATTGTTTAAGGGCCTGCCACACATATGCCCTTCATTGTGTTTATAGATATGTACTGATAAATCACATTCAGAAGAGTGATGGTAAATTTCAAAGGAAGGCATCAATAAATAGAGATGTGTGTGTGTGTGTGTGTAGGGGTGTGTATGTGTGTGTGTCTGCCATGTTAAACAGCTCCAGCCGTCCGTCAGTCGCCCTTTGTGCTCTGTGTCGTGTCCAGATTGACCACCTGGAGCTCCGTCAGGTTACTGCTGCTGCTGCCGCTCGACTGCTGGCCAATCACCATCTGCGGAAAAATTAATTAATAAACATTTTTTAAAAACGCTAGCGTACCAGGAGAGAGGGGTGACTACAGACAGCCAATCACAGGTCATCACAGCAGCCAGAGCAAATGGAGATCCTGCAGCTAATCCACAGAAAGCCATTTGCCCTGGATAAACACTCAAGATGACGCCATAAAACACATTAGCTTAATGTTTTTCACTTCATTTCAATCATTTTATCCATGCACTGCTACTGTGGCGCTACAGGCGCAGCTCAGTAAACTGGAATAACTTCAAAAAGTTCATTTATTTTAGTAATTCTATTAAATATATTAATATATTATATTAAACTGGTTTTAATGATGAAAGTGTAATAATGCAAGTATCAAAAATAAAACCAAAAAAAATTCTGTTTATCTGAAAATTTCATTAAATATGATTATAAAAAAGGACTACACAAGTTTTCCTTCCAGTAAACTTTCATATAAAATGCATCAGAGATTAAATTTTTTTAAGTTAGAGGAAATGGGTATAATTGAAAAATATTACTGAAGTATTAATAAAATAAATGCTATTTCCACTGAATGAAGATTACAGCTGTGTTTTTCTCTGTGATGTAAAGCAAGAAAAGAAAAACTCAACCGAAAAGCTCATCTTATATATTGATGTTTTCCACACAGAGTGACATAATAGAAGTGTGTATTTCAAGTAATTGACAGTTAGAGGTAATGAAAACCCAAAATTAAGTTTCTAAAATTTATTTTCTAATATTTTTCTGTTCTCATTACATAGGAACTATTTTAAAAAAAATGTATTTTAAATACAGAAATCGTATCCTGACCTTTTTTTTACTGTATTTCTTCCTTCCACTGAACTTTCTATTAATATTAATGCTCAGATTTCAAAAATAGATAAGACGTGCAGTGTATTTTTTGAAATCGAAGAATATTAGATATTTTTCACTCTTTAAAGAGTCTATAGGTTAGAATGAGTCTCGAAATTTTGTATAATTTGTAATCAATTGCCATATTTTTGTAACTTTTTTAATCTGCTCTTGTACAAATTAAATAACTTCTGCTACACATTTTAGTTTTGATGACGCCAATACATATAGATACATTAGTAGTCTGTCACAGTGGTGCCCAACATTTTTATTACCGTGGACCGGTCAAGACTTGGCAATTTTGCTGCGGCCCCAGCGGCGCGGGGTCGGGAGTAGGAACCGTCAGATAATGCTTCTGCATGCTGGTGTTCCCGCTAGAACCTTCCCCCCCCCCCCCCCCCCCCCCCCCAATTTTCCCTTTACGACAATCTTACAACGTCCTGCAGTGTGTGGTGTGTTACGTGGTGGTGTGTTGAATATGCCAGATCTAAAATCGGCCATATTCAACATTGTCTTGGCTTGGTCTTTATGTGGTGAAGCAGTTTGAAGGCTCATTAACGAGCCGGTCACCATATCATGAAGAGCTTGGAATGTGGGAATCACCTCCCGGGATAAATCCACTCTCCTGTCTCTTCTCTGGGCCTTTTCCCCTTCGCAAAGAAACTTTCCAAAGAATCTGATCTGTTTCTTACTCATTTTGCTGCAAAGTTGGCGCGCAAGACGTAACCGAGAGAATCCGGTTAAAGGATTTTCAAAATAAAAGATCCTCCAGACTCAAATAATACATAAACTGGAAATATTTAATTATTTCAGTCCACGGGCCGGTACCAGTCCGCGGCCCGGGGGTTGGGGAACACTGGTCTATCACATGTTTTTCTTCCCTTCCACTAAACTTGAAAATAATTTTGGGTTTTCATTAGCTGCAAGCAACAATCATCAAAATTAGAATAAAGTGGTTGAAATCTATCGTTATGTGTAATGAATCATTATGAGTTTACTGAAATAAATGCACTTTTTGATGCGATTCTTTTTTTTACTAAGATGCACCTGTGTATTTGGTGTATTCTGTATGTGTTTGGCAACAAATAAAAACCAACAAGATGCCAACTGAACACTCCACATTCATTCAATAAAGACCAAACAGGATGCAGCCCTGTGGCCTGTGTGCCAAGTGCTCTGTTAAGATGCATTAGTGAAGTCAACGTGGCATGCTGGTTGCATAGGGAATATGAGAGTTTCACTTGTGAAATGCAGATCTTGCCGTACTGGGTGTAGCTGCACTGCTGAGACAGGGATCTGCACCGTGCCGGGAGGTGCTGTGAGGAACACCTGAGGGACGGCACCTGGGCAGGAAAACACAGAGAGATCAAAAATCTGTGAATCCTCGCCTCCAGTCCTGTCCCTGCTGTCTGAAGCGACGCGGTGCGGCTCCCACCTGTGTCTTGGCTGTGCGCGTGGGACACCTGCATGGCCTGGGTTCCCTGGGAGAAGGCGTTGAGCACGGCCAGCCCCCCGTCGGCCAGCGCTGGCGTGGAGGCGTACATCACCGTGTGAGGGCTGGGGTACATCATGTGGCCCGGCACAGACGTTGGCACTGACGAAGTGACGATGGTTGCCGGGAGACTCACCGTTGCTGGGGGAGATGGAGAGAGAGTCTAAAGGCATGAGGGGTGCGCACATGTTGGCCAGCAGATGGCGCTTAATATCCAAACTCTCTTTCCTGCTCAGGCATGTGCGTTCCATCACAATGTATCGTTTATCATTTATAGTGGGAAAATTTCTTATCAAGATAATTTAAAAATTACCACAAAAAAGATATTAATTAAGAAATGTTTAGTTTTCATTTCATAAATGGTTATGTAACATTTTGCGGCTCTAAACGAGTTTTATTTAGCTGGATTGAAGGAAATAAAATGGCTCTTTGGTTTGTAAAGGTTAAACACTGATGGGTTAAATGAATAAATATTCATGTGCTAGAGTGGCCTAATCAAAGCCTTGAACTAAATCTCATTGAGAATTTGTGGCAAGGCTTAAAAATTGCTGTTCACAGAAGCTCCTTATTCAACCTGATGAGCTTTAAATTCCAACAATAATCTCTAAAATGGAAATAAAATCCATTAAAGTTTTTCGTTGCTTGAGGTAACAATACTTTTTTTGAGACGTTGTAAACTTTTTATTCAAAGTAATACTATAAAATGTTAAGAAACTGTGTGTATAAAAAATTCTGGTAATAATGACTAAAGCATTGAACAAAAGTTTTTCTTCTGGAATTAAGAAATTATTTAAGTTAAGAGAGAGTACAAATAATTTACTCTAATTTACTAATAATTATTAAGTTCAAAGTTAATATTTGAACTTGCTAACGAGAAAAGTAAAATCTAAATGTATTTTAGTTATCAGCGTGAAACTGTGGAATGAATAAATTGATGATCTCAAATGATGTGCTTTTTTTGGTGAGTTTTAAAAGCACCTTTAAATGTAAAATTATAAAAGAGAAAATATAAAAGTGTTATCTAGATATATATGTGTATCTCACAATCTTTGACTGTAAATGTGTTTAATGTTTTTATGTTTTCATGACATAAAACACTTTGAACTGCCCTGTTGCTTAAATGTGCTATACAAATAAACTTCACTGATTGATTGATGATGTATTGTGTAACCATGTAAATTAAGTATGTGTATATAATGTACATTGATATTAAAAATAAATATTTTTCATTATTGTAGGCTGCTGATTCTTTGAATAGGGTTGGCATGTATATGTGCTATCTTCAGCTTATTCCTGTTTTGATATAATATTGGTAAGCAAAATAAAGTTTTCTTTTTTGTAATGCTGCAAATTTATCAAAAATAAAGTTAACCTGAATCTGCGTACACTGTGATTGTTCCAGTGAAAATCCGACCTACCGGTGGAGTTGGCGGAGGTGTGGGAGATCTCGGGGCTGCTGTCGCTGTTGGAGTTGGGCTGTGTGTTGGGATGGACCTGGATGGCCTGGAGCTGCTGAGGAACGCCTGCACCTGCAGAAAGAAAAAAACAGACACACACACACACACAGAGGCCATGAAGCCACTGCAGCAACTCGACAGAACCTGACCCAGGGAACAGCAGCAAAGAACTACGTCACATTAGTACCGTTAGCAGAGTTAGGAGAAAGTCCTCGTGCATGTGGAGAGAGTAACTCTAGCATTAGATGGCTGAATATTAGCAGAGGAAGTAGGGAAAGCAGTGTGCAACCAGCAGGTTTATGAAGGTATGATTGAGATTAGCAGAGGCAGGCATGGTGACAGCATGCAGAGCAGATCACCTGTGAGGGAGACAGCAGCAGGGAAGCGGAGGACAGCCTGCTGTCCCTGCTGTGGCTGCGGGGCGGCGGCCAGGGTCTGACCATGCTGCCCCTGGAGGGCCAGAAAGTGCTGCTGCAGCTGGCTCAGAGGAATGGTGGGGGTGCTGGGGGGGAGAGAGGTGCCTGCTGCAGGGGCACGCACACAAATACACATGGGTTAAAACTAAATAGTGTTTTAAGAAAAAGCAGAAATCCTGTTTTTAATTTTTCTGAAGCACAAAAGTGTCCTCTGCATGTTCAGAGACTCGCTAAATATAAAAAGGCAACATTACTATCTCCTTCCCTCAGCATCAGAAACTGTAGATTGTGAGATCAAAGTTGGATAAACGGCAAGAACGGCCCTAAAACTCGACAAAACTTAACCTCAGTCTACCATTACTAGCTTGGTCAACAGCCAAAAAATTGTCCGGGGTTTTTCAACCGTTTTTCGGGTCCTTTTGATGTGCTGAATCCAAAAAGCACATTGGTTTTGCTCAATGAGGTCAACTTTCTGAACTATGGAAGCAACATGAGCATCAAAATGCATGACTTGTTCTCACATATGGATCGGTTTCCTGAGAATCTGGGATCAACGAGTGATGAGCAGGAGGAGAGACTCCGTCAGGACAGAAAAGAGATGGAGAATTTTGGATAATGAAGACGTAATGTTCAATTTACATGCACTTACCCTTATCAGTGTTTATTATTCAATTTACAGAAAACCAAGTTTGCAACATTTAATTAATACACTGTTAGAAAACAATTTTTTTTTTCTCCTAAAACCTTTTTTGGATGAGAAATCTTGTCTAAAGTGAACTGATAGTCACAAAACTGTAATCAATTTAGTCATAAGATCAGATTTCTCTAAATCAAATTAGAATAAAAAGTTGGCCTGATTGAGGAAAAATGGATGTCATTTTTGGATTCAGTGGTGCAAAATAGTCCTAATTCAGTTGGGAAAAAAAACAGACTTCTAAATCTTCCAAAAAATATTTTTTTGTAACCCAGTGCTATTATTTTATCTGCTAATTAACGTATAATGTGTTTTGCCTCTGAGCAATGAAGGGTAAACACCAAGTTGTTGGCTGACAGCCAGGACTCTCAGGAGCCGAGGACCAAGTGGGATCATTTATTTTTGGTGGCAACCAACCCACAACACCAAGAAGATTCCTTAAAGGGCTGCAGCCAAAGCGGCCGTCATTGTTTTCCCTCAGTTCAGACATTAATTAATCCGGTTCATTAATGTTTGACCTTAAAGCTGAAATGTGGAACCTGCAAAAACCACAGATTTTTGCAGGTTCCGTCTTCCGGCACAGAAGACGGATAGCCAAATAGACGGATAAATGGATGGATGGACAAACGGATGGATGGATGAATGGTTGAAAAAAATTTATGGGACTGTTGAATAAATGGAAAGATGGCGAAACTGATTGATGGACAGAGAAACTAAATGACAAATGGATGGAGTTATGGATGAATAAACTTAGGGATCGTTGGTTTTTTGGTTGGATTAACAAAATTATATTTGGATGGATGGATGGATGGATGGATGGATGGATGGATGGATGGATGGATGGATGGATGGATGGATGGATGGATGGATGGACCAATAGATGGTAAGAAAAACTGATGATCAGGTAGTCTGACTGGAGAAGGAACAAACACGATGGACAGGAAATCTTAGGGATGGGAAATAAAATCATTTTTGAACACTTCATTGACTTTTTCCACCCTTATTCAAAAATAGAAAATACTTCAACTGAACTCCGTATTTATCCAGACTTTCAGACTGTAGTAATTCAGTTTTTGTTTTTTGTTTTTTTAAGTAAAATGACAACTTCTTTTGATTCTAGACGTGGTTGATTCAACATGATGTCTCAAATGTAAATGTAGGATAATGGGAACATTTATGTTCCCATTATGAAAAATGTCACATCTTCCTTTTGGGAACATGAGAGTAATTAATTAATTTAAATTTGTATAACAGTACAAGATGAACTGCTGATGTTCTCTTCAAACACACCGAGTTCTCCTTAGAACCCTGAAACAATAGTAAAAAAGATTTGTTCAACATCCAAGTTTGAAGATCTTGAGCTTTAAAAGTTCATTTTGTTGGCACACAGCAACCAGCCACACCAACTGTGGATGAGCAGAACAGCCTGACTCAGGCTTGTTGTCCTTTTGGGTTGTCATTTTCAACAGAGCTGTCCTCCCCCTCCGCTCCCTGCCTCTTTAATGGCATTCAAAATGTTTCTGGCAACAGAAAAAGAATGACAATCTCCAAAATGCAGACACCAGGGTAAAAACACAAACTTCTAATGAAGACTTGAACAGCATATTCGCATGCCTTTCCATGAAACTGAATGAAAGAATTCATTTTGAATGCATTTGTGAAGGTAGCAGGCAATAGATTTCCTTTCTGAGCAGGATTCTGAAGTGGTTTTATGCTCCATACGCAGTTGCTGCAGTAGGGTGGGCAGGCCCCATCAAGCTGTCAACTGTGGAGCTTTGATTGTGTGTGTGCGTGTGTGTGGAGTGTGTTGTTCCACCTGGTGCTGCTGCCATGTGCCAGACAGGTGGTGAAGGGGAGAGAGGGAGCAGGCAGCAAAGCAAGAGAGCAGAGGGTGGAGGGACAAGGTTGCAAAGGGAGAGAAAGCCGGCAAAAGAAAAATACAAACAAAAATCTGAGCAGAGACACTAGCTTGTTCCCCCGTCAGTTAGAATCATCCGCTAGAGAGGCGACATGTTTCTGTCCACAAATACTGTTTTATCACCACAGCTGATACTGAGAAAATGAGCATTTAATGCAACAGAAAACCTCTTCAGCACGAGACAATAACTCAACTGTATTTTATGAAAAGAAAGACCAGCAGAAAGACCAGTTTGCAAAAATCACAACAGGTGAAGTAAACAGAGACTTGACAAAGATTCTAGTTTCTTTATAAGAACTAAAAGAAATCACATAAAAGCTACTTTTTTCCTACTAACTATAATTAAAAAAATACTAAAATATTTTCAATGAAAAAAATTATTTTCTTGAAAATGGCACCAGGTTAGAGCTTTCTTTCGTTTTCTACACGTCTCCATCATTGGAAAAAAGTAATTACCAAATTATTCCCATATGTTTTCAATTTCTGAACACATCTGCAGAACTACACCTCGATTAAACTATT
This sequence comes from Xiphophorus hellerii, assembly GCF_003331165.1. Classification (NCBI taxonomy): domain Eukaryota; kingdom Metazoa; phylum Chordata; class Actinopteri; order Cyprinodontiformes; family Poeciliidae; genus Xiphophorus; species Xiphophorus hellerii. The sequence continues at coordinate 8,224,597 of NC_045693.1, forward strand.
GCATTTATATTTGCAAATTAAAGATCCCACAATAAGTCCTGGACTTGAATAGGCTATTAAGGGACAGCTGGTGCTTTGACAGAAAACCTCTCCCTGTAATGAAACTGACCAGCAAACAGATCCTTTCTTCCCAACTGAAGAGGAGCTACTGCTAGCATGAATTCGGCTACGTTCACCCAGTTGGTCTTGATGATCAATTACAATTTTTTCCAAAAATCTTTTTTTTGTTTGTTTGTTTGCTTGCTTTTTTTTTTTGCATGGCCATTCATGCTAGTTTTTAAATGTGACCACAATCAGACTTCTGTGTGAGCGGTTTACAACCTGGAAGCAACCTGAATGCACAGAAGAACTTTGAAATAACAGAGCTATGCAGTGTTTGTGTCTATGGATCTATTTTAAAGTTTATTCAGCAAAAGTAGCCGACAGTATATTCGCAGTGTCATAAGATGGAGGAAGTTAACAAAAAGAAAGCACAACTAATAGAGATTGTCCTTTATGGAATATTGACTGCAACTCCTGTAGAGAAGTCTGTGTTTGTAGTCGGAACCAGGAGTAGTGGGATTGTGATGTGATGCGCTTCAGTGACTCAGACATCTTTCATAATAATTTTCATTCATTGTTTACAGATTCACCAAATTATGAATCTCCTGGTGCCAAATTACAACACGTCTCGTATCAAAGACGTAAAAGTTGGATAATAAGCGGCATGACCGCTCAGACTAAAGACGCATCTGATTTAGTACAACATAACAGCACAAAAAAAGTAGATTTGAATTGCATTTGACTGCTGTGTGAATGTAGCCTAAGTTGCTTATTCATATGCTGGTGGAAGAAATAAACATACAACCGGCAAAAACAATCAGTGCCTCTCTTGTTTATTTATGGAGTCTCTGTGACCTCCTGAAGAGAAATGAATAATCACAGGAGAGACCATTCAGGAAGCCTCCAGGGACTTCCAAACCAGAAGCTGCTTCACAGAGTTGATCAAGTGCAGAGTTTGTCTATGGAGTCCTCCCTTAATGAAAAGGTCATTCCTAGTTCAGCATCACTCCGACACAAAGGATCAAACTCCAGCATGCCTCAATTATAATTTCACCACAAACCAGAGACACTTAACTGAATATTCATAACTAATTATGGGGCTTGCTCATCGGCCCTCTTCGCCAGGTCTATTGTGTCCCTCTCACTTAATTATTCGTGTCCCCATCTGACTATCAAAGGTAGGGCCCGTCGCCAATAGACGATGTGTCTCCCTTGGATACCGCGGGCTTTGTGAAACCCGAGGGCGCCGAGTGTTGGTGACTCGCTATGAAGAGCTGCAGCGTGGTGTGAACAGCTCAGAGAGGTAGGCGTGACCACCTGAAGATGACGGCTGAGGTCACGCTGTGGCACCGTTCAGATTCTAATCAGCTAATAAGCTTCACTGCACAATGACATTAGCAAAACATGGAGGGACAGGATGAAGGTAAGACAGACAGAAAATAAAAAAAAAGGAGAATTTGAACAGAGCACCGACTGCTGAGGACTTACCGGACATGAAGGTGAAGCCACTGGGAAGCTGCATGACTCCTGTTGAGGCGCCGGCTGTCTTGAGGACGGTTCCATTAGCGCTGATGTTGCTGCTGGTCGAGACGGGCGCCAGGTAGTTGGTGATTGGAAACGACGCACCAGTGCTCACCTGCATGGTGGTGGAGGTGGTGGGTACCGTGGACTGAGTGCTGCTCGTTGTGCCCGGTAGATTGGCTACAGTGAACGCTGGCTTCAGTGTGTCCTGCAAAGGAAACCAAAAACTGAATACAGAAACTGTAGCTGGCATCTGATATGGAAGGTCTAGAGATGTCGCAAAAAATTGGGAAAAGGATCCTCCTACAATCCAAGAAAACCCAACTTCTGCCGTTCATTTATTGCCTACAAAGTGAAATAACCTGATGGTTGGGTACATGGATATTAAAATATTTGTATGCAAATACAAAATGGCCATTATGTCTGATTTGAGAATTTTTATGGCATTCATTTCCTTATTTATTAAAATGCATAACTAGCAAAAGAAAGAAACTGAAAAAAATGACCATCGTATGCTGAAGGTCACAATTTGTCAAATTAAATTTGAGCCAACTGGATTTGAACTTTTATGATCACGTTTCTCTATTGTTCATAGTACTGAATGTCCACAAAATTGGGAAACATTACAGACGAAGATGACTGGATCATCCGTCAAACCCCTGAATACACAAACTAAGACCATTTTTAGTCTGATCTTTTCTGCTGTCTGCTTTTATCCATAATCTATCATAACACATCATTAACCAGAGGAATAAAGTGATACACAAAGTTTTTTTTTTAAATGGGCACCAAATGAAACATAGAAGGAAATGAATTGTTGAAGGGACAAACTGATGGTTGGTAGGAAATGTCTCGAGACAGTTTCTTTTCGTGCCCTAAAAAAGGCCAAAGCTAGGAACGTATCATGATGACCAGCATCCAATAAAGTGTACAGTACCTTGTCCTTTAAAGGGTCATAACCTTGTATTTCACAAGATTCAACTGGCCCAAACAGGCGTTAGAAGAATAATAATTGAAAATGCCATGTATGGTGAGATAAAAGCACAATATGATCCCAAAAAGATGGTAGGAATTGGCTAAAGAGGCTCAGAATTCCCCACAAAACACCAACCAGTAATGCAGCTGGATGCAAAACAGAATCTTAAGAGACTGTTTAACATTTTATATTCTTTCAGTATTTCAGGGATCAATAGACTGCTGATAGAAACCAAAGCTTGCAAACAAGGAGCAGTATGGGGTGTTCTTAGATTAAATACCAAATAGAGGCAAGAGAGAAGCTCATTCCTGGTAGGAAATAATTTAAAAATGTCAGAACATCTCATCCATTTATCTTGCAATTAGAATTTATTTCTTTATTTATCTCCATCTGCCTATATAACTCCATCTCACCACTTTTGAACTATCATTTGGTAGGGTTACTATGACAACTGACTGACCATGGTACAAGGCAAAGAAATGAGGCAGATGAGATGATCAAAAGGAGAGAGATGTAGCATCAAACTGTACCCTAATGTGCAGCTCCATTGAACCACCTAGCAGGATGTGTCTGTGAGTGGGCTCCATGATGAGAGCAGAGTGGGCGTCAGGCTGAGACTAAAAAGCCCAACTAAACCCACAGTGCCACAGTGTACACACTCACACCAACACTTAGCACATGATGCTAATGATGTTTAATAGCAGGATGGGAACAGGCCTGCATATTATTAAGCATTCAGAAGGTTTCAGTTTTGTGTGGGTTCACTGCTCTCGGGGTCTGACTCCAGGTGATTAAACTTAAATATAACGATTGTTACTGTGGGGAGGAATAAATGGAGCGACAATGAAGCCAAAAAGTTTGTGAAACCTTTTGCTTAATCTTTAAATAAAGAAACATTTTCAATTTAAGCACCTATTTACAGAGGTATTACTATATAATCCTTTAATTATGTGGGTTAGTAGAATACTCCACTCTCCAAATTTCCCAACGTTTAAAGCCATTAATACAGAAGGTTCATGGTGAGGTTTTGGCAGAGATATTTGCAGCATTCAGGCCTTTTATGAAACCTGCGAAAACCAGAGGCCAGAACAAATGAAGCAAACAAGAAAAGAAAACGAACAGGATGGACGAACAGACAAGCTCCACCAAAACAGACACTTCATGCACCAAAACCAAATGCCAGCAAACTAACAACAACCACCTTCTGTGTGGATGTTGTTACTGAGGGAGGAAAGCTCCAAGTTATGTCAGAAAATTAGATGGACGAATGGATGGATGGATAAGCAGACAGAAATAAAGGAGTGAACAAATTGTTGCAAACAATTGGTATAGTGCGTTTCCTTTCTCTATTTTGGGTCAACATGGCATCACAACTAAAAAATTAATTATTAAGTCATACCCTGGGAAGTAATGCATGACATTGGAGAGGTTTTAAACTTAGGAAGCTGAAGAACAACAAACCACAATGGTCTGGGTTTTCTTACACCAACCTGTCAATACATGAAAATTTATAGACATACCTGATGTCTATAAATCTATGATAGCTACAGTAGTAGCTACAGCTAATACCCAACCAAAGGATTGCAAGGTGAAAAGAAATTGATTGATATTTTGGTTTCACAACTTCTTGTTTGTCACCTGTATTGTACTTGGACTGAAAATGCAGCATGGAATTTGCCCTAGTTTCCCAGTGTCATTTACAATCCGTCAGAAGTTTGAGGGCAACATCCAGATGATAACCTTTCAGATACTTGATTAATAAAAACCCACCTGATATTGGACCGATATTTGGCTCACATTTAGCGTCTTTTCAATGTTTCTAGACTGAGAAGGGAATCAAAAAATACAAATTTCTCCACAGTAGTATATGAGATGGAGAGAAAAAAGAGAAAATCCAAGATTATCATCTGGATCCACAAAGTTAGTAACATACAATATCTAATGCTGAAACATTACTGTGCAGCCAGCTCATCCTGGCAAACTACTATTGGTTTTTATATGTGACTGATTACATGGGTGAGAGGTGGTTGCTCCAGCATGGACTTGTCTGATAAGACCTTTCAACCATGCAACCATGTAAATGGAGCTACTGTACAATCTCTCCGAGCAGCTATATGTCATATTTCTCATAATATGATGTAAAGACAGCATTTTAACTTCAAACACTTTCAGTTTTCTGGTCTGTATAAGCTGGGGATGGACAGGTCCTTAAATAAAGTATAAATGACTAAAAATGCACAACTATTATCTGTTTAAAAGGTCTGCACCTCAGACCTGGACTAGTCCAAGGTCCCTCTCTGGTTTAGTTAAACAGCAGCTCAAGCAACAGGGGGGTGGAGTGAGGGGAGGGACAATTTGAGCTCAACAGGAAAACCGAATGCATTCATACAACAGAGCACAACGCAGTTGTAATCATGTCTTCACGCTTTCTCCAGACTCCCCAGCTAATACTCAGTAAAACTAACAAGATAGACAAGAGTAATTGAATTGAGGAAGCAGCAAAGTCAGAGAGGAGAAAGAAAGTGTGTAGGTAGGGGCAGATCTGAGTAGGATACATCACAGGGGACAGAGTAGAAACAGCTGAGGGCACAGACAGCTGGAGAGAAACCTGAGCACCCACGAAGGGCAAATAGCCCCCCTCTAGGCCAGATGAGGCAGCATGGGTCCGCTCATAAAGCCCCCTAACGTCTACAACCAACCCAGATGCTCAATCTTACACAGTTAGTTAAGAAAATGGCTCACTGACATGACAAGGTCATCATGTTCCACTTTTCCATTTTACACCACTCAGGGGAGAGAGGAACATCTGCTCCTGCTCTGCAAACGTGTCGTCACTGAGGTCCAATCAGTGGAAGGGAGGTTAGCTTCAGAAGGTGTGCCACACAGAGCACTCCTACCTCCAACCAGCCTGTCACTATCTGTGTGACCCACATAGAAACCTTCCACTGACCTACTGCTTTGTTTGACCAGCTTCATGGTCAGCTATTCAGCTCTGCTTCATAGAGTGCATTCACACCAACCCTGATTAGTCCGCTTAAATTGGACTCTAGCTTGTTTGTCTAGAAAGTCCAGTTTCTTTGAGAAGGTGTGAATGCACATCAAACTCTGGGCCTCCCATAAACCTAGGTCTCTGTTCGATTGAAGTGAACTCGAATCCGATCCAAAAGCAGGAAGTGGACTGTACTGCAGGGCATTCTGGGTAAATACAACCAAAACAAACTTTAGTTCTGGACTTTGGTCCATTTGAACACACAAATAACCTCTTGGCTGTTTCTCTGATTATTGTTCTCCTTACCCGGTCAGTAAGTTAATGGTGTGTTTGTCTAGAAATGTTTTTTACATTTACAGACAAAGCACATCTGTGCTTTCTCTGTTGCCTTCACATTTTTGACTGCAGAGGGTCACAAAGGTTCCTCTCTGATAAAGTGGCAATGCTAAAAGTTTTACACTTTCAGATCACCGTTTTGATTTCCAACCATTAGATAAGCTGCAGCAAGATAAGGGAGAGGCAACTGGTCTGGCGTTCTGTTTGGCTGTGATACCTTTCTGGTGGAGGGCAACAGCAAAGATAATGCTCCCAACAACTTAACATTCTCCCTCTCACATGCCATAACTTCATTTTTCTTTAACATAGAGGAAGGTACTACTGGATCAGTTCGTCTGTTTCATTTTGTGCATTTCGCTGTGTCTTCTCAAATGCCCAATCGGTCGTGGCAGTTTGCAGTTTACACTGAGCCAGGCTCTGGTCCTACTGGAGGTTTCTTCCTGTTAAGGGGCAGTTTTTTCCTCTCCACTGTCACTACATGTGTGCGCGGTATGAGGGATTGCTGTAAAGTCAACGACAGGAGGAGTGAATGATGCAAGTCAATGAGGGGATGCAATTTTCTTGTTTTTTAATCAATTTAAATACTGAACTGAACGTGACTGCATTGTTTGATAACAGATCGGTTTGGTATGATTGAACTGAAGTAAGGTGAGATGATGTTTTTTAAATTGCCGTTATATAATTTAACTAAAACATTTTCATCTAATCTGATCCGGTGATTCAAACTTCTGCAGATTCAGATGAACTATAAATACAAGAAAAAAAATTCGAAATAGTTTTGTTTGATAGCGTTTTGAATTCAACAGGAATAAGGAATTAAAAAGTTGTTCCCATTTATGTATCCAATCAAAGCATTAATTCTTGCAATGTCACTGATTTTAAATAGAATCAAAAAGAAGTACAGCAAAAGAAGTATACTTGTAGGTTTTGCAGCATTTAAATAAAAAAAAGGCCAGCACCAATCTGTGCCTGATTAACTAGATGTTACGACAGCAAATTATGCCAGAGTTTTATAGGTGAGCAAGTAGAGTACCAAGTAATCTGATATAAGACTTGCCTCCTTACCCGGCTATCTAATCCATTTTACAACAGAAGGATTTAACTACAGAGACAAAAATGAACTTTGAAAACAACGAGTTGAATATTGAGACAGATTCTTTAAACAAACCAGCAATCTTGTTAAAGCACTCTGGATGACTTCTTTCAGGTCAGTTTTTTTTGTGTGTGTTTTATTTTTTGCTTGATTTTATTAAACCTTCTAAGTAAAAAAAAAAAGAAGAAAAAAAAGAGAAAAAAAACCCTCTGGCCTTCCAGATAAAACATGTTCCAAAAGGAGAATACATTTGAGTAATTAGAGTAAAAAGGACAAATAATTCCCTTTTCACAAGAGATTTTATTCACTCCAAACTGAAGGTGACAACTGGCAGGCTGGTCCAGTGTCGGTGTGAGAGACCATTGTGCAATTTACTGGTGACTGGCCCTCTTCTAATCTCCCATTTGCTGGCTCCCATCTCCCAGTTTGTCACTCTGCCAGCAACATGGAATTTGCAGCTCCATTTGGGACTGCTAAAAAAGGCAAGGCAGCCCAAGTGGAGGAGGTGCAGCCAATGGCGGCTGACCTGTCCAGTTGCTTGCTGTAAAATAAGGGGATGGAAGTGGGGGGTTGGGGGCTGGTGACATCATGTTGCTTTCCTTCCCTACTAACACATGCAACACAGTGCGTATGCATAAGTGTACAATATACTGAATAGTGGACTTGTCAAGTGATTTACAGAGGCTCTTTAAAACCAAGCTGCACATAGAATGGCAGCGGTTTACTCAGGACATTTCCTGGTTGGTTTGGCTATTCAAGCTGCACTAATGAGCATTACAACTGAACTCAGGGAGGATTTTAACAGCAATGACACTGACACACCGAGAAGTAGGGAAGCATGGGAGAAGAGGAGAAAGAGGGAAAAACCAGAGCATACTGAGAATCCACTGCTTTCCAGCATCTATGAGTTATGAGACTTGTTATTTATGTCCTTATGACTAACCTAAAGAGCAAAAAAGGTTTAAAGATTCAGCATTCAAGCCATATCCTAAATTAGAGATCTGACATAAACAAAACAGAAAAATCTGGAGGAACGCAGGGAGACATTAACAGTGTTATTTTTAACATACTGGGTTTTTAGTGGGCAGGACATATTGACTAGACAATATTTACAATATTAGGAAAATATGCCCTCATCTTATTGTGGTGGAGGGGTTTGAGTGCCCCAGTGATCCTAGGAGCTATGCTGTCTGGGGCTTAATGCCCTTGATAGGGTCACCCAAGGCAGACAGGTCCTAGGTGAGGGACCAGACAAAGCGCAGCCCGAAGACCCTTATGATGGACAAGAACTTTGGACTTGGTGATCCGATGGCTCATTTGTCGAGGCGGCTTATTGGAGCTGTGGCCGCAAGGTTGTCGGTGCCTGGTGCTGTGGCAACCCTCGAACCCGTTGGTGGACACCTTTGGTGAGGGATGCTGTCAGGCTGAAGAAAGAGTCCTATCGGACCTTTTTGGCCTGTGGGACTCCAGAAGCTTCTGATGGGTACCGGCAGGCAAAGTGACATGCAGCGTGGGTGGTTGCTGAGGCAAAAACTCGGGCGTGGGAGGGGTTTGGAGAGGCCATGGAGAAAGACTTCCGCATGGCTTCGAGGTGAAGCTAGTCTACCATCCAGCGTCTCAGGAGGGGGAAGCAGTGCAGCACCAACACTGTTTATAGTGGGGATGGTGTGCTGCCGACCTCGACTCAGGACGTTGTGGACCGGTGGGCAGAATACTTTGAAGACCTCCTCAATCCCACCAACATGCCTTCCTTTGAGGAAGCTGAGCCTGGGGACTCTGGGTTGGGCTCTCCAGTCCCGGCAGGGCCCTGGGGGTGGATGAGATTCGCCCGGAGTTCCTTAAAGCTCTGGATGTTGTAGGGTTGTGTTGGCTGACGCAACTTTGCAATATTGCAGGACATCGGGGGCAGTTCCCCTGGATTGGTAGACTGGGGTGGTGGTCCCCCTGTTCAAAAAGGGGGACTGGAGGGTGTGCTCCAATTATAGGGGGTCACACTCTTAAGCCTCCCTGACAAGATCTATTCAGGGGTCCTGGAGAGGAGAGTCCGTCGGATAGTCGAACCTCGGATTCAGGAAGAGCAGTGTGGTTTTCGTCCTGGTAGTGGAACACTGGACGAGCTCTGTCTTGTCTCTATGCTGTAACTGCGAAGTAATTTCCCTGCTGGGATGAATAAAGTACTTCTATTCTATTCTATTCTATTCTATTCTACACCCTCAGCAGGGTCCTGGAGGGTGCATAGGAGTTCACCCAACCAGTCTACATGTGTTTTGTGGACTTGGAGAAGGCGTTCGATCGTATCCTTTTGGTGCAACAGGCGGATTGGCTCAGCATCTGCCATGAAGCGGGCGCTGTACCGGTCTGTCGAGGTGAAGAGAGAGCGGAGTTCAAAAGCGAAGCTCTCGATTTACCGGTCGATCGACGTTCCTCATCTATGGTCATGAGCTTTGGGTCATAAACGAAAGAACGAGATCGCGGATAACAAGCGGCCGAAATGGGTTGTCTCTGTAGGGTGTGTGGGTTCTCACTTAGAGATAGGGTGAGAAGCTCGGTCATCCGGGAGGGACTCAGAGTAGAGCCGCTGCTCCTTCATGTCGAGAGGAGCCAGTTGAGGTGGCTCAGGCATATGGTCAGGATGCCTCCTGGACACCTCCGTGGTGAGGCCTCCTCCCACCGGGGAAGACCCAGGACACGCTGGAGGGACTATGTTTCTCAGCTGGCCTGGGAACGCCTTGGCATTCCCCCGGAAGAGCTGGAACAAGTGGCTGGGGAAAGGGAAGTCTGGGCCTCCCTTCTTAAAGTTGCTACCCCCGCAACCCGACCCCGGATAAAGCGGAAGAAAATGGATGGATGGATGGATGGATGGATAAATATGCATTTGTGATATTACTGTAGGATATTGAAACTAATCTCTATTGTTTCTTTTCAATTAGTTGTGACCTTCTTGGCCATTACAAATTCACAACAGGTGTGAACCTCTGGGGTGGCGAACATTCATCAACCTGACAAGATGTACATCCGATACGCATCACATGAAAAAATGGCAACAGAAACATCCAGGAAATCAGTGAGGACTGTGATCAAATATACAAATTTTAGTATCAGATAAAAGTAGCTTCATACAATAAAAGCCTGGCCAAATTACTACAACACTTATAGAAATAAGAAATTAATTGAATGTGACTAGTCTGACAACATGGAGTAGGCTAAAAAGAGCCATTAATCTGGAAAGGGTTATGAAGTCATGTCCAAGGCTTTGGGACTCTGTCTCAGAATAACCAATAAAAAAAATTGCTGAAGACTTTTAGGAAAATATTGTTTGGACTCATGAGATAAATGTGTAACTTTCTGGAAGGGGTATGGTCCATTACATCCGGTGAACCTTATGACTTTTGGACCGTTTTCCATGGATGTTTTTTTTTTTTTTTAACCAAAACTGTATTTAAATCGTGGCAACCTTGGAGATATTTCTCACTCCCTTTGATTAATTTTTCTTTAACCTACAAAGAATTAAGTGTTTTGTATGATTTCTATAAGTAATATTTACAGTGTAGATGTTACCCAGTTATTCTGAAATGATTAGGAGATATAATCTGTTATTTTTCATTAAAGTCAACTTACTATTACGATTGTTTAGCAATCTTAAGAAAGCGGAAGTTGTTTTCAGTTTTTGCACATTTTATGAACAAGGGGAGACTCATTTCTCACCGTTCAAGTGAGTTGGACAGACCCAGTTAAAAGGAAAACTGAATCTGATCAGTTAGCAGTATCAATGTAGACAAAGAAGATTAACTTGAAACTTGTCTTTTTTCTCCCAGAGCAACTTCCACCATGACTTTCTATGACTACAAACATCATAGTTCTGTAAGTTGACACAAAATGAAGCTGAAAACTAATAACCAACAACACTGCTGTACCTGTCAGTATTAAAAGGGAACAGCTGGGAAATATACCTTTTTGTTTTTTACTGTTCAGGAAAACAAGAGGGAAATGTCCATTTCTATTTTCTATAAAGATAAAATCACCTACTAGAATCGGTACAAAATGTAATAAGCATTTTGTTGGAAGAGCTGGTTTACTTTGCTTCCATTATGAAATACAAACTGCTGGAGAACTAGACACTGGACAGATAAAGATGTGTTAACATATTCTCCTGCAACCATGGGCCAGGACTTCACTGTAGCATAACCTTAAGTAGAAATAGCATTTGCATGAAAATGTAAAAATAAAAATGAAACTATGTTCCTGGGAACGCCTTAGGATTCCCCCAGAGATGCTGGCCCAAGTGGCTGGGAAGAGGGAAGTCTTGGTCCAAGTCTCTGCTTAGGCTCAGATTAGGCAGAGAATAAAACAAAAATGTATACCATGATCCAATTTGTTTGTTTTATTGTTTTAAACAGAAAACAAAAAGTTATTTTTATACACAAACAATAGTTCAAGTACTTAATGTACAGAATATTTGCCATTCTTGAAATTCAGCTTTTTATGGAGTAACTACTATAAGAAGTTGGTGTTAACTGGTTTATTAGTCAAGCTATCTGCTCTAGGAGTCAGCCACTACGAGTAGCTTTCCAAGTAAAACTTTAAGACAAGGCGAGATGATAAGTGATAGGTGATGATGCTCTGTTGGTTTTCTACACTAGTATTTGGCTAGCTGGTATAAGACTAAATGATATAGTAGCCAAGCAGCACCAAGGAAAATAAATGCAGTTCCTGGATTGTTAGAAATATTATTTGCTCTAAATGATCAAGCATCAACTAAAGAAATGCATTTTGGGCAAGAAAATGTTTATTTTCTTATATAATAAAGTACGTTTATTTGCAACATAATGTATTTCAAATATTGTACAAAAAAGGGGGAAATGGAAAATCTACAAACATGTGCCAGTTTCCTTTGAGATTAATCATCAGAATAATCAATACATTAATCCATAAATAATCTTTACTTGCACCCCTTATTTGTTCTCTGCAAAGAAAACTGATAGGCACTTTTTTTCAGCCAGCTGACTGGCAGTTGGGGGATGGATGTCTGCTGCCTTACAGCTGGTTTCTTTCTTAAAACCCTTCCTAAACGTCTAACAAGAAACACCACAAGCAACATTGTTTTCGTCATCCCAACACTAAATCATGTCCACTTATCTCATAAACCTGCTTTTTTTCTTCTCCCCCTTCCAAAGGTTCTCCACTTCCCCCACCAGCCTCGGCAAACTGAACTGTTTAGACTAGCTTAGTCTGTATGCATGACACGCCGCTCTCATGATGGACAGAGTCCAGACCCTCACACGGCAGCAACCATACGGCGGACCCACTGCACTGAAACCATCCCTCAAAAAAATGGTGTCCACCTGCCCTGTCTCAGCCATAACAGCCCCAAACCACACATAAATCACCTGTCTGACGGTTCACAGGAGTCATAATGCTCTCCCGCAGGCTTGGCTGCGGAGGTGAGATGGGCCACCGGCAGCAGCATCCCCTGCCAGCCGCCTAAATGGACGGCCGGCACTGGTGAGGCATCTTTAGCCCACTTGCTCCTATCTGCATCCGAAGCTCCCTACCGTATCGCCAAACGTGAGGGGGGCTTAGGGGTGGGGGAGGAGAGGGTGGAGTGCAGCGGAGGGTCGAAATCACAGGACTCCAAAGACAGCTGCAGCTTATAAGGAATGCGAGGGGCCTCAGCCAAGAGTGCAGGCAGGGAAACCATACCATATATGGCAACAGAGGCAGAATCTAATTTTTATCAATGAGCGGAGCGGGCATGAGAGTGGATTAACATGCAAAGGTTGAGCTCCCATCCCTGACGGGAGTCTGGTACGCATTAGCTGGCGCCCTGCGAACACAGCGAGTGGGCAAAGGGGGCCTGCATGCGTCTGTCTTCGAAAAGGTGCACACTTAAGCTGTGCAAACAGTGAAGGGAATATGGACTTCCAGCACGCGATTGATTCCTGTGCAATCAGGAAAGAGAAAAAAAAGGAAGTGGCGGATAAATTTATTACTGCTGATCAAGACTTTTGAAGATTAATTTTTAACTTTATGTACATTCAAATGGTAAACTTGTTCATATTTATTATGTAAAGGTATTGAAGTTAATGAGATTTGTTGCAACAGAAATTAGCATCAAATTGAAAATGTGAAAGTGTGTTTTCATGCATCTGTATTCACCAAATAAAATCCAACCATTCTCAAATCCAAATAAAATATGTTGAATTTTCTGTTTTGACTTGACTAAAATAAATTAGCAAGACGGGTGAAGTTATAATATGTTGATATGCTCAGATTGAGTTTAAAGGATTAAAATGTTATGAAAAGAAGAAACACGGATCTTTCCACAGACTGTAGAGATGGGTAGTTGTTTCTTATCCTAACACAGCCCAGACCTGCTGGGATTTATCTTTAGGAGGAGTGTTTTTTTCTGGGTGAGGAGAGGTCACAGAGGCAATGAGTAAAAGACTATTCCCTTCACATATGGTGGTTAATTCTTTAAATCTCCACATCTGACTTCATCTTCAGTCTGCAACCCTACAAGGAACTACAGATAGTTTTTACTCAGCTTCATAAAATGGTTTGATGGTGAAAGTGGAGATTTTGAACATCTCACAACAACAAATTTTATTCATTAGGGTCATATGAGATGCAGTGAGTTACAGTGAAGAGGATGGTTGAAGGCTTTTGCTTGTGTAATGTAATCTCAGCATAAATGCAGCTGTTCTGCCAAGGCCTCTGGGGTTGGTAAGTGAACATTAGTGAGCAAACAGAATCATGAAGATGAAGAAACACAGAAGGCAGGTCAGAGAGAAGGTTAAAGCAAGGTTAGGTTACAAATTGATATTCTAAGCTTTAAACATCTCATGAAGCATAAATGTAGCATCTGAGAATGGGAAGTATATGGCAAAACTGCAAACCAGAAAGAAATGGAGCAAGGGAAGAGTTAAAGTTAGAGATGCACTAATTAATACCTGTAAAAAAAATTCTAGATTGGGTAGCGGTAAGAATGTGCAATACATAAGAGCAGATATATAAATCAGTCCATTTATGTCAGTGTTTAAAAGATTTTTCAGGTCAATTCAGCACTGTTTTTCTGTATCGGATTGTTATCAGTCAATGCTGAACCTCAGATAGCTGTAACTGTATCAGAAGTGAAAAAAAGTTGTGTTGTTTTTAATTCCAATTTATTTGTTGTTTTTGGTTGTAGTGTTTTATTTTGGCTATTTAAAATTTCTTCCAGTTAGAGTGTTGAGTTCTTTACAAAATTAAAGTTTATTGGTCATTGATTGGTCAGCTTGCATTATTATGCTATTATAAATATATTACTTGAAAATGGTCTCAAAACAACAATATTATCATCGCAATAATTTCTGCGACAGTTTACCTTCCAGCAAAATTTTTTTGTGTGACAAGCCTATAGCTTGCAGAGATATACCTGTAAAGAAGCTACTGTAGTATTTTTATTTGTAAAATAACCAATTATGTTTTTTACTTTTATGCATTTATTGTGACAAAATGAAGGAAAAAGTTTTAAGACGAATACTTATGGACGGTACGATAACAACAAGGCCAAAGAAAAAACCTTTCATGAAGCAGGAGAAAGCTTAAAACTGTTTACATTTTAACTTTTATCCTCCACAGCTGGTAGTCAGCTTGATTTATGTCCTCTTGCATGCCTGCATGTCTTAGAGATGTTTCTTACAATATTCATCAGTCTCTCTACAATGCTTTAACTGTTTAATTAATCTCTCAAAGAGAACAGACAGAGAAGCATGCACTGAATCAGAAGCATTCGAGTTGAGTTTTTACCTTCGTGTCACCCATGCTCTCCGACTCCGACACCTGGTAGGTGAGGTCTGTCTCCTCAAAGCCCGTGGCGCTCATGCGCTGGTCCATGGAGGGGTCGGAGCGCGGCGGAGAGTCTGGCGAGTTAAGGCATGTCTGGATCAGGGCTTTGCCCGTTTCGCTTGTGATCATAGGCTGGAGTTTCCGGGTGGCGAAAGTATAGACATGACCCGTTTCGCTGGCCACCAGCAGCAGAACCTGGGTTCCCGTCAGGGTCGAGAGTTCATAGGCCTGGGGAGAGATAAATCAGGAACAGTAAGACATAAAATATATATATAGCTCACCAAATTTGGACTTCCTTTTGATGAATTATTCTCAGCATTGAAGGGAATATAAAAAAATTCCCAATATGAACTAGTGGAAAAACAGAAATAAAAAGCCCAGTGCAATTTATAAATACCTCTGTAGTGAACTGTGACGTATTCCATGAAGCTGAAGATAAGACTCCCAGAATAGAGAGTGTGATATAGATGTGAGACAGCAAAGTGCTTGTTTGCATAAGCAGGGGGGGGATATTAGCACTCCAGATGACTGAGGAACTATTCTTTAAACAGAGGTAGATTCTGCTGCCTTATCTGCATCATGTTCACACTCTGGCTATACGGACGGGGAGCATCGAAATGTTACTCCGACCTCCTAAAGCTGGACTCAGAGTGAAAACGTCTTTTAATCTAAAAGAATCATCAGGTATATGGTGGATGCTACTGGGGGGTGTCAAGGTATGGTGTCACTACCACCACCTTGGCACGCAAACCACAGTCAGAACAAGACGACACACGAGCCATTGTACGCTGGAGTGCAGTCCACTGTCGGACAGAGCGAAGAGATGAATCACATTCAAATATTGAGCTGTAATAAACCACATCTGATCTCTTTCACGCTCGGCCTCCTTATACATTGTGTCGATCAGAGGTTCTGCCTTACTAAAGCAAAACCGCACAGCTCCTCTTACTGTTCTCTACCGTCTGCCTTTAGAAGCTGTGAGTTAAACCAAACCAAAAATAACAGACTGAGTGTCAGAGTTCATAAAGATTTCAAAAAGCATGACACTTCCAGAGCAAGAGTACCTCAGTCCCTTTTAACAAACTATTAAAGTGAATGTAGACTATCACTGGCCATCACTGTGGTTGAAGAAAAGAACCTGCTGTTCGTTAGAAAACCTGACGGAAAATTGGACAAATGCAAAAGGTGTATGGTCAGACAAACACCTGGATGGACAGACAAACTGGATAGATGGACAAACAAATTCACAGGCAGATGAACAAAAACTGATGAGCAGTCAGGTGCCAGTTGAGCAAGTTAATTCATGTTGATCCAACAGTTTGTTCAGACAAACTGATGAATACATGGTTACACAAACTGTTTGATGGACAGACAAAAAAACCTGACAGGAGGTTGGTAAAATAGTTGAGTTGTTGACTGGACGGAGACATAGTTAGATAAATGAATGGGCAAACTGATTGGTAGATGGAAGGATTAGACAAATGGACAAGCAGACAAACCAGTGGATGGACAAAAGAGCTGAAAGGCAGCAAGACAAACCAATAGGTAGATTGTAGGACAAACTGATCGATAGATGAATGAATAAATGAGGGGTTAGACAAACCAATGAGTAGATGAAAAAAACGATTGGACAGGGAGACAGAAGGACCCCTGGACAGGTAAAACACCTGGAATAGGTAGGCTGAAGGACATTTGGATAGAAAGACAAAAGAACAGTTGGATAAGTAGACAGAAAAATGGTTGAACAAACTGTTGGGTGGTTGGAAGGATGAAGAGTTGGACAAGCCGATGAATAGATGGACTTACAGATGGATGGGTAGTTGGACAATCCAGTGGATGGACGGAAGGACAGATGGAGAAACCAGAGGGTGGACAAAAGGGCTGACTGACATTTGATGGCTAGACGAAAGAATGGCTGGACAAGTACACGAAAGGACTAATGGATAATTCGATGGGTAGACAGAAGAACAGTTCGACAAGCCAATTGGTGGATAGAGGGACAGAGGGTTGGACAAAGTAGTGGGTTAATCAAAGAACAGAAAGCTGGACAAACTGATAGGGGTCATTTTGGTTTGATTTACTTCACTGTTAAACTTCTGGGCAGTCTACATCCTCATCTCAGACTCATACCTGAACTAAACTTTCAGAAATCTGTTCCTGTCTCTTGTTAAATTTCAGGTCCTCACTGAAATATTTCTCAGATTCTAGTTGAGTAGACCTCTTCTGGTCCGCCTTAAACCATCTGACAGCTTAGCTGATCGATTAAACCAGGGCAGATACAGATTGATTAACTTGCTTCTGTAAAAGTAACGAACATTAAAATGAAGCCTCTCAGAAGTTAAAAGCAGCTATTCACAGTTTCAAGAAAAGCAGAACAGAAAATGTAAATCTTTTCTAGCAGCAACACCAGAAATTAATAATAAACTAGGAAATTTGCATCACATATTCCTGACTTATCAGGAAATATAGCGAAAAACAAAACCAAGAACTAAAAGCATTATGACTAAATCCTAAATAGACAATGAGAAAGGTTTCCTTTAAATCACCACAGTACTTTCCAGTACAAAACAGGGCTTATGGACAAAGTTTTAATAAAACCCATTAATGAATTTTTTTTATAATAAACCCCTAATTTAATCAAAACAATTAACATTTTGGCTTCTCTGACTGAGCTGACAGGATTTGGTCATTATTTGCTTATTACACAGTTTTGTACAGCTATGCTTCCAGGAACAGCAAGGTAATCAAGTAACGAAAACATCCATTAGTGCCGGTAATTTGTCTTCATAGCTTCTTAAAACAAACAAAGGAACCCTAAGGGATGCATGTTCTCCAACTGAACAAAATGAGACCAGAGAAAATTACTCATCCTGCAGGTTGAAAAGTGAATGAATTGTTCCTGCAGATCAGTTCCTAAAAAGTTCCTGTATCACTTGTCATTTTTTTAAAAAACCTACAGACAAAGCAACATTCACTCAGAGCAGCTGGGATCATTTCTAAACTGTTACATAGTGTCCACTCTTTGCTGCAAATTAATTTTGATTGGATGGAAACACCTTTCAACATCAACTTATAAGGTTTGTCACACAGTTTCTCAACTGTACTTAGGTCTAGACTTTGACAAGGCCATTTGAGCAAACAAATATGCTTTGATCTAAATTGAATTGAATTCAAAGATACTGTATTTACCCTTAAGAGAACTTATAATTTAAAGACCCAAGTATCTTTAAATTGATGCTACAGGCAGGAAGGATGTCCAGTAGCAGTCAGTCTTGCAACAAATCTTAAGTAGCCTCTGAGTGAAGCATGTTGCTGTATTACAGCCTTGTGACTTTCATGCTAACAGCTCAATTTCCAGGCAGCAGAGACGACATAACACATCCCGGATGACGCCATCAATTGGCAAACTCTGGTAATCCACCCAATTTGATCTTGACGCTGCTCCCACGGTAACTTATCATAACAAATATCCGAAAGTGAGAAAAGCAAAAGTCCTTCCAGCTGCACAGCATCCAAAACCAGAGAGAATAATTGTCCAAACATGCCTCAACCAAAAAGAAAAAAAAAATCATGAACAAAAGTCAACACATAAGAACTAAAGTAACAGATCTACTCCAACATGCTGTCACCATGAGCGGCCTAACTCTAGAAAACCATTCCTTTGCAGCTCTGGCTGTGTGCTTAGAGTTGTTGTTCTGTCACTTCATTTTTAAGCCTCTTATTGGCTTTTATTAAAATTTTTCTTGATTTAGCTCAATATATCACTCCCATCAACTCTGGGCAACATGCCTGACCCTTCTGAAGAGGAGGAAAATCCCCACAGCATGAAACTGCCACCGCTACGTTGAGGAGGAGGGTGTTTCATTTTTGTCTCCTCTGAACAGAGTGCCTTCTTTCCACACACGTCATGTGTTCACTAAATAACCTGTAGAAACTTTGACAATTTTCTCTGTACCTTCCACTGTCTTGCTTGGTTTTTATGATGCACTTTAGGTCATCAGGCATGTAAAGTAAAGGGAAAGGAAGATGTGGGTCGATCTGTGCTCTATGCATCCTTCAAAAACAGAAACAGAGCTCCTCCTTGTTAGAGACCAAACTACTATAAATCTACCCACTCCACCCACCTGTCAATTTCTGTCATGGCTGGCATTAGTGTGGGCAACCGCTTAAAAAAAAAAAAAAAATCCCTCCCCGCGTTGTGTCAAATAGTGTTCACGTTGCCAAGAGCCTACATAAAGACACTTCAGTTTCCACGACAACAGTCTGGGGAAAAAAAAACACCAAAACATTAAAAACCAAAAGAAATTCAGCAGAGAGAGAACCGTGCATGCGCCTCAAAACATTTAACTATAAGTGTTTATTTTAGCCTTTAATGAAGGTGTTCATCACTCCTTTTATAGTGAAATAACTACAGACAAAGTTCCACAATAATTAACTTTAAATGGAGTTATGGGGCCCTAATCAAAACTTGATATGCTGCTTCAGTCCCCTCAAACCAACGATTACCCGCTTTTTATTATCCATCTTCAATAAATACATTACCAACACACAGGCATCTTTACAATAGTTTATTCTCACTTCTGTAGAGTAGAGAAAAGTACAATGTGGAAATACCACATGCAAAACATAAATCTATTCAACATCTAAATATTTTAACACAAGCAAAAATATCCACAGAATAGAAAACTGATTGTTTTAAAGGTCATTTTAAAAAGTTTTATTTTGAATGATTACAACTAATTTGAACTTTAAATAAAAGAAATTTACTATATTAAATCCAACTCATGTGACATTTCAAATGCTCTTGGGTGCCTCCTGCTGGATATGGAGCACTAAGCAGCTGCTTAGATTGCTTATAACTTGGGCCAAATCTTGAGTTGTAGCCAAATAAAATACAGTGGACCCCCAGATTAGCTGAAATTCAGGAATATTCAAGTCTCCCTTCAAGAAAATGCTTAGTACTGCATATTTAAATCATTCAAATACCAAATATACCTTGAAATGCAAGATCCACACTCCTCTGACACAGCCAATCAGCGCCAAGGAAAATGAATGAAGTTTTTGGATTGGCTGCTTTGCAAATGCCACCCAATAGCACCCAGGTATTTCAGCTCTCCAAACTGCACTTTCCTTTGAATATATATAAAATCTGCAAATTTTGTGTTTTTTTTAGAGACATGATAAATGATTATCTACAGATCAAAATCTGACTATTTTCCCCTCAATCTGCTCAGATCAGGGGGTCAAATACTGAAAAATCTGAATTTCCCCTCTCAGTCATGAGCTGCATCTTAACCAAGATGCAGCTCAAAGAACTCCCATAGATTTTGGTTTATAAAAAAGCAGCCATTTTAAGTACTTTAAGTTCTTTTGTTAAGCTTTTTTTTTAAAAATCTGATAAAAAAAGGTTAGGAATATGTGTTTTAATGCAATAAATGGGGATAATTTCTTTTACTGCTTTCATTTTTGGCAGGGTTCAGAACTATTATATCTGTTCTTTAACAGAAGAACACATTTTTTCTGTTCTGTGTCCGAAAAAGAAAAAAATCAAAACAACAAAAAAATCCACAAATATCGGTAAAAACCAGATTGGTGAATATCTAGCAAATAGGCGACTGCTTTGCAAAGCTCTCAAAAAACTACTGCTCGACAGGCACCAACACAGGCTTTGAAGATTAGGATGAAGAGGAAATTGTCATCCTCAGATCTTCAGTGTCACCTGTCACTCTGAGCTAACAAAACCGAAAGCAAAAAAGACAGACTAGAAGCCTGCAGGAGGATGTAGAGTCATGCTGCATGCACAGACTCCACTGTGAGCGCTCTCTGACCATCCTCTGATCCGTTTCCCCTCTGGCTTATTCAGCTGTTGGCACATGAAGACTACTGCTGCTTGCTGCCACATGGCCCTCCTTTGCGGTGGCGGAGGCAGCACTCTGTGCACCGATGTAGTTGAAAGGAGCTTCTTTGCAGAAGACGCAGGCCTTCTTAATGAACCTGTAAAGGTGTGCTGTCTGGGAACCTGTGTATGAATGAGTGCATCAGGATATTTAGAAATCTGAGAGTCTGTGTGTGTGTTAGTTGGGGGGGGTGAGGCATGGTCACAAATAGAACTGTCATTGGCTCAAACCTATTTACAGCCCTTTGCTCCGACTTCCTTGCACCCACTGAGTCACATTGTGGTACAACTGTTTTGTCACAAGAAATGGACTGATCTGCTCCTGTGAATAAACACTTGAATTTACTCTCTATTATAACTTTAAGCGTTCCTTCTTTATCAGATTTTTCACCTTGTCATATTACAACTACAAACTTAATTGTGTTTTATTGGGATTTTATGTGATAACCCAACACAAAGTTATGAATCAATGTGAGGTGGAAGAAACATGTTTTTCCAAACTGTTAAAATTCTATGAAATCAGGCCTTCATTTATATTCACTTTACTCTGATACCCCTAAAATAAAGTCAGAGATAATGTTGAGACATTTCAAACAGGTTTGGGTTACATAACCATACTTAAAATTTTGGACAAATCACAAACACTGTTCAATCCATCGTCGGAAATGGGGAAGAGTGTGGCAAAACAGCAAACCTTCCAAGATATGGCCATCCACCTAAATTAACCAATCTTCAGAGTAGCATCCAAAAGGCCAGCAGTAACTCTGGAGGAGTTGCAAAGTTCCACAGTTCATGTGGGGGAATCTATCAGTGCAGAAGTTGTAATAGAAAGATGTGTAGGGCACACAGGAAACGTGACCCAAGTTGAACTTTCTGGCCTACATGCAGAAAAACGACACTGCACATCACCCTGAACACATGGTGGGAAAGCATCATGCATTTCTAACTCTAGTCTCAATTAGAATTGACCCAAAAATGGCCTACTCAAAGTGCAAACATAAATTCATTAAAACTTAAGTTGATTTGCAAAGATATGCAAAAGTTGGTGGAGACACACTTCACTTTTCCTCATCTCGACACTTCTACACTACTTTAATTTAGTCAATTACGTTAACCCCAACAAAATGCACGAACGTTTGTTCATGAAGTTAGCCCTGGCATGTGTGAAACCTGAAAAATTGGCAAAGCACTGCAGAGGTCGGCTGGGACAATAAACACAAAACACTTTTAACACCTCACCTTTTTCATAATGCCCGTCTTCCTCTTGCTGAACGTGGTGTAGCGTCTCAACTTGTTATCGATAAATTCCATCTTTATTTTTACCCGCCCACGTGTCTTCTTCCCCGGCTTCGCCCCGGCAACTCCTCCGGTCACCATGCCGTACCCTCCGGGGGGTACTCCCAGCTCCTGTCCCGCCGCCGCCCCTTCCATCTCCCCCCTTTCCCTCTTCACCCCTCTCCTGCTGTCCCCGAGTGAACCCACCGGGTCATCCTCGTCTCCAGAGTCCGAATCATTATCCGAGCCGCTGCATAGAGGAGCACTATCCCGGTCCGGGTCGAAGCGGGCTCCATGGGGCATCACCACCCCGGGGTTTAACCCCACAATGCCTCCTTGGACGGCAGTCTGCAGGGGGTTCAACCCGGCCCCGTTCCCCGGTCTGGCCCCTCTAGAACCCCCTGGCCCGTTTGCCCCCAGCATCCCGGCAGCCTCTCTCTCCCCCTGTCGCCCCGCAGCTCCGCCGCTCTCACCGACCCCCGGTAAGGCTTGACCAGTTCGGACCAAAACGGGACGAATCCCCGGCCCGTGTGCCGTAGCAGTCCTGCCCGATGCCGACCCGTTTCCAGATGGTGCCGATCCGACCTGGCTAGGTAACATTATATTCACAGAAGCGAGTCTCTGAACGCCAGCCAAAGAAGCTGGAGCGTGTCGAACCGTGAGGGGTTGTTAAAGCGCATACACGTCCGGGCCAGTAACTGTAAACACACCGGGCCAGATGACAGATTGCGGAGTCCAGGAAATAACCGATACAAACTTTACAAACTGATGCTGCCCCCAAGACCCGTAAACCCCGGCTCAGTTAGGCTCACCCTCCTCCTCTATTTCCAAAACTCCGAGCACTTTCTCAAAAAGGAAAGCGCGAAGAACGCCTCACGAACGATTCCGCCGAGTCAGATAGTCCGCTCTACGTTTAAAAAAAGAAACGATTCAAACCTATCGATTCGTGCACATATATCACCATTCACTTGTACTTGATTAAAATCTCCATATATCCCTGATCCAGAAGCGAAAACAACCACCTAGCTTAAAAATACCGCATTTAAGAGCGGAGTGATACCAGAACGGGGGACTACTTCCCTCCTTATAAAGAGATACGTTTCCTTATTTGGTGCTGTCTCTCCTTATTTGGTGAGTCACAGCGTCTCCCGTCGATTGGCTGAGGATTATCTGAATAGCGCTGTGATTGGTCGATGAGAAACACTCATTAGAATAAATACCAACATGGTTGAGCTAATGTCAACGTCACCGTGGAAAAGCAGGGACACCAAAATAATGCAAATAATAGAGTAAATAATAATAAAAAAAACAACTTTGCATTTCGAGTGGGTGTTACAAAGTAAACTCCGACCTAGAAAACATCTTAACTAGGAATGTTTTCATGCAAAACGTGGCTTTAGCTGAGACCACAGCAATGCTACTAAAAAGTTGTCAAAGAAGATGGTTCTTCAAGCAGAGCTGTTCCCAGTTATTTTTAATAGGGAGTTTAGTGGGAGGATGAAGTTTTTTCATTAAGTTGTAGTGATAACCACTGTCTTAAGAGGATTATGAAGCAAATATCTCAGGTGACATAAACATAGGGTAGAGTTTGTGCTTCTGTGACTATAACCAAATGTTTTGCTTGACAACCTGATCAGTAATGCAAGTATTTAATAAAATAGTAGTACTTCGGATGATATAAACAGCTTTTCAACAGAGTGATCAGACAGTTTACTTTATATAGTCAGAAATTACATAAAATGTGACCCAAGCAGCAAAAAATGACTAACCTACAAGTTTGTTTTTTTTGTGTGTGTGTTTTTTTTAAAAATAATTACACAGTTGCACAGTGGACAATTGTAAGCACTGTTGGGATTTGAATCCAGTCTGGCAACATGGAGTTTGCATATTCTCCCAGTGCATACATAGGATCCTTCTGGGTATTGCAGCTTCCTCGCGGTCCAGAAAGATGGCTGTTAGGTTAACTGGTTCTAAATTATGACTGCATGACTTGTTTGTCCTGTGTATCTCCGTGTTGCCCTTCGATGGCCTGGCAACCTGACCAGGATGGACCCTGCCTCTCACCCAACACCAACGGCGGGTATAAACAATGGATGAATGGAATTCAGTTGCTCTCTGAGGCCCTCTGCTGGTGGCCTTGAGGTCCTGAATATTTTCTCAGTTTGTTGACACAGACTGAAATTGATGCTGTGCAAGTCTAGAGCCACTCCTTGATTCTTTTCATTTTGATTCCAGGAAAACCAAATCTGATTGCTGAAGGTAGTCCTGAGAAGAACACTCCTTATGCTATGCTCAGATATAGTTTTGATTAGTTAAGTCACTGACCTTTAAGAGGTAAAAAAAAAAAAAGAAAAGAAAAAAGAACATGAACTCATACAATCTGCAAATCAACTGAAATACCAGGCGTAACACTGTTAACATTAGCTAAGCTATAATTTTGAATTTGTACAGACCTTTCCAAACAGTTATAAAATACATCTAAACTCAACTGAAAGACAATGCATTTCTCTGAGTCTGTGTTTTGATACATTCAATTAGTTTTCCCTCTTCTTATGCAGTTTCCTTTTTTTTAACATACCAAAACTCCAAGGAAATAGCTCTTTGGTAAAAGAGATGATGCAAAAAAATAACTTGTTTTGAACCCGTTTAAATCTTGTTCATATTTCCAATACAAATAGCAAAAGAAAGAAGAAAGTCTTTGCCTGCGCAAAAGGTTGTTAATACAGCACCATTGTGCTACAATCTTATGACCTTGCTGCAAATGCATTTAAATGATTCCTTGCTTTGTGGACATTACAGAAAAATGCCCAGAACCTGGAATTGAACCAGGTCCAGCTGCATTGAGGACTGCAGCCTCTGAGGATGGTGGATCTCCTTTACCACTTTACATGTTTGTTTTCATGTACTCGTGTTGGTTAATATGCACCGTCCCTTATGAAATAAATTCAAATTCAAACTGGCCCACAGCATCACAGATCCTCCACCTTACAGAACGGTAGTCATTAACTTCACCTGAAGCGTTTGCTGCTCTATAAACTCAATTTTAGTCTTCAATTAATGCTTCAATTACAATTATTTGTCAGAGGAACAAATAATCATATCAAAACTATTTCTAAATTAATGCATGTACTTACAATAAAAGCTTTGATTTTGATGCAATAAAATATTTATTTTTACTTTTTTTTTTACACTTTACCAGGGATACCACTAAATGTTGCTTGCATTATGCATTCCAACATATAGTAAATTTTTTAGAGTACAAAATATGCACCACATAATTCCCTTAAGGCAGGGGTCTCAAACTCCAGTCCTTGAGGGCCGCTGTCCTACAGTTTTTAGATGTGCCACAGGTACAAAACACTGGAATGAAATGACTTAATGACCTCCTCCTTGTGTAGATCACTTCTCCAGAGCTTTGCTAATGACCTAATTATTCTATTCAGGTGTGGTGCAGCAGAGGCACATCTAAAAGTTGCAGGACTGCGGCCCTCGAGGACTGGAGCTTGAGACCCCTGCCTTAAGGCAATCAAATAGCTCAAAAGATACTCTTTATATGAGAAGTATTAATCGGTTAGAATCAACATCTTATAGTCACACCCAGATGCAGATATTACTGACAGTCGCCAAAACCTGTGTGTGTGTCTAATATTTAAGTCTCAGTATCTGCCCTTTAGTTTTCGTCCTTGTAACCACTGAATGCAAGAATCCAGGTTGCCAGGACAACTAAAACAAGCAGTGTTAACTAAGTGCATTACAATTAGTCATGACTTTATGAATAGACACTTTAAAAAATGTCCTCAAAAACAACAAAAAAATGTTGTTAGAGAAAAATTGGCCAAGAGGCACTTCAGTGGTTAAGGTATTGATTCTCCTCCCACTTCCTTCTCCCAACAGGCAGGTTAGAACAGATGCTTTATTACATTTCTGACAGGCTCTCTCTCAAGAGCTGCTGGATATATATTCACTTATTGCGACATCAGCTCAGAGAAAACAGATGGACTGTAGTTTGATACGAGCTGGAACCTGATTCATACACAAACCTTAATGATTATATACTCAAAACTATGAGCATGACTAATTCACACCTGTCTCAAACATTTGGCATGAAGTTGGTCAATAATTGAGAAAACAATCAACAGTAATATAAAACTATTCAACTATTATTAAATTATTAAACTATGTATGAGACCAGTGGACTGATCTGGTCTGTTGTATTGTGCTATAAAAATAGTTTTACTTCTGTACTAAAATCCCCAAAGTTTTAGCTCGACTAGTCCTGAGCCACGATAGGCCAGGCAGAAACTTAAAAATCCAACCTTTGTCCATCTAAGAAACAAAATAGCAACACCCTGACAACTCTCTTCAGTGTGGAGGCTGTTATTGGAAGAAGGCTCAAAGTTAGCTATTATAAAACATCAATGAAGTGTAAAACTGAAGCCAAAGGAAATACACAAGGTGAAAGTAGTTATCCATTACCTGAGAAACGACCGCATTGTTAGTCATGCAGAGTCATGGCGGTCATTGCCTAAGAGGCAGGGAACACCCTGGACAGATCGCTAGGTCATCACGATGCAACATACAGGATAAACAACCATACACACTAATGGTAATAAACTGTGCACTTCTTCCCAGATGGTTTGTGATCCTGCATCTCCTCTTCTGCACATCTGAATTCCCTCACCAGCTGTTTTCCACCTCTGCAGAAGCCTGCTAATGAGCCTGGAGCAGAGGTGCATCTAAACATAACAGGATTGCTCTCCAGGACTGGAATTGGGCACCTCTGAACTAAATCAACAAAGTTTTTGCTTTTTCTTTCCACACAAAGATACTTCCTGTATATGGTTTACATGCTCCATAAATAATAGAAAGTGTGTTTCAGTTTAAAAAGAAAACACGAGAAAAAGTCTGCAGATGCAAATGTTTTTCCACTCCTGTTCTGCCCCGGATACTGCTAAAAATAAGTTTCGGTATTTTTCATAGTTTGAATTCTGCAAACCGTAATAGTTAAAACAAAAAACTCACATTGAGTAAAAACACTGTGCACCTTTATTGACAGCAGCATGTATACTTTTGAATATATCTGATTACTGTGAACATTTGCTCAAGCAGAGTAAAAAAAACCAAGAGGTCTAGGTTTGAGTGCCTAGCATTCATAAAAACAAAACATAAAAACAAGCTCATAAACAAAGGCCTTTGTATTTGATTAGATAATGTAAAAAAGGGGGAGACTGTTAGGATAATCCTTCATTTTCTAGGCACTTAAATGAGTCCAGGTGACCTGCAGTCAGCGTTTTTGACCTCCTGTGTGCCGACTGTTGGCATATTCTGTTAGGATGCACACTGAGACGGACCATGTGAAAACAAAAGTAGCATAAAAATGTTATGGAAGTACCAATTATAAACAATTAAAAAGAAAACAGGACCTTCATCATAAATAAACAGGTACCTGTGCATCCTTCTACACAAAGAAACATGGTGTCCTCTCAAGTGAAGTTAGTGCATGGCTTCTACGTTATGTACACTTTGTCTGGTGTGATGATCGACTGATTAAAAACAAAAACAGAAAAATAAAAAGATAGAAAATATGATTGGACCTCTGTGGATGTTACACTGCACATTTAACATGGTGATGGGTTGAATCCCTGCAACTGTTGACATCGTTGGTGAGACAAAAAGCACCTCGAAGTTGACACAACAACATATACTCGTCCTTTTGATATAAATTCTTGGCTAAAAATGTTTGTTTCAGTTTGTTCCTGAAGTGTAGCCAGATGATGTTTTAAACTGGAAGCATAACAGACTGTGACCCTTCATGCAAGCTTGGTTAGGCCTCTTCTTTTATCCACGTATGTCTGAGCGAAAAGAGTTCGGCGTCAGCACTTGTCCACTCAAAGGTTACAGGAGCAGATTAAATATTTAAGACAGGGTTCCTACACGTAATTTATTTTAAAAACATTTCCAGACTCAACCTTCCTCAGTCCTCTATGCTCTTTTTTGAAATATGGAAAACAAATGTTCAGCTTGAAACAATGGCCGGTATTTCTACAGTATGGCAAGATTTAATTTGATAACCTGGGAAAAAGAAAAACTGGAAGGAAGGATAAAAGTGAGAGGAGGTGGGAAGGACAAGGAAGGAATGGAATAAAAAGGGAAGGAAGATAAGAGAGGGACAATTAAGGAGGAGGGAATCAAGAAAAGAAGGACATAAGGAAGAAATGTGGAGAAAAATTATAAGGAAGGAAAAGAGGAACAAAGGAGGGAAGAAAAGGAGAGACGCACAAAAATTATAGACGCAAATAAGGATGGAAGGACATGAGAAAAAACGGATTGAACAAAAAGGGCAAAATGAAGGAATAAAGGTAGGACACAAGGAAGAACAAATGTAAGCAGGAGAGGAAAGAAAAAAGGACTAAAGAAAAGTTGCATTTAGACAATGGGAGAGGAAATTTTTCCACTCTCTTTTCCTGCTTTTCTTTTAAAATCAATTCCAGGCCTTTTTAGCCTGTTTTGTAACCATTAAAATATGAAACATTTTAAATTGAAGAAGCCAGATCTCCTTCCACAGATGATCCCCTAGTTTCAGGAACAATCTCCATTGATCAGAACAGAGCATTGTTCCTTTCATCCCCACAAGGTGGCAGTGGACAGCTAGGTTGAGTGTGTGATGTGGGTTCGAGGCACTGAGGTTGTGAGCTGCTGCAGACGGACTGTGGAGACTCATATATGCTGCAGCTAAGGCCGAACTCGTCCATCATCGCGCTTCCATTGATTTAGCAAAAGTCTAGTTCCCACCCTCAACTGAAATAAAATTTTTTTAAAAGTCCTCTCTTCAAACCTCTTCCCTGAAATGAGTGAGACTAGTAATCCAGCATTTGTGCTTCAGAGGGACAAAGGGTCAGAAGTTCTGGTTCCCTCCTCAGTTTGTGGACGGTTCTCTCAGACTTTGCTGTCAGAGGGCTGATCTCCCAGGGCGTTGACGATGTCGGTGAAGGAGGGGCGCTCTTTGAGGCCGGGCACCCAGCAGCGGACCATGAGCTTGTAAATTTTGGAGGGGCATCCATCCGGTGCGGGAAGCTTCAGTTTTCCCATCTTCAGACCTGCAGCAAAAACATCACAAGATTTCTATGTTAAAATTAAAGACAAAGAACCACATTTCTCCATCTATTTAACAAAAAAAAACCTTTAAGAAAGAAATCAGCCCTACCTTCCAGAACCTCGTCATCGCTCAGTTTGTCGTGCGGCATTTCTCCCAGACTGAAAACTTCCCACATCAGCACTCCAAAGGCCCACACGTCGGACTTGGTGGAGTAATCGTCCTCGAACACAGACTCTGTTGGCAGCCAGCGCAAAGGGATCCACGCCTGTCTGTAGTGGTAATACTCACTGCACACAGAAACATAAAACATAAGACACATTCAATTCAAACAGTGAGATTAGGTCAGGAGTTTATTTTGTCAACTTAAAAAACAACAACAAAAAAACAGAATCCACTGGGTGTGCACTGGATGCTGCCACTGTTCTTCTCATGGTGGGAGCATGTTGGAGGTCTGTTACGTTAGTTTTGATTTGTTATTTTTGTAGATTTTTGTTAATTTTTAGTACCTTGCTGTGCAGCTGCAAGATTTTTGGTGTTACTTTTTTACTTTCGGTCAGTTTTTATAATACAAAAGAAGTTCAAACCATGTTTTCCATCGATCATAATGGGGAAGGATCGTATCCCGTACTCAAACGTCTCGCTGTTCGGCTTTCCAATCATACAGCCAGACAGATTTAAAAAGGAGCAGCAAAAGCAAATGGGCTGGATTAGCAGAACTTGCTACCAACTGATGTCAAACTATGATACAGCAACAGTCTTCAGTCAGAGTTCTCTTCAGATTCATTGCAAGACTGACTGCTACTAGAGGTCCTTTCTGCCCACAGCATGACCATCCACAACAACTCTGATGATCCTTGTATGCCGAGTTACGACAACATTTAATTTCTCTTTGGGTTAAATAAATTATTTGTGAATTTAGTTTTTCCTGCAGACAGTGCCACACTAAACAAGAATGGTAAGCTAAGAAAGGCCCTTCCTAAAAAGGAGGCTGTATTCACAAAAATTAATGGAAAGTTTAGTGGAAGGAAAAATATGGTAGAAAACAGTGCACACACAGCATAGATAACAGCAGCGTTGGGAGGATTTTGAAGCAAAGTCAACTGAAGAGTTTTAAGGAGACGTGGACTGTTGTTGAGGTCAGAGCTTCAGGAATCACCACACTCAGACATTTCAGGGAGAAGATGCGACACATTCAATGAATTTCCTTGTGTTAAGTCACTTCAGAAATGTTACCTGGGCTAAGGAAAAAAAATGTTTTTTTTGTAAAATCAAGATTCCAGAATCTGGAGGAATGGCCTTGATCCAGAATTGGGTACATACTGTATACTATACATTGCATGGAGATACTTTTCAATTGGTTGATCTTCCTTTAGGTATACAATCCATTTTTTTCTATTTAGTTACTGAAACAACTATAAGCTGCAGCTGTATAACTGTGTTTGTAACAGACCTGTTGTAGACGTCTTTGCTGAGGCTCAGTGAAGACACTTTGATCCGTCTCTGACTGTTGATCAGACAGTTCCTGGCAGCAAGGTCTTTGTGAACGAAGCGGTGGTTGGACAGATGCTCCATGCCGCGAGCCACCTGGGCACAGATGGAGACCTGGAGAGAAAAAAAGACGAAGGAGAAGAGCAGAGTAAAGTGACTTTCATAAAACATTCAAAGTGGAACAGACACATAATCATAGTTGCACTTCTTTTTTAATGAACACATTAAAACACTCACAGAAGGTTATAGACCTGAAATAACATCATTTTTGTCTTAAACTGACTAATTTCAAAAGTTGCAACAGGCAAAAACAAACAAAAAGACATCTTCAGTGTTTTATTTATCTCTAAATAAAATATTTTATTACGTTTTGGTGTCAGAAAGTCTATAAACCTCAGCACTGCTGATAAATAACATAATTCTCCTTTTTTTACCGTTTCTGAAGACAGATCATTATATTCCAATATTGCTTTCAGTCTTTAGAGACATATTTGTATAAAACTGAATATGAACTACCATATAAGATGTTATGAAAGACTGTCTGGCACAGGGAAGCCCAGTGGCCTGCTTTTGTGAGCAGGAATTTGATTATTTTGTCCATTATAGGGAGGGAATAGTTTCAAACAATATCATTAGTTTTCCTTCTGACAACACAAATGAAGATGCAGACCCAGAAGTAAAAAAGAAAAATCCTGAAGTAAAAAACAAATGAAGTTTAAATGAGTTAATGTTTATCTGGTAGTCATTTAAAAACCATAATAGTTTTGGCTTGATTTTAAAAAAATATCTAGTTTTGATGGGGCAAACAAAGCAAAAGTTACAACTGTAACTATGGTCCTATGAATCCCGGATGACTGAGGCGGTGCTTAAAGCACTGAATGATCACTCTTGCGCATGCACAGGTCGAGTATCTTATACCAACATGGTCATGTGTGACCCCCAGTGACACCGGTAAATCTATATAGTCACATGACAATGACAGCTCAGTCCCTTAATCTTCTCGTGAAACACAATGATTCCGAGGGACCGAGCGCTCTGGCGGTCATCCGGGATTCATACAACCGTAGTTACAGTCGTAACTTTCGTTCTATTTCATCCCTACTGACCGCTAGAGGTGGTGCTTAGAGCACTGGATGACGATTACCAACAGGGTCCTGAGGAATCACACACAGAAAAGAAACCACCCCAAAAACTGGAGGGGCACAGAGTGGCTCGAAGATGATGAGGCCACCTTAGGGAGAAACGCCAGAACCAGCTGGGTTCCAACGGCAACAGGACTCTTAAACAGACAACGCATGTAGTTCACCCACTCGCTTCGCCAAAGCCATGGCGAGGAGAAAAGCTGTCTTTTGACAAACACTCAAGGCTCACCTCTGCCAAGGGTTCAAACGGAGGAGCTTGCAGGGTAGCAAGGACAAGAGAGAGGTCCCACACAGGCACGACAGGGTGTGTGGGAGGGTGCAAACATCGGGCACCTCTCAGAAACAAAGAAACATCCTTATTACAGCCTATCGTCTCTCCACTCACCACCGTATGCCAACAAGAGATGGCAGCAACATAAACTTTCAGAGTGGATGGAGACCGACCCTGAGAAAGCAGTGCTTAAAGGAGGGTTAAAATAACAGAAATAGGACAGTGTACAGGATCCTCATGTCTAGCATCACACCAGCTGCTAAAAACCTTCCACTTATGGGTGTACACCAGTCCTGTGGAAGGGGTCCTGGAATTAGTCATTATATGTCCGATGTCTCCATCATACTCTGAGAAGGAAACACCCCGTAGCGGCCAAACCCAGAGTTGGAGGCGACTGGGATTGGGATGCAGGATCCCACCCCCCAACTGTGAGAGAAGGTCCTGTGACAGAAGAGTCATTGGAGAGCTGCAACAGAGCCTGCGCAGCAGTGGAAACCAGGTTCTTCCTGGCCACAGGGGGCCACTAGAAGGACCTGATGCCCCTCCTGAAGGACTCTCAGGAGGGCGAGATGATCCTCGCAGCTCCGACCGTAGTCTCGAGGCTACCAGCGACAAGCAAATAATCAAATGTCTTACCACCTGTTCAACCAAAGTGAGAAGACGAAAAGAGACTGAGCTGTTATTGTCACATGACTATATAGACTTACCGGTATCACCGGGGGTCACACGTGACCATGTTGGTATAAGATATTCGACCAGTACATGCGCAAGAGTAATCATTCAGTGCTTTAAGCACCGCCTCTGGCGGTCAGTAGGGATGAAATAGAACAGAATTTTCAAAAATTATGCAGCTTTAGAGTAAAATTAAAACCTTCAGGACTTACTTTTGTCTTGGTGCTGATTGGCTGAGACTTCATCTTGTCATCTTTGCTTTTGGAAATTTTCAGGAACTGCTTCAGATCTCCCTGTTATGAGAAAAAAGCAAAAACCGTATAAAATAAAGAAATTGAAACGTGTTTATTTCTTTGTTTCAGTTCCTGTGTGTGTACCAGGTCGTAGTACTCCAGGATCATGTAGTGCGGCTCCGCCTCTCTGCAGAGGCCCAGCAGTCGCACCACGTTGGGGTGGTTCAGCTTGGCGAACATTTCGGCTTCACGGCGGAAGTTGCTCTGCAGCTGCTCGTCTCTGGACTGCAGCGACTTCACCAGAACCACCGCCTCCACCTCGCTCTCTTCGATACCCTTCGCTTTGGACAGCAATACCTCACCGAACTCCCCTTTACCTGAGCAAACATTCACCAACCACATCAGAACAGACGGACAAAAAAACCCCAAACAAAACTAACAATAATAGGATTAAACTACCGAGTGTTGTGATGGTTTGGAGGTTTGCACGGGGAAAGTGGAGCTTATCGCTGGCATGGCTGTGGCGTTTCTCAGTTGTAGCGACCGTGCCCATGTTGGTGAGTGTCACTTCCTCCTGGATCTCCGCCGTGGTGTGGCCATTTTGCTGAATAGCACCTCCTGAAGAAAACAACGCACATCCACAAAAGGTCAAAGATCACAGACAAAAAGAACAACCGATAATGATTAAAATTCACATATTTACACAACCAATATCTCCACTCAGATAAATCGTCTGGTATTTTTTTACCTGCAATACCCATACCTAACACAAGATGACAACAAATATCCAGACTGTTAGAAACATTTTCAGCATGAGAAAGCAGGGAAAGAGAACCAACCATATAAAAGGAGTTCATAATTATTGGTAGGAATAGTAAAAATATGTAAAAAGTCTCTACTTAAATTCATCTTTTACTACAGCAGGATAACCTCACATTAAATCCAATGTCTAATTTGAGGACATTAATTTAAAAAAAATAACTGTTTAGTAAAATCTCTGATCACCTATTAATTGTACTGATGACCCATTATGGTATAATGTATGAATGGGTGACTTTATAATCAAGTCCATTATGAAGTAAATAACTTGTGCTATTTACTGTGATAACACAAAAGTAAAGGTAAAAAGTTTTACATATGAATTAGCATCAGTATCATCTTTTGACAAATTAAAATACTACTCTGACTAATAGACATTAATAAATTGGCTGCTTTACTACAATTGCACTGTTGACCATAGATGATAATTTTCATAAGTCATATTTTAAAATATATTCATTTATTTGATGCCGTTTTTGCACCCAACATTGGGGAACAAATTAGTCCAAACAATGGAAGTAAAAATCTCAACCATAATGTCAGTTGTGGGATTTTGAATACATCAATTAAAAGTTATTGTTGTCCCAATAAATCTGAAATCTTATTTCCTTTTTCCCCACAACAAATAGTACAATAATTGAACATCTCTAGTATGACAGGACAACAAAATCCAAATTCTTGTGGCTGCTGTTCAAAATGGGAAAGACATGAGGAAATGCACTTTACATAAGGAAGTGATGATTCTCATAAGTAAGAAAATAACTTAAAGTAAAGTAACAAAAACGACAAACATGTCTGGACGATGACTGCATTGGTTTTGTCAACATGCATTGAGAAGGCTGGTAAAAGAGGCAACCATTAGATACTATCGTCATGCCAACTTGTTCACAAAGCAATCTAGGAAAAAGCTGTTTCTTTCCTACCATCACAAAAAGTAAATCTGAAAAATGTGCTAAAGATTGTAACTAGAGCTGAATAGTTTGGCAAGATTAAGTTTAACTTTTTAAGCTTTGGGTCTTTTTAATCACCAAAGGCCTTAGGAATCTTGTTGGCATGTTCGTGTAATCCAGAGATTGTTTCCTACCGTTGAGACACTCCATCTCTGGCTCATCTCCATCCTGGCCCTTCTGCAGTCTCTTGGTGTTGCGTCTCTTCTTGCAGTAGAACATCAGTCCCAGAACCACAATGATGTAGGCCACAGCTGCCCCCACAGAAAGCCCGATGGTTTGGATCATCTTATACGGAGCCTTGTCATCCTCAACGCCATTTTGGTAAGGAGGTTTGTCTGCAGGACACAGAACGGTTATGATGCTTGATATTGAAAGCACATAATGACAGGGTCGTTTCTACCTTTGAAGGAGCGAGATGCTGTCTGGGGCCCCTAGTTTATCAAACTAGAATGAAGGGATTTGCTACCACTTAACTGGTCCACAA
The DNA here is from genome assembly GCF_003331165.1 of Xiphophorus hellerii. NCBI lineage: Eukaryota > Metazoa > Chordata > Actinopteri > Cyprinodontiformes > Poeciliidae > Xiphophorus > Xiphophorus hellerii. Next base: position 8,259,707 of record NC_045693.1, read on the forward strand.
AAATGCAAAATCTATTACACTTTACAAGCAAAACAGGCTACAATTAAAATGTACAATTAAAATCTTGGGGTAAATTAAACGGATAAAAGAAAAACAGTAATCCTCTTTATGGCAATTAAAAAATAAGACAGATTTTGAGTTTTTATCGACAATCCTATGGCAGCACAGACTGTTCATTCACATGTGACATATTCATAACGTAAACTCTAAAGATGAGTTTATGACGAACAGATGCTTGCCAGTGAAATAATTACCTGAGGCTAGCTAGAGGGACAAAAAATTTGCTAGCAAAATAAAATAAACGTTGCACCTCCACACATCCAGCTCACATCGCCAATAAATGCGTCACCTTTCCGTTTTCCTTTTCTTCCATTTTTTTGGGCCACTAAAATTCTTTTAGACGCCATTTGTCTGGTTTACCTTTCTCGCTAACTGGAATGATTGGTAGCTGTAAATCAGTCCTGTTGTACATGTCAGAGGTCTCAATAAAGAATCAGCCAAAGTTAATATTTACAGTTTATTCAATTTATAAAGTCTGAGGAAGAGTTGCTGGATATTTGTGGTCCTATTATACTACTAAACTATGACAGATGGAAAAATAATTTAAGACTCAGAATGAATAACAAACTTGTGTTGCACCAAGCTTTTTTTTGTCATTTTAAGATTTTATTCGTCTGCAAAATTTGCAGATCTAAAAGAAATGAAAAAATTGTGCATTGGCCTCAATTCGGTCATATTTACCTCACTGTAGAATTAAGGTTGGGGGTCACACAAAATCATGCAAAGGGCAGCAAATGGCTTCCGGGCTACATTTTGTACACCCCTGGCCTATAGCAAAAATGACCCTGCATGTTGCAGAATGTTTGGATGCCTTTAGCAAACATGAGAGACTGGTACAAGATTGTTTAGAGATTTAAAAAGTCTGACCTACTGTCTGAAAGATGCAACAATCGCATGTTCTACAGAAGCAAACATCAAGTCTTTCACCGCTTAAAAGGTTAAAATGATCAGGTTACTGTTGTGGTTTAGCTGGGCGGCTTTGTCACGCCAACCCAGACTAACGACTAAATTAAATCATCTCTCTCTCTCTGAAATCCTTCTGTTCAAGTAAAGTGCAAGCGTGTGACTGTAATTTTCAGCTTTTATCGGCCTCAGAGTGCAAAGCTTTATTAGATCCAGCATCAACCCGAGCCCATCACCCTGTCAGCCGTGGCGTCAGAGACGTGGGGCAGGTTATTAACCTGTCGCCATGGGTGACGGACAGACGGGTGGAGGTTTAATTAATGCCTCCTCTCTGCTCCTGTGATTGTGGCTCACCGCTCCACGTGGGCACGTTTGTCCCTGATAAAAGAAAACCTCTGGAAGCAGGCCTCTCTGTGTGCGTGTGTGTGTGTGTGTTAAACCTACCCACTACGTAGAGCTGAGCCACTCTGTCTTTGATGCTGCAGCTGTTCCCAGCCACACATGTGTACTGACCCGTGTCGTCAGTGGTGACGTCTCTTATTATCAGTGAGCCGTTCGGCATCTCCTGGATTCTAGACGAAACACAGAGGGCGGGAACCCGAGAGTCACAGTCTGTCTTAAATGATCATGTTTAGGATTTTCAGACATACACCTAATCTGCAGAAGTGTGAACAGCAGTCAGATAAACTAACGAAATGTAGCAGGAGGGGCCCACATGCCAGCGGGATGGAAAAACTACAGCAGACATTAGTCCTAAACTTAAGAGAACATTTTTATGTAAAAATTAAGAAACCTTCACAGACTCAACGTACCAGAGTTTATTTCAAATTGTTTAGATCAGGGAAATGGACTGACATAAGGGGAAAAAGGGAAGGAAGGAAGGAAGAAAGGGGCGTAAGGAAGGGAGAAAAACAAAGGACATTTTGCAATATTGGTCATAATTTTTACAGGTTACAGGCAAATCATAAGCTATCAATAAGGGAAATGAATCATTTTGCTTAAAATGAGGTACAAAGATTTCTTCAATGTTGTTCTGACAGTGACTATCAATACTTTGTCAGGAAACTCTGCCTAACGTTGAAATATTACAAAAAAGCTGTACAACACACACACACACACACAAAAAGACTGAAAACATACAGCTCTGGAAATGTAGCAAGAAACCACTGCACTGAACCCCATTGAAAACCTCCTGGTTATTCCGCCTAATATTAATTTCTGAACTCTTCCTGAGTTAAAACATTAGTATTGTTGTTTCTAAATGAACATGAACTTGTTTTCTTTGCATTATTTGAGGTCTGAAAGCACTGCATTTTTTGTTATTTTGACCATTTTCTGCAAATAAATTTCAGAGACATCTTGTCAGTAGTTCATAGAATAAAAGAACAATGTTCATTTTACTCAAACATAGACCTATAAAAGTAAAATCAGAGAAACTGATCATTTTGCAGTCTCTTAATTTTTTCCAGAGCTGTATATTAGTCTTCCAAAATATTCAGACAAATGCAACTGAAAGTTGTTGTTTTTTTCTTCCAGGGTTAAAACTTGTTTGAAGTGATAATTCTGCTCACTTTATATCAGCCTGGTCTCATTTACCTGCCATTATTGGCGACGCCCAGAACCTTGTCCTTCACAATCCAGTGGACCTGAGGTTTGGGGTCACCGCTGGCCTGGCAGTGCAGGACGGCAGTGTGTCCCTGGTACACCGACGTATGCTCTGGCTCCATCATAAAGCGAACATACACTGCATGTGCAAGCATGGACAGAACAATAAGCAAAAAGCTCATTAATGTGAGGACAAAATTGGTGAAAAACCTCAACTGCACACATCGATGGATTCTCAGCTACTGGGTGCTTTTCATTATAGTAAAATGGTCTCTCAGAGGACATTAAATGCTGCTTTGTTTGGGTCTTAATGAGAAAAGTCAACATTAAACCCCTCTAATAAATAAGAACGCTCAGTGTGGGGTATTTTTACATCGAGAATGGCTTACCGGCCACAATGAGGGTCACCAGGGCTCTGATCTCCCCCTGGAGGCTGTTGGAGGCGATGCAGGTATAGTTGCCGGCGTCGTTGCGAGTGACCTTGTTGAAGCGGAGCTGGCCGTTCTTCTGATCCACGTGTGGCGGAAGCGCTCCTCCGTCTGAGGGGGGAGTGGCGGGTGAAAATATCGATTTATCAATGCAATTAATATGTTTTCCAATTCAATATTGATTTGGAAAACTCTGTTAATTGTGCTATATTAGTTTGGTATCACACGTAAAATTGTCGTCTTCTTGAGTTTTTTGGTGGTTGGCAAATAGTCCCAGCCACAACCAGACATTTACAAAATCAAGCAAATTTGGTGTCAAGGAACTGCACTGCAAAATTTTAGCTGTACGAACATAGCACAAATAATTGATCAATTATGTTCGATTATGATAACGTGAAGGAGTGGGCAGGTTGATCTCTGGATTTTCTTTTTAACATAACTTAAAAATGTTAACAGCAGAAACAAAAATCTTTCCTGCACAAACGTGGCACAGTTGATTGACACATTTCATTTGATTTTGTAAATGTGGGGGACTGGTTGACTTTCAATGACTTCTGGAAACATTTATTAATATCTTTAAAATGATATAGGCACAAAGGAAAATTTTTGCTGCACAAACATGTTTTTCAATTAATTTGAAAAAAGTGGGAGGTGGCAACTTCACTCGGGTGACGCTATTTTATTTAAGCTGAAAACAAAAAAACTGAATTTTTTGTTCTGTTTTTTGCTGCACAGACCAGCACAAACGTAACATAAATATTTGACACAAATTTTGTTTAATTTGAAGAAGGTAGGGGTGGCAACTTTAATCAGGTACTACAGTCATGTTTTAACTTTTGAACTCCATATTAAGCCAAAGTGTTACTGTGCTACCGTCTTATTTTCAGATATCTTACTGCTCAAAAACTTTAATATATACACTGCTGAAGTAATTACAATAAATTGATAATCCATTACTTTTATACTACTCATTATTAAATCAATACCAAAGTATTTAAATCAACATTGAATCAAATTGACATTGAAACATGACTCAAAGAATACAAATTGAATTAAATTATGGGGTTTTTAACAAAACCCAGCCCTAGCAGGGAGTGGGTTAAGAAGAGAACTGCCTCTCCCTCTCGGTTAATGAAGACAAACGAGACGAGGTCTGTGATGATAAATCTTCCTCACAATGTTTGCTGAAGACCACGCAGGTTTTAACACGTCTCGTCTTAATGTTGACAAAGATCTGCAGGTTGCTACTGCTTCTTTTTAGGGTGAGATATTGTTCAGAGAGGTTTTTCCTTATCAGATCTACAACAACGGGGGGCAAAGGTTAAGCCAGTGCCATGCGTACCTGCTTTGGTCCAGCGAATTGTGGGGCTCTCTCGGCCCTTGGCAGAACACTGGATGGTGATCTCCTTATCCAGCTCAAGGCACTGGGACTGCTGGGGGGTGGGTGTGAATTTCAGCCGCTCTGAAACACAAGTTCCAGGGAAACATTACATGTGGTTAACACATGCGGTGAAAACATGGGGAGGTGGGGGAAGGTCAAAGCTTCTTTTGTGCAACTCTCCCTGCAGATGAAAAGGAACCAAACTGATCTGCAGCACCTTGCAAACATATTCGGAGCCTTTAAACATTTAGCAGCAAGTTTTCTTTATTTTTCTGGAATTTTTTGTAAAACATAAAATAGTGCAAAGTTGTTTTTCTAACAACTTTGCACAGCTAGACATTAAAATGTTGCAACACTCTCTTCTCATAGTTCAGAGGTCTGAAACATTTACAAACCAAAGAGCCATTTTCACCCCTAGGCCAGATAAATAAATCTTTTATAGAGCTGCTAATGTTACACGACCAAAAAATTCCTGTAAAACTTTTGAAAAAATATCTACTTTAGGAAAATTGTTGTCATTTTTAACTGCTTAACTGTCAACCTCAAGACGCCTACATGTTAGTCAATGTGTACATGAGAACACTGAATTTTTAAGGGGTTTTAAAGAACCACCAATTTATTTGAATAAAGAAAAACATAAAACCTTTTTACAAAAAGAAAAGAGGGGTAGAATAATTTTTGAAATATTCTGTGAAAAAAATATAAATACAGAAAACAATTTCCAACCTAATTCCAGGAAAAATAGATTAAAAAAATATTAATGGTAATTTTAGTGGCATTTCTGTGGAAATGTAATATGATTCATGAAAAATCTGCTAACACATGCATTAGTTATTATATCCATACTTAAAACCAAAAGTGGGTTATTTATTCATAGTTATTAAGAACCACTGAGGAAAATTGTCAGATTGGATAGAGCACTGAGTTACTTGAACTCATACTTTCTAAAAGTTGCTGCTCAGAAAAACTGACCAGCTTCTCTGGACAACATCATGATGCTGCCACCACCGTGCTTCTCAGATGGGATAGTGAGGTCAGAATGATGCATTGTTAGCTTTACACCACAAAGTTTTGCAGATAAGCCAAGTAGTTTGATTTTGAAGCAGCTCCCTCCATTTGTTCCTGGAACAGCTGGATTAAAAATGAAATTAAATTACACACAGATGTTTTTCAATCAGGTGAGCTGAAGGAGTTCTAAAAAGTTACAATGGCATAAAGTCCCAATAAAACACAATTTTGTGGTCACAAAGACAAATGTGACCAAATTGTATTGCAGCAACAATGTCACACAACTTGATGATTACAAAGAGGCTGTGGTTTATCAGAGGCTGAGATCAAGTAAACATGCTGGCCATCTATCACGGTTTAGCTCTACGACAGGAGACAGGAATGCATGAAGAAGATAAGGTGTTAAAACTCAGACTTGGACCAAACCCGCCATATATGAGTCATGTTTCACACCTCTGTGGGTGTCCCTGCAGAAAGCCCACATAACACAGATTCCTGATTTAGCAGGCAAACACACAGGCTCTCAGGTATCAACTCGTGTTTGTTTCTTTTCTGGAAAAAAAACATTTTGATTTCACCCATTTCACACAACCTTTCAGCAGAGAAAGAATTTAAATGGCCGTACGGGTCATTAGAGAGTTCCCCCTGCAGCTTACCCAGCACAGTGACTCGAGCTTGGCCAAACAGGCGGCCGCCGATGGTCCTGGTTTCACAGCCGTACATTTGAGAGTCGTACACCTCCACGTTGTTGATCCTCAGGGTGCCGTTAGAAAACAGTTTGAAACGAGAGTCCTGGAGGGCAAAATAAAGAGGGGGAAAAAAAGCTCTATGTGTGACTTCTTAACAACCTTGTATGCTGTTAAGAAAAGTGGACAGCTGTGAGTGATAACAAACCTCAGGTATGATCCCCATGCCGTTGCGGTACCAGGAGACCTCAGGCTGAGGGTTGGCCTGAGCGTGGCAGTGGAGATAACCTGGTTTACCTTCCTCTAAGCTGCTGTCCAGAGGTTTGGACACCCAGACCGGGGGAGCTGTGGAGGCACAGAGAGACATCAGTATGCAACATCAGTTTATAGTCACCATGTACACTCAACTCCCTCTGATGGATCTTGGCTCAAACTGTATTTATATTAATGATAATAATAATTATTTTTTTGGTTTTCTTTGGACCTTTTCTGTGACGAAACAAACAAAAAAACTAAATATAATGGCTTTAAGAGTAGAAACCACTAGCATACAAGAATTAACATCACAATTACTGGAAATTATGCTCAACAAAGCATTAAAAATAAGGATTCATTTAGTTATTTAAAATTCTTGTATTTTTCCTTATATTTTTAAAGGAACCATTTAGTATTTTTCTTCATGAAATAAAATGTAATTTTGTTACAACTTCATTTTATTGAAGAACCACTTATGTATATGTGAAAGAAAAATATATTTAAATATTTATTACAGCTGTTAAAGCTAAGAACTTGGGGTTTTAGTATTTTAATATCTTCCTAATTTTAATGGCACAGACAAAATGTTCCCCGAATATAAACATGGTGAATAATTTTTTGTTTGTATTTTACAGGGACATGCAGTCATGTATTTTTGATAACTAATCTAAAATATATGCATAATCCCATCCCAGCTTTACCTTTCATGAGATCCATTTTGCGTCTTCATTCAAACATCGCCAGCTTGCATTAGTAGCTCAAAAATGTTTCCCCGTTTAACTTACTTGCAACGGTGAACGTGACATCCTGGGTTCTGCGCCCGGCCTTGTTTTGGGCCACACACGTAAAGGCACCCGAGTCTCCCTCTTCCGTCCGGTTGAAGATCAGGTCCAGGTCTTCCTGGTACACCCGGCCCTCCGTGGGCACCCTGTGACCTTCCCTTTCCCACCACACCTCAGGGTCGGGCCTCCCTGCTGGGGGGTGACAGGTCACCCGCTGCATGGTGTCGGTGGTGAACACCCTCGACATCTTTGGCGACATGCTTCCGATGTCTGCAGCGAAGAGCAGGGAGATAGAAATAATGCAGCGTGAAGTAGAGATTTAAAATGCTCCAACTGATTTCTATTTAATCATCAATTTGCTTTCAGAGTCACTGAAGCATTTTGATTTGGCCCTGAGCAATGCTAATTCCCAGTTGAGGGATTTCTTGACTTGTTAAAGTAAATCCTGTGATTTTAGGAGCAAGTTGCAGAAACCAGTGGATGGAAGACAAACAGAGAACAGGTTGGACTTAGAGGGGGATTAACTTCTGTTTGGTGGGTCACACCAAAAATCAGCAGCCCCTAAATACAAAGAGCAATGAGATCTGTTACAGGTCACAAGACCTTCATCTGCTGTTAGCATTGATACCCAAGTACAAGTCATTAATACTTCATGAGTGAGAAAGAAGGAGAGAGAAAGAAAAATAGAGAGGGAGAAGAGAGAAAGAGAGAGAGGAAATAAATTAAAGAAAGAAAGGAGAAAGACACAAACAAATAAAGAAAAACATAAAAGAAAAAGGAAGAATCAAAGAAGGAGAAAAAACAAAGTAAGAAAGAAAGAAACAAAGTATGAATGAAGGTAGAATAATGGGGAAGGGAATAGGTAGAGGGGGAAAGAAAATGACAAATACAGGGAAGGAAAAAACAGAAGGAAAAAAACAAGTAGAAAGGGAGGTAGGATGGATGAAGAGAAAGAAATGAAGGACACAAAAAGTAAGGAAGGAAACTTGGAAAAACGTGATAGGACACAAGAAAACAAAAAAAATTAAGCAACACCAGCAAGAAAATAAATTAGGTTATAAGGATGCAGAGCGGGAGGTAAGTAAATAAGGGAGGAGAGAAAGGAAGAAAGGATGGAATGAAAAATAAGAGGGGGCATATGAGGTAGGAAAAATCAAAAGACACAAGGAAGGTTAAAAGAAAGGAAAAACGCATCAACAAAAGAGAAATGTAAGACCCAAAACAGGAAGGGAAAAGGACTAATATTTAAACAGTGGGAGAGGGAATACAGTCAGGAAATACAGCAATTTTTCCAATCATTTACTTTTGCCATTCTTATCCAGACCTGGGAAACACTGAAAAATGAAGAAGGTGGAGCAGAAATGGGACTTTATATTACTGTGACACAACACTCCATGTGGTGCCAGCTGGGAAATATGGCATTTATATGGATCTATGGTTCTGTGGGTTAAAACTGCAGATTCAGTCATTTCTCTTTAATCCCTGACCCTTGGGATAAAGAGGAAAGCAATCAGGTGATCAGGACTTTGAAATGCTTAGAAATTCCAACCCTGAGCTCAGTCTCAATGCTGGACTTGCATGCACATGCACTAGAAAATGCAAGATGAGAAGCTTAATGCTGATTAAAACTATTCTGTAAGGAGCTTTTCCAAGTTCATGTATTTTGACTCTATAACACAAATTCATACTGTACTTGGCAAACTTTTATTTGGAAAATGATTAGATTTATGATACTTTTTCATGGTGTTTTGCTGTATTGTCTTTTCAGCAATACCAGCATGTTATTTGTTACTGATGATCTCTGCCTGCCAGGTGTTGTTTACTCTGGAGAAAGCTCAAAGGTTTGAACAAGTCTGGAAAACACCTGGAAATAATGTGATCCACTGGCGTCTTCCGCGCATACTGGATCAAGCAGGGCCGGATGTCCCTATGGGAATCTGATCATCATCACGGAAATCTGGCTCTAAGTGAAAGGAGTGGAGTGCAGAGCAGAGCCATGGACGGGGTCAGGGCGTAACATAAGCCCTCCTCAGATTTCAGAAACACAGGTTTTTGTCCGTCACCAATTGAACAGCTGCAGTTAATGTGTGCGCGTGTGTGTACCAGCTATTTGGAGAGATGCAGTCTGTGTAACCACGGATCCTCCGATGCCACGTCCCACACACTTGTAGTTTCCTGTGTATTTGGGTCTGACTTGTGTGATCAGGAGACTGCCGTTGGACAGCAGGGACACGCTGCGGAGAACAAACAGATAAAAACAGACAATTTAGATGAGATGGGTGCATGAATTCGACAGAACCTGACCAGGGCCCCTACACACACTGGGTGTGAGAATTTTATACCAATTCAGACTCAAGTTTTCAGAGCTCTTGGTTCATCTTTTGGGCAATTTTAAAACTGCAAATGCAAAAGTTCCTCATGAATTTATTGCTGATATTTCTACAGCGGACTGGAATGAAGGAAGGATGGATGAATGGATTGGCCAAAGGATGAATGGACAGACAAAAGATATGGACCAAAGTATTTATATAAGGATGGCTCAAAATATAGATGGATGGAACAGTGGATGGACGACTGGATGGGTGGACGGACTGACGAAAGTTATGTATGGATGGATGATTGGAAGACACGAATGGGTGGGTGGAAAGACGGATGGACAAAAGGATGAATGGACAGATGAAAGATAAGGACTAAAGTATTTATCTAAGGATGGATCAACGGATGGACCAAAATATAGATTGATGGAACAATGGATGGATGGATGGATGGACGATTGGAAGACATGAATGAATAGGTGGATAAAAGAAAGACATTGATGATGGAACAAATGGATGAATGAACGAAAGCCATTTATGGATGGAGAAATGGAAGATATGAATGAATAGACATAGACCAAAGGATAAATGGACGGATGGATGGATGTAAAGAAAAAGAGAATAAGATCTGAACATGTAAATCTATTTTTCATGTTCATCAGGACCCGGAAACTGCTGATAAATTCCAGCCTCTGCAGCCCAGGCAGCCTGGACAGCCGCCCTGCCTGCATACCAGTACATGCAACAACAAGGTTCTCCACAACAAACCCAGACTCATCAGCAGAAAATTCCCAGCTCAATTCCTTCATCCTTGACAAGTCCATCCTGCCTGAACTGGGCTGATTCACAAAAAACAATCACCAACATCTCACAGGAGCAGTGGAAAAAAACCCCAACAACATCCCACTGAGAACAAGTCTACAGTAAAAGAAAGGAAAGATTCCCACATTCTGCTATAATTAAAAATAAAACTTCTATCCTTCAGGGGGTGAAAGCTGCCAGCTGGACCCAAGTTGCTGGCAGCTTCAGTGTGAGTGATGGAAAGGATGCAAAGTAATTAAAGACTGACCTTAAGCCAGAGTGAGATGGAAATCTCACATGTGATACTACCACTAAAGGCAAATCAGCAGCTCATCACAGGTTGACGAGAAAGTTATTTTGGATTTAGTTTAAAAACACATACAACATCTAATAAAAGAAAAAGTAAAATGCTTTTGGGGTTATTTTATAAAAAGAATCGTCCAGCATTGACTGAATCCCTGAGGCGGGGCGATACTTCTGCCATCTTGTCTTCGTTGTTCAGGAAGAGGAAAGGAAACAAGCTGCGGGACTTTGAGTACGTTTTCCCCCATGACGACCATGAAAACGACTTCACTCCGAGGGAAACCTCTCAAATAACCTCACAAGAAAATAAATCAAGACAGACTTTTTTTTTCCCTTAAAAAAAAAAAATTCTCATAGCTCTGCTGGGTCCTGTGCATAAACAAACACTTGGCTTCACAGTTTGCACAACGGCCTTGAGCTTAAACATGTCTATTTTCTCCCGATTTCAAAACATCTGAAAAACAATCTTCATCCGATAAACAAAATGTGCAGAGGGTTATTTAAACAGTTTTGTTGGCCACACAGACCTGCATTTCTCTGGCGTTACAATCAAGTCACATCAATAAACAAGAATACACAAAACACAACGCTGCCTGGGAATTCCTCAACCAACAAACGTAGATTTTAAAGAGGAATCAAACACAATTTTGTGTTACAATCGTGCCATCAATGCCTTTTGCTTATTACATAAATGAGTAACTAGAAAGTAGGGCTGTTGCAAGTGATTATTTTAGTAATTGATAAGCCTGCTGCAACAAGTAATAATCAATTAATCACAGGATAAATTAAAATGGGCTTGATAATTTCTATTCTAATATTTTTTGAAGACCAATTTTGCTTACAGTGACATCATAATCCATTTTATTTATGACTTTGGTCTTGTGTGTTTTATTATTTTAGGTTGAACGTGTTCCAGTGTTAAGTCTTGACAAAATTAAAGTTGCATTTATTTGCATCAATATTATTGTTTATTGGAATAATTTCTGGGACAATTTATTGTCCAGAAAAATTTACTTTTTTTTGACAGGCCTCGTCATTGATTATCCTGACAAATAATTGTGTAATCAAATAAAAAAAACTTCCCTTCCTGTAGTAGTTACTTAAGCTAGTTAAAGAAATATATGAAAGAGAAAAGAGGAAATGCTTTAGTTGCTCAACCTTTTATCGACAACTAATCAAGGTGAGTGGTAACACCTCACTCACTCTTTGGTTACCTAGCAACAACCTCTTGAGTAATTTGTGCAGCAGCAGTTTCAGGTTTTGCCACTGTACCTTGCAACCGCTCAAAAATAATAATAATAATAATTTTAAAAAAACAATGGCATGAAGTGAAAACTGGGGATAAAGCAGAAAAGGCCATGTTGTCGATATGGCAACATTTCTGATGTTTAATACAAAAAAACTTATCAATAATTATATAATTCAGCCATATTGTGCATCTCTAATCTACAGGAGACAAAACATTTTTGAGGGACGCTTATGTGACGCGATAAGGAAAAATGTACTTTTGTAAGGTTCTTCACTAAATAACTACTATAATTATAAAAATGTCAAATGGCTAAAAACTCCCGAATGGAAATTGCATCGTCGTTGTCAACAGTTTGGCTTCGGATGTGGGATTTAATTATGCTCTACTTTGTGTTATGTTTCATTAAAATCCCAGTGAAATTAAAGTTTTAGGTTGGAGTGGGACAAAATATGAATAAATGGTGTTTGTAATGGCTGCACTGGTGAGATGACGGCAGCCTGAGGGCTTTTTCCACTCACTGTGAGAACATTGGAGGACTGCAGAGAAAGGCTTTGTTCAAGTGATGTATGGCGGATTGCCCATTGTTACAGCTCTGGCTTCCCTCGATGAGCAATTTGTCTAAAGCTCGTGAAAGAGAGGCTCGTGAGGGTAACGCAAAGGCTTCTACTAACAGGAAGTGGAGCAGCTTACGTTTGTGTTGTGAAATGATAGAAAGAGTTAAAAGCTGGATGACCAGCCGGTATGAGTAAGAAGGGGAAGAAACAACATGAGGAAGCAATTTACCGAGACTTGTTAACCAGCAGCTCGTTCTCATGGTACCACTCCAACGTGGGTTCAGGCTCCGCAGAGAACTGACAATGGAACATGGCTTCTTCGTTCTTCAGCACCACCTGGTTCTCAGGGGTGACCACCGGCTTCGGCACGCTCTTATCTATGAGACGGACAGACAGACAAACATATGCATGTTTACATGTGGAAGCAGCAGAACAGGTTCTAACTGCAGCAACAATTGCTTTCACAATCATTACTGAAGTCTTTCCTCCTTAACAGTCATATGGATAAACCATAAGAATAATCACACACACAGATGTTGCCTCTATATCGGGCTGTTCTGTGTACGTTTCAGTGAAGCTGTTCTAAGTGCATATATTGTTTGCGTTTCTCTCTCTCTGCAGATGTAGAAGCGGACTTCTAAGGTGTTTTCTTGTATTCTCTATAGTGGAGCATTATGGTAAAAGCCATAACGTTCCTCTTGTGAAGTAAATCTGTGTGACTTCTCTGTGGTGCTCAGATGACACTAATTCTGATTTCTACACTGCTGGACAGCACACGTAAAAAAAACACCAAACAAACAAAAAAAAAGAAGCAAAGTTGTACTCATTTTTAAAGCAGTTTGTCAATTTCAGATCCATCATTGCTTCATAAATATGTAGAATGTGAGTATTAATACTCTGGACGTGAGATTTAAATGATTCCCAAATCTGGTTAGAGTGCATATTATTTTATAATTTTCCAAACAAGCATTCTTGGGTAAACTTTGTTCTACTCTGATATGCCAAAGGAAATATTGGCTGTACAATACAAGCAGGAGGGGAAATATTGTACTCAAAATAAAAAGTTTAAAACTGCTGAGCTCCATACAGGAGGCAAAGCATGGAAATACTCTTAAATCTAAGTAGGTTTAAAGATTTGGGTCAAAACTTCTAATTTTCACACCTACGAGGAGGAGGAATGGTGCCAGAGGGAGCACTGGGATAAGGCTCAGGGTTAGTTCTGGAAAAACTGAGAACAAAAAAGGTGTGTAGTCAGAGAACACCTGGCCCACCCAAGAAATCAGTGGGATGGCCTCAATACACAGGAAAAACAGGATAAATTTGCTTTTTCTCACAATGACGCCTATTAGAGAGGCAGACGGCGGCAAGACTGTAACTGGAAGCTTGTAGGGTTTTGTTCCCCCCGTGCAGGTGTTATCGCAGCACTTGAGAGTCTTACAGGTGGGTAATTAAAATGAAGAAGGGTGTTGGGTTTCTCCAGCACAGACATGCTGCTGCATTAACTATAAAGCCACACATAATGGGTTAAACAACAGATTCTGGAGGAAAACAAACAGCCTCCCTGAACAGCAAACAGCAGTGGGATCTTTCCGCTTCAGGATATCAAGTTATTATTCACTTTGCACGTTTTTCTGTTTATATTTCAGTCTGCGTGGGAGGCAGGAAATGAAGGTACAAGTACACTCTTTTATAATCTCATTAGATTCTCTTTCAGGGCTTCCTCTCATCACTAATGGTGTTTAAACTGACTTCCTATCCTTTCATTTGCAGCAGCAGCAGACTTGGAAAAGGCAAGACTTTTCCCACATAAAAAAGAAAGAGTAATGTGAATGAATGTTAGGATTTTACAGCTTTATCTCCAACTCAGGGGTTTGCCTGGAGCACTATGAGCCAATCTGTTAAATTGGTGATCTAGAGTCCCACTTAACAGAAAGGGACATTTTTTAATTCTAATTACATTTTCAAAACATTATTGCATAAAAAGATTTATTTATATTTTGTCATGTGTATAGATATGTGTAATTTTATGTATACCTTAAACAACTCTCTTGTCTGGGGCTGGTTTTTTATGAAATTTGGAAAAAAAAAAATTAAAACATTTTATGACTAAAAAGATATTACACTTTAAAAAAATACTGGAAATTTTTGTGTACTGTATATAGTGCTGTGAACAAGTATTTACCTCTTAACAGATTAGATTTTTTTTGTTTTAGTTAAATATTCCAGATCAAACAAACCATAAATCCTGAATTTCTGTCTATCAAGTGTTAATCTTAAACTCATTAACTTTTTTGCGACGCAGCAGAACAATGATCCAAAGCAGCAAGCGTATCCCCGAATGGCTCTAAAAACACAAAAATGAGATTTTGGAGAGGCATAGTCAAAGTCCAATTGAGAGGAAGTGAAAACCCTGAAAACCCTGTAATGAATTGAAACAGTTTTCCAAAAAGTGGACCAACATTCCTCCAGAGTGATAAAAAAAAAAAAAAAACAAATAAAAAAAACACACTCATTGTCTGTTACTGGAAACACTCGCTGTAGCAATCATGGCTGGTACAACTGGTTATTATGTTTACAAGGCAATTACTGTTCACACAGGTTACTTTGGGTAGCATAAGATTGTAATTTGATAACTGCTTTTTGTATTTACTCAGAGTTTTGTCTGATATTAATACTGTTTGTTAATCTTAAACATTTAAATGTTGCAAAAAAGCAAAAACAGAAAAAGAAGAAAGACCATGGATGACAGCTTCTGCAGCAGTCCTAAGATGGTTTAAACTGTGCATATTAATACATATTAAGGTATGTTTGTTGTTTGGAAAAATAGGCAGCTATAAGAATTTTTGGATGAGCATTTGTAGACTTTAATTGTTTGCAAGTGACTCCGGGGGTCTATTGCATTGTGAAGGCATCCGACAGAAAAATTTACTAACGTAGATCTTTCCATTGATTTTTCACTGTTTTTGAGTTAATAGTCCTCACTGGCCTCAATGTTAAGCTCACTGGGATTTTCCAACAGGTGTTTTGAGTTACAGCTTCCAGAGTTACAACCCTTAAAGTATCATTAAAGGGAGCGACAGAAATCTGGTCTAGTCTTTTGTTATTGAAATTTTGTGGGAACCTGCCACTGGTATCTGTGAGTTTTGACTATTTGTTATTATACTTTTTTGCTTAAATAATGTCAAGTGAATCATAAATAAGTTTCATCATCACTTCTTTAAGAGTGAGAAGGAAAAAAGTCTCACCTGTGATGGTGAGAGTCAAGTTGCTGCTGCTGCAGACGTAGCCGGCTGCATTTTTGGCACAGCAGAAATAAACCCCGCTGTCATCCGGACTGGCGCTCTGGATGGTCAGAGTCCTGTCCTTGTTGTTGGTCTGATGGCTGATCTCCATCAGCTTCACTCCATCTTTGAACCACTGGCAGGTCGGCCTGGGAGGAAGGGAAGGAGACCAGGACTCAGGATGGAACGAGTTGTCAACAAACACACACTTATCTACTTTAGAGACCTGCTGTAGAAGCAGAGGTCAACAATTACCGTGGGTGTCCATCGATGTGACAGCGCAACATGACCGGAGTCGAGTTCTCAATTTCCCCTTCAGAAGCTGGCTCCTTCAGAGTCACACCACCACTCTCCAACCCTGCAGAGCAAAAACGAAGCAGAGTCCAGGAGAAGGACAGGAGGAAAAATTGAGTTAAGTGGTCATCCTGTCATCTGTCAACACAGGACACATAGCACCACAAATGAGAACAGCGGGGAAGAGGAAGGTGTGCAACATCATCACTGTGACAGCAGCGAGCGACCACAGCTCTTGTTTTGCTAACGTCACCGAATCACTCCACTCATCAGAGTGAGATGGGCTTCGGCTTGGCTTTTTAGTCATTTAAAGGACGCTTCATTGACTCACTGGGATAAGGGATGCACTGTCAAAAAATGAGCCAGAGGAGAAAGCAAGCAACGAGGCAAAAATTAACATGATTTGACAGCAGAAGTGAGACAAAACTTTAAAAAGATTTCAGACGTATTTCTTCAGAATATCATTTTCAAGCATGTCTGCACCTCTAGAGAAGGTTGGAGATAATGTTTCACCAATGGCAGAGGGAATTATGCAAAACCTGATTGGTTGTCTTCGAGTAGGAAATGAAAGGGAGGAAGGAAAGAGAAATGGAGGTGAATTTATGTCATTTGTTGAAAAGAATAAAGCAAATTGAACAGGAATAAGAAGGTAATGTCATGAATCTACCGCCGAAAAGATGACCCCGTACACTGGCTGATTTATATCAACTATCAAAAATGCAAATCTCAGGCCAGAAGCGCATTCAAGTATTTTTCTCCTATTTATATACAAGGTTGAACCAACCATGCTTCAAATACCAACCTTCAAATCCACATCAAATGAAATTGTATTTTTTTTCTCTAATTACCGGTAAACTCAGAGGTATAACTTGGAACTGTCAGCTCATTAAAATGTAGCATTGAAATGACAGAAAAACAAACTAATACTTTAATATTTTGCGGAAAATTGCTGGAAAAGATGTGTAATAAATTGCACTTGTATTTTAATTTCAGTTCCAAATGATCACATGAATGTAATTAAGTATTTGTACAGCAATGTGAAAATCCCAGGGGGAGGAAATGCATCAGAAAATGAGGAATTTCATGGCATTTATTCATGCGATCAAACAAATCTGCATTTTTACTATGAATAACAATAGATGGGGAAGCATGCAGTCCATGCATATCTGAGGTATATCAAATACCCATCATTGTCACGGCAACTACTGAATGCATTATTGCATTTGCAAAGGAATGCTTTAATGCAATATTTCCACGGCTATCACATTTCAAGTGTTATTTGTATGCACAACATTAATGCATAATTTAATTGGTCATATGAAGGTTTATTAACAGAGATGTGAAAACTGAAAAACAGTTCATGATGATGGAGAAGGCAGAAGCAGAGGGTGAACATTCAACAGATTTTTTTTTTTATTCAACTACTTAAGCCGTTTTATGTAATATTAGAAATGTATTAAGTGATAAAGACAC